>NC_053453.1:43128630-43463301 GCF_015227805.2 Hirundo rustica | reverse complement strand
CACATCTGGGGTTTGCAGCAGCCTCTTTTTATACAGTGGATCGCGGAGAGAGGCCTGAGATGACATAAGTCCTCCATCCGAGGCAGCTTCATTAAGTATGCAAGTTTCAGTTCTAAGAGTCTGAATGGATCAGCGGAGGAGGACAATGCTGTCGATGGTCGGTTCCAGGTGTGGTGTAGACATGCTAATTTTGGCCGGAGACCATCTAGATACGGATCTGAAACCATCATCGGGTTCTCCGGGCTACCATCTCTGTGTTCCGTTGCCCTTTGTTTCCTTTCAGCGATTCCTGGCAGTGACAGTCTTCTGTCCTCCTTTCTGGTAATTCCAATCAAGCTCTTTCCGTGTCCCTCCCAAACCTTTTCAGGCTAGGGATATTTTTGTATTCTATTGAATCCCCTTCTTCCCAAGTTAACCCAAAAAATGCTAAAACAAAACCTAACTTCTAACATGCTAGTTTATACAGGACTTATAATCGTACATTCAGTATTACAATTTATATTCTATTAACATGAAGTAACTTCAGAGCAGATGTTACATTCCTTTTTAACGATTTGTAGCCAAAGCATGTTTGTGTCTCTCTCCTGGTAGCTAATGCATGTTTGTGTCTCCCTCCTGGTAATTCTTAATCATGTTATGTCTCGTGCTTCCCCCTCCTCTGTCCTTTCAAGCGAGAGAAATTCCTGCACCTTTTCTGAGCTGCTTTCCTCTGAGTTGACTCATAGTTTGTTGGATTAAAACAAAACTTACATTTATTTAGATGATATTACATTTTTATCTATCAACACGAATTAACTTTAGGACATATATCACAAGCTGGAACGGTAGCTGGAACGGCAGGATGTACCCGGCAGGCCGCGGGGTGCGAGGCTACAGCATAGCAAAAAGAGCAGTATTGGAGAAACCGCGACTCCTGGGCAGGGCTGGCCCAGCTCCAGCAGGGCAGGCGAAGGAGCACGAAATTCTTGGGCATATGTGCAGATGATGGTAGATCTCCCAGGACCGGACTTTCTGTTGACAGTGGACTTTTCCTGCAGCAAGCAGTAACCTGGCTGTCCTCTCCGATGCCGAGAGCAAGAAAAACAGCCTCCAGTTCCCCAGCCCTGTCCTTTTCCCTCCCCCAAAACTCGTGTGAATTTCCCCCTCCCGACTTTCGGCTACGTTTTCTGTGTGGGTCAAGCACCCTCTAAGCATCAGTACTTAGTCTCTTAGCAACTTACGGGGAAAAATTCCATAGGACAAAAAAAGGAACAAACCGATGTCACCGAGTCACACAAAGCAGTCACACGCAGACAAGAGATTTTCACAGAGCTTCTTCTGATCCAGCTCCTAGCTGAGAGAGCCGAGAGAAGAAGAGGAGCCCCTTTGTTTATTTTTACTTTTTATACATTTGTGGATCTAGCAGAAGATGGACTTTTTGGGGTTTTGTGGTGGTTTCAGGCAGATTTTGGGAGAAACCCTCCCACGGGGCCCCCCTCCCCTCCTCCAATCGGTTCGGGAAAAAAAGATTTCCTCAGAGAGAAGTGGAAAAAACCTGTTTATTAAACAGGCAAAGCACTCCCAGCACAATACCCGATGACAAGAGCTTTGTGCCACTTACGGAGGGATAACAAACTTAAAGAAAGTCTCCTCTTGAGGGTCGCCACTGTGCTCCACCGCTCCGTCTCCGCTGACGTTGGGAGAAAAGGAGATGTGCAGGGCTGGTCTTGGTGGGGTGGGTCCCCTGTGGAGGCCCCCGGTGCTTCCCCAGGTCCTTAGTCCGGAGAGGTTGGAACAGTTCCGAGGAGAGGGCAAAAAAAGCAAAAGGAAGGAAAAAAAGGACAAAAAAAAAAAAAAGAAAAAAAAAAGGCAAAAAGCTTCAGGTATTCTACAGCGTCTAACTACGCTAGCACTAAACTAACTAACTGCCCGGGGGTAAAACAACAGAGCTTCTTTTGTCTTGCCGTGTTCCAACTCCCCCGCTTCAAGGTCACTCCGATGAGCAGAGTTTTCCTGGGGAAAAACAAACCGCGCTTGCCCTCCCCCCTGCACCCAACAGATGATTGGGGATATACAGTCACCCCAGGACATCTTCCACCCCTTATCCCCGTATCGTTGACTTACGGACAGAACCAACGTATATGCCACGTAAAACTTCCATCCATTCTCCCCACAAAAAAAAAAAAAAAATAATACAAGCAATACCCATCATGCTCCTGTCATGTTCCACAATGAGCCACTGAATCCAGGCCCCAGGCTGCAGGGCAGAAGGATTCCTCTCTCACTTACTCATACCTTCATTACTTGCTCATATTTTCAACACTTAACACATACCCTCTCACTTACACATTTCCTTCTACTTCATTCTGCGTGGTTTAATGTACAGACAATGGCAATAGCATTCAGCAGACAGTGATGTTTGTAAATGATTCTCACCCAACAATCAGATCTCCCTGGGGTACACATCGTGTTGTTCCATCTTTCTGCATTATCCACCATGTGCAACCTGGTCCCTGAGCAAAGACAACCCCACGAATGGGTTTGTCTGTACTTGAGGCAGACTTGATCCACACTGTCTTCCATAACAGACCTCTGGCGTGCACCACTGGGACTTTATCTCCATCTATTGTATGCAGAGGCTCAGCGTGCGCAGGGCCTGCTTGGTTGGTGGAGCCTCGGGTGTTGACCAACCAGGTGGCCTTTGCCAAATGCTGCTCCCAATTCTTGAAAGATCCCCCACCCAATGCTTTCAACTGGGTTTTTAACAATGCATTGTGCCTCTCCACTTTGCCTGCAGCGGATGCATGGTAGGGAATATGGTACACCCACTCAATGCCATGTTCCCTAGCCCAGGTGTTAATAAGGCTGTTCTTGAAATGAGTCCCGTTGTCTGACTCAATTCTCTTGGGTGTACCATGCCTCCACGGGACTTGCTTTTCAAGGCCCAGGATGGTGTTTCGGGCAGTAGCGTGGGGCACAGGGTAGGTCTCCAGCCACCCCATGGTGGCTTCCACCATTGTGAGCCCGTAGCACTTGCCTTGGCGGGTTTGGGGAAGGGTGATGTAGTCAACCTGCCAGGCTTCCCCGTACTTATACTTGGACCATCGCCCGCCATACCATAGCGGCTTCACTTGCTTGGCCTGCTTGATGGCAGCACACGTCTCACAGTCGTGGATAGCCTGAGAAATACTGTCCATGCGTAGATCCACCCCTCGGTCTCGGGCCCACTTATAGGTGGCATCTCTGCCCTGATGGCCTGAGGCATCATGGGCCCATCGAGCTAAAAACAACTCTCCCTTGTGTTCCCAATCTAAATCAATCTTTGAGACTTCTATTTTTGCTGCCCGATCTACCTCCTCGTTGTTTCGATGCTCCTCATTAGCTCTACTCTTGGGGATGTGGGCATCTACGTGGCGGACTTTCACAGGTAGTGTCCCTAGCCTGGTAGCAATGTCTTTCCACTCCTTAGCAGCCCAAATTGGTTTCTCTCCACGCTGCCAATTAGCCTCTTTCCACCTCTCCAGCCATCCCCACAGAGCATTGGCTACCATCCATGAATCGGTATAGAGGTAGAGCCTCGGCCACCCCTCTCTTTCAGCAATATCCAAGGCCAATTGAACAGCCCTGAGTTCTGCAAGTTGACTTGATCCACCCTCTCCTTCAGTGGCCTCGGCAACCTGTCATGTGGGGCTCCACACGGCTGCTTTCCACTTCCGGTTCATCCCTACAATACGACAGGAACCATCAGTGAAAAGGGCATAATGTGTCTCTTCTGCTGGCAATTGGTTGTATGGTGGAGCCTTTTCAGCCCGTGTCACTTGCTCTTGTTCTACATCTGTGAGGCCAAAATTTTCACCCTCAGGCCAATTGGTAATTATTCCAAAATCCCAGGGCGATTCAGTTTACCCATACGGGCGCGCTGCGTAATAAGAGCAATCCACTTGCTCCATGGGGCATCAGTGGCATGATGGGTGGAGGGGACCTCCCCTTTGAACATCCACCCTAGCACAGGCAGTCAAGGTGCCAGGAGGAGTTGCGCCTCTGTACCAATCACCTCCAAGGCGGCTTGAACTCCTTCATAGGCTGCTAAGATTTCCTTCTCAGTTGGGGTGTAACTGGCTTCAGACCCTCTGTAACTTCGGCTCCAGAATCCCAGTGGTCGGCCTCGAGTCTCACCAGGCACCTTCTGCCAAAGGCTCCAGGACAGGCCATTGTTCCCGGCTGCTGAGTAGAGCACGTTCTTCACGTCTGGTCCTGTCCTGACTGGGCCTAGGGCCACTGCACGAGCGATCTCCTGCTTGATCTGGGCAAAAGCTTGTTGCTGCTCAGGGCCCCAGTGGAAATCGTTCTTTTTGCGGGTGACCAGGTAAAGAGGGCTCACAATCTGACTATACTCAGGAATATGCATCTTCCAGAAACCTATAGCACCTAGGAAAGCTTGTGTCTCCTTCTTATTGGTTGGTGGGGACATCGCTGTAATCTTGTTGATGACATCAGTAGGAATCTGCCGCCGTCCATCTTGCCACTTTACTCCCAGGAACTGGATCTCATGAGCTGGTCCCTTAACTTTACTCTTCTTGATAGCGAAACCGGCCTCCAGGAGGATCTGGATGATTTTCTTTCCCTTCTCAAACACTTCTGCTGCTGTGTTCCCCCACACAATGATGTCATCAATATACTGTAGATGTTCTGGAGCCTCACCCTTTTCTAGCGTGGTCTGGATCAGTCCATGGCAGATGGTGGGGCTGTGTTTCCACCCCTGGGGCAATCGGTTCCAGGTGTACTGCACTCCCCTCCATGTGAAGGCAAACTGAGGCCTGCATTCTGCTGCCAAAGGAATGGAGAAAAATGCATTGGCAATATCAATTGTGGCATACCATTTTGCTGCCTTGGACTCCAGCTCGTACTGGAGCTCCAACATGTCTGGCATGGCAGCACTCAGTGGCGGTGTCACCTCATTCAGTGCATGGTAGTCCACAGTCAATCTCCATTCTCCTTCAGATTTACGCACAGGCCAGATGGGGCTGTTGAAGGGTGAGTGGGTTTTACTAACCACCCCTTGGCTCTCCAGCTCTTGAATCATCTTATGGATGGGGATCACAGCATCTCGAGTTGTCCTATACTGTCGGCGGTGCACTATAGAAGTGGCAATTGGTACCCGTTGCTCTTATACTTTCAGGAGTCCTACTGCAGATGGATTCTCGGACAGTCCAGGCAAGGTGTTCAATTGCTGGATGCCCTCTGTCACTACAGCTGCTATCCTGAATGCCCACCTGAGTCCTTTCGGGTCTTTGAAATACCCACTTCGGAGGTAATCTATACCCAAAATGCATGGGGCCTCTGGCCCAGTCACAATAGGGTGTTTCTCCCACTCCTTTCCAGTTAGGCTCACATCTGCTTCCACCAGAGTAAAATCTTGTGATCCCCCTGTCACGCCAGCAATAGAGACAGATTCTGCCCCTACATGTCTTGATGGCATTAATGTGCACTGCGCACCAGTATCAACCAAGGCCTCGTATTTTTGTGGTTCTGATGTGCCAGGCCAACAAATCCACACAGTCCAAAATACATGGTTTTCCCTAGCCTCTACCTGGCTAGAGGCAGGGCCCCTCTAAGCCTGGTTATCCTTCTTTCCTTGAGCATATGTCTTAGAGGTTCCTTCAAGGGGGTCGGACATGTCATCATCATCATACCTGACAGTTCGGCTACGGGCAACTGGAGCCGCTTCCCTTTTGGTGGAACTCCCTCTTTGAGTCTTGACTTCCTTCAGTTCACGCACCCGTTGTGCCAGGGCAGCCATAGATTTTCCATCCCATCTGTTCAAATTTTCTCCACAATCCCGCAGGAAGAACCACAGCTCAGCATATGGAGTGTATCCTCTCTCCCTAGCCGGGGAGCATCTACGGTGGGTACCAGAACCTCTGATCTGTACTGCTGAGATTTGGAGAAGGTCCTCTCTAATCTCCTCCCTGAGTTTCTGATGATTCTCATCTATCTTATCCTCTAGTTTCTGTAGACGTGTTTCTACAGCTGCGATCCTGGCGTGTGTTGGGCCATGCACAGCATCTGCATATGCTTGGAGCTTCTTTGCCATATCAAGCACCGTCTCCTCCATGTCCTCCCGCTTCATTACTGCTAAAGCAGAAGCGTATTCTAATGGCCCGAGTCGTATAAGTTTTCGCCACATCACAGATATACATGATACCAAGTCTGGGTTCCTAGTGTTTATATCATCTGAGAAGACCATCTCTGCCACTGCCATTTCTCTCAAGCGTTGAATCCCTTGTTCTATGGTCTTCCATGGGGTTTGCTGCATATAGAGATCATCTGCACACAAGTATCTTTCTGCCACACTTCCTAGGACCCGTATCCAGAGACTGCAAGGACTAGCCTCTCTCATCATCTCCTGGTCGATGACTGGATCATGTGACAGGGATCCCAGATGCCTCGCTTCAGTGCCATCCAGAATTGTAGCCTCGCCTGCAGCATCCCAAAGACGGACTAACCAACTAATTATAGATTCATCAGGTTGTCGCCGGTAATCTTTTCTTAGGCCCCGAAGGTCCTTCAGGGAAAAGGAATCAATATTTGCTTCTGATCCTGTGCTAGAAGCTTTGGCTTCTGATTTTGGTGAAGGTCCTTCTCTTGGGTCATCATCGTCCACTGGTCGATCGGTTTTGACTGTGTGCTTCTTTGCTGGAGCAACTGCCAGGGGCTTAGGCTTACTGTCTGGTTTAGCTGCCGACTCAGGCTCAGGTTCTAGTTTAGCTGCTGGCTTCATAACTGGGGTGTTGGCTGCAGCTTGAGTGACTGGGATAGCTGTTGATTTGTATCCCTTACCCCCCTAGAGCCATCATGGTACCTCTCTTTCAGGTATTTCCCCAGCTCCACTGGATTCTGAATTTGTTCCCATGGAAAATCCCAGACTACAGGGTCAGAGAATTCCTTGAGGAGTTGGCCCATATCCTCCCATTCTCCACACCACTCAGGATTTCCTCTGCCTGGGTCAAGAGTTTCATCAGCCCCTCTAGAAATCTCAGCCCATATTCTAGAGAAGCTGCAGACTGTATAGAGGAGGCTTACCAGATGACATACCAGAAAGATGGTCTCTTTAACACTCAGGGGAAACTGAACATTCTCCAGCAATGATTTAACCGATTCAGAGGAGAAGAAGGAAACGAAAGACTGCAACGCTTCATCCTCTGCTCCTCCTCCCACAAACAGGGTGAATAACCATAACCATGACCCATACATAGTAGGAAAATATCTCAGCACCTTTATAAACTTCCTACAAATTATTATCATTAAACCAAGGCCAATAGCTACTCTAATCCGTGTCCCTCTACTGTAAAAATTGTGTATTAATGATAATATTGGGGCTATCTCTGGATATGCAAATAAACCTAAGGACCACAAAGGTATTAAGACCTCAAAGAAGCCTAAGGATCCAAAACACATCAAGCCCCCCACCCCAAGAGACATGAGTTCAAGCAGCATAGTTACTGACTGCTAAATACTAATCAGTACAGGGTTTTTCCACTCTCTCGAGCCCCACGTTTGGGCACCAAGAATTTTGTGGTGGTTTCAGGCAGATTTTGGGAGAAACCCTCCCACGGGGCCCCCCTCCCCTCCCCCAGCCGGTTCGGGAAAAAAGATTTCCTCAGAGAGAAGTGGAAAAAACCTGTTTATTAAACAGGCAAAGCACTCCCAGCACAATACCCGATGACAAGAGCTTTGTGCCACTTACGGAGGGATAACAAACTTAAAGAAAGTCTCCTCTTGAGGGTCGCCACTGTGCTCCACCGCTCCGTCTCCGCTGACGTTGGGAGAAAAGGAGATGTGCAGGGCTGGTCTTGGTGGGGTGGGTCCCCTGTGGAGGCCCCGGGTGCTTCCCCAGGTCCTTAGTCCAGAGAGGTTGGAACAGTTCCGAGGAGAGGGCAAAAAAAGCAAAAAGGAAGGAAAAAAGGACAAAAAAAGAAAAAGAAAAAAAAAAGGCAAAAAGCTTCAGGTATTCTACAGCGTCTAACTACGCTAGCACTAAACTAACTAACTGCCTGGGGGTAAAACAACAGAGCTTCTTTTGTCTTGCCGTGTTCCAACTCCCCCGCTTCAAGGTCACTCCGATGAGCAGAGTTTTCCTGGGGAAAAACAAACTGTGCTTGCCCTCCCCCCTGCAGCCAACAGACGATTGAGGATACACAGTCACCCCAGGACAGCCATATAATATGCACTTTTCACAATCCTCCCTCTTTCTTTTTATAATTAATTTGGCTCGAGCAATATTCATTGTTTTCTAGCCTTCATTATTTGCTCATTTTTTCACAAATCAATCTCTCTTCTTTGAAGGGGTCTTCTATATTATTTTGTTTCTTTAACACCATATTCCTTTGTGGTGGTGTTGTTGTAGGCAACTTGTGGTCAATGTTCACTAATTGCATGCCTTGTACCACACTGGTGATGAGCCTAATAAAACAGGGGATCAAACAAGGAAGAAATATTAGACCAGCTGTAGCACATAAAAGGAAGAAGCTTAACTTTTTCCACCATTCTACTCCCAACACATTATCCCACCAGCTAGTATTTAGCATTGATTCCCACTTTTGAACTGGTACATGGGCGATTTTTCTGATATCATTGACTATGTCCAGGATGGCATCTCTATTGTCATCTATTTTTAAACAACAATCTGATGTATTGAACTTTCCACAAACACCCCCTTCTTCAGCTAATAGTCTAAAGCTAACCTATTCTGATACAAAGCCGCTCTTGTTTGGGTTTGTTGCCTTGATATTAATTCCACTGCCTGGCCAGTTTTGTTTGTTATTATCTCTACAGCAGCTTGAAGTCTTATAATACGATAATAGCATATAAATTGGGGTTCAATATCCCCAACTCCCATCTTGTGCCCAGGTGGCTGGCTCATATGTTTCTAGTATGCGTTCAGGGGGCCATTCCTCATCTCCCTATTTTTGGAATCCTCTAATCAATTCTCTTTTGTTTCTCTTTAGATCCTGATAAACTGTTATCCCTAATTGATCCCCATCAGGTCCTGGTAAAAGAAAAAAATCCTTGCTGTATAATTCCCAGATTGCAGCTCCCTTTCTACTGAGAGGGGAGTTTTGGGTGTGCTCTTTTTCCACATATCCAAATAAGCTACGTGCAGCTTTCCAATAGTTAAATTTTTGTTGATCTGTATTCTCCCAAAATTTGGAAATTGCCAGGATGCCGTAGTAAGGATTTTTACCTGTATCATTACATTGAGAAAGTTTTATTTTGTTATCATACTTACAATTCACTTTTTTTGCTTTTTCTTGGGTCCAATACACAGTTGGTTCTTCTGGGACCCACCATACAGAAGTTCTATTACTAACCTTATATCTTTTACAGGGTGTTTTTCCTACTTCATAAAGGAACTTTTTCCCAGTGTGCCAGAGACATTCTTCCTCTATCACTGTTGAGCTTAAAATCTACCCTTCTGGTTTGTTTTCTCCACTTGTACTTGCTTGGTTCCATTTTCGAAGCTCAATTGGGCCTAAGCTGCTGCCTTTCTATGGCCATTCTTTTGGCATCAAAGCCCCTCCACAGACCTAACAATTAGTTATGTTAAGTTCCTTACTTATTCTTTCCCCCAATTCTACAAACTGATTTTTACCCATCCTTGAGATATCTGTTCCTTTTTCTAATTGCTGTTCAAGTTTGGTATACAAATTGTTGATTGAAATTGGCACAGGTTTAGGTGGTTGTACTGACTTAGCCTTTTTGCTTATCAACTGCTCTTTTACTAAATCCTGTGCTTTTTGCCCAGTAATGTAGGTAAAACAAATGTATCTCTCCTCTTTTGGGCATTGACTTCCCATCTTGCTACTACTTGTTCCTAAGTTCTCTGCAATCCAGTACATTTTCCCTTTATGTATGCAATGGCCTAATTTGGATGGCTTGTAGCAGTGACTGTTGTCGTGAGTGTGAGAAATGAAAAAAGAACCTCAGTGTCTTTCCATGTACAGCTTTTGGTAACGTCTGTAGCATGGCTTTGTCGATATCCTAAAAGGGAGAAGACAAAAATTGAGTGACAGAAAAAGGAGTAACAGAGGTCCAGTATGGCTTGTACTCCCACCTCCCATGCCTATGGGGTTGCAACCCACAGCAGGTGTATTTGATCTTCTTGGTGGTGAATACAGAGGCCAATCTGGTCTTGCCCTCTATTTCCTTGTCACTTCCTCCTAGCGAATTTCCAGACAAATCGTTTTTGATACTCCTTAACTGTTGTTTCCCACCGTTCTTCAGGTATCTCCCATTCAACAGGCACTAATAATCCCCATTTACAAAACAAAGTTATTATTTCAGTTTCTTTGAATTTTACTTGGATAGGAGATCGATTTGGCTCTTGACACTTCCTGCAACGAGAGCATCGATTGTGTGAACTACAACACCAATTCTTCCCACAACCTAAACATTTACGTTTAACCCAGCTAGCATGTCTGGTATTTGGGTGGATCAAACAGGGTATTTGGTCTGGCACTGATGGAACTTGCAACTCCTCCTCCTCTTTGCATAAATCACAGGCTAAGGCGTGAATACAAGAGTTCTCTGTCCGAAACAGTCCTGATCCTCCTGTTTGGAGTGGTAATATTCTTCCCCAAGGAGGGTGTCTGAGGGGTCTCAAAGCTTGTCCAGGTGGTACTTGAAACCACTGATATAAGCTTGGCCTTATCTCCCAATTAGATGTGATCCTGTGTATGTTTCTTGGACCATTTGGGTCTTCCCAGTTCATTACCACCCAGTCCCCATTTAAGAGTCAGTTTTGTATCACCCAGTTCAGATGTAATTGTCCACTCCTTAGGTTCTTCCACAGGTCTTTTGATTCTGCTGGCGTGGATCCACCTCATTCCTTGGTCCGGATTGCAGCCTCAGTCGTCAACAATACTTGAAAAGGACCTTCCCATTGAGGAGTTAAAGATTGTTCTTCCCAGGTTTTTACTAGCACCCATTTCCCTGGATGAACATTATGGATTTTAAAGTCTAAAGGTGTGGTTTGAGGGATTATTCCTCCGTAAGTTTTCAAGAGTTTTCACAATGGTGTTAACGTATCTTTTAACGTTCATTTCCCCTACCTCATAGGTAGCATTTTCATGTTGGGTGGTTAAAAAGGGTAACTCAAACATCATTTCATGGGGTGACACTCCCAGATCTGACTTGGGTTGTGTTCGGATCCTCAGTAAGGCCAAAGGTAGGCATTGTACCCATGACATTTGGGTTTCAACTATTAATTTGGTCAAAGTTCTCTTTAAAGTCTGGTTCATCCTTTCTACACAACTAGAACTCTGTGGATGCCATGGGGTATGCAGCTCCCATTTTATCCCTAATGATTTAATTATTTGTTGTAACACTTTTGACGTAAAATGCATTCCTCTGTCTGAGTCTATTCTATTAACCATTCTGTATCTGGGAATAATCTGCTCTAAAAGGGTTTTACTTACTATGTTGGCTGAGGCCTTGGTAGTGGGAACTGCTTCTACCCAATGAGTTAGATGGTCTGTCATTACTAATAAATACTTCCATCTTTGTACTTGAGGAAGTTCAGTAAAATCTACTTGGATACTTTGAAATGGTCGAAGAGCTAACTCACAACCTCCTAATGTTGTTTTTCTCACCACCTTTTTGTTTATCCTTTGGCAAGTTATACATTTTTCAGTTACTTGCTTTGCTACTCCAAAAATCCCAGTGCATCCATAGTTCCTTAAAAAATGATCACACAAAGCCTGAGTACCCCAGTGGGTTTTCTAATGCATGTCTTCTAATATTTTTCTAGCCGGTATTTTATTAAGTAATTGTCTTCCATCAGGAAGTTTCCATTTCCCTGATTCAGCCTGTTCTCCTCCTATCTTGTTTAATTATTTTTTCTCTGCTTCACTAAACTTTGGGATTTCCAATTTTTTCTCATTTGGAGTTAATATTAACATAACTCTTTCAGCTCCCTTTTCTGCTGCATCCTTAGCTTCTTGATTTGCTAAATTATTTCCTCTTATTTCTGGGGTCACACCTCTTTTCTGTCCCTTAATGCATACTATAGCTATTTCTTCAGGTAGTTTTAATGCCTCTAAAATCTCTAAAATGAGTCCCTCATGTACTAATCCTTTTCCTCTTGAGTTAAGTAATCCTTTTTCTTCCCAAATTTTTCCAAAAGTATGTACTACTCCAAAAGCATACCTCGAATCAGTATATATAGTTCCTTTGTTGTGTGGTAAATATTCCAGTGCCTTTTTTAGAGCATATAATTCACAAGTTTGAGCTCACTAGTTTGAAGGTAATTTTCCTTTTTCAATAGTTTGCATGTTTTTCCCATCAACTACTGCATACCTTGACATTCTTTTTCCTTGTAGACATCTGGAGGAACCATCCACATAGATTATTTCCCCTTCTGAAAGGGCTTGTTTTTCAAGATCCCCCCCGAACTTTTGTTTGGTATTGGATAATTTCTAAACAATTATGTATTAGGTTATCTGCTGGTTCTCCATATAAGAATTGACCTGGATTTAAACTTCTGTTTACTTCTAATGTCAGATCATCACTATCTATCAAGATTGCTTCATATTTTAACATTCTAGAGTCTGTCAACCATTTTTCAGCTTTCTGATTTAACACATTTTGAACCGCATGAGGTGTGCACACAATTAGTTTACCTCCAAAAGTAAGTTTACGACTTTCTTCTACCAAGATTGCAGTAGCGGCTATAGCTTGAATGCATACTGTCCAGCCGTGGCTCACTGGGTCCAACATCTTTTATAAATAAGCTACGGGTCTCTTTACTCCTCCCTACTCCTGGACCAGAACTCCATGAGCTAACCCCTTTTCTACAATCACGTACAGATGAAAGGGTTTTTCTAGTGAAGGTAAGCTTAAAGCCGGTATTGAGGCCAGTCTTAACTTCAGTTTTTCTAATGTATCATCATCTTCCTTGGTCCATTTTATATTATCTCCCTCTGTCAACTTTTCATACAAAAAATTTACTGCCTGTGTGTACCCCTCAATCCATAATCTACAATATCCCAATAATCTGAGTAGTTTTCTGACCCTCTTTGAAGAGCGAGGTGGAAGGGATAAAATTCCTGCAATTCTCTCTGGACTGAGCCTTCGACTACCCTTACTTATCAAGTGTCCAAGATATTTTACCTCTGGTTCTACAAATTGCAATTTCCCTTTTGATACCCTTAATCCTTTTTCTCCAAGAAAATTTAAAAGCTTTATTGTAGCTTCTCTAACTTCAACTTCATTTTCCCCAGATAGTAGAAGATTATCCACATATTGGATAATTTTTATTCTAGGAGGAGTGGAGAAGGCTTGCAGTATTTTTTCTAAAGCTTGCCCAAATAAGTTTGGAGATTCCGTGAACCCCTGCGGTAATTTCGTCCATCTTAATTGCTGCTTTCTTCCAGTTTTTGGATCCTCCCATTCAGAGGCGAAGATATCTCAGCTCTCCTTGGCTAGTGGACAGGCCCAAAAAGCATCTTTAAGATCCACTACACTAAACCACTGATGCTGGGGTGGAACTTTACTTAGAAGTGTATAGGGATTGGGTACCACTGGGTAACGAGACTGAGTTCTTTTGTTAACCTCCCTTAAATCTTGTACTAGTCTATAACTCCCATCAGGCTTCTTTACTGGGAGAATAGGGGTATTATGGGGAGACATACAAGATTCTAATGTCCCATCCTTTATTAGTCCTTCTATTACTGGCTTCAAACCCTCCCATCCCTCTAAAGATATGGGGTATTGACGTACATGTATGGGACAATCTTCTCTCTCTATTGTAACACTTACAGGGTCAATATTTAATCCTCTCCTATTTCCTTCCCCAGCCCAAGCTTCCTTGTTAATTTTTTCTTCATCCTCTTGGCCTAATTTTAAGACTTTAGCTGTCATTTTCCCATCTTCTGGTATAACCCCTATTCCTAATTTCACTTGTAAGTCTCTTCTGAGTAAGTTGCTACCTGCCTTTGGGACCAATAAAACATCTCCCACCCAAATTTTAGTTTCCCCTTCAATTACTACATCTTTAATGACTGGAACTGTAAAAGTTTCTCCTTTTGCCCCTGTTACTTTTGCAGTATCTTTACTCACACTATAACCTTTTGGTACATTTAGCAGGCAGGTTCTTTCTGCCCCTGTATCTACTACAAATTCCAATTCTTCTTCTTGGGGACCCACTTTTAGAGTTATCACAGGCTCTAGATGGTACTTGTCCCCTAATAAATAAAGCCTTTGACCTCCCTATTCCTCCTCTGTGCTCATCTCTTTGAAGATTTTCAGATCTATTACCTGCTTAGGACAATTTCTCCTATAATGTCCCTTGCCCCCACAGTAAAAGCAGACATTCCTGGAATACTGCTGAGACTTGGTTTGTGTTGGGATTCTATTCTTTTTCTTTCCCCTGTCTCTACTAATTTTATATCTAGAAGTAGTGCCTGTATGTTTTTGATTTTTTTGGAAATTGTTTTCTCGCATGGTGACTGCCATAAGTTTTGCTTTCAATTTAGCTTTCTCTTCATCTCTTCGAACATAAACTTTCTAAGCCTCCTTTAATAAGTCATCTAATGATTTATTATGCCAATCCTCAAATTTTCCTAATTTTTTTCTGATATCTGGCCAGGTATTAGTAACAAAGTTAATCCTTAACAAAGCTTTTCCCACATCAGTTTCAGGGTCTATTCCGGAATATTGTTTCATATTTTTCCTAAGTCTGTCCAACCATTCAGTTGGAGATTCTTCTTTTTCTTGCTGTGCCTCAAAAGCTTTTTTAGCATTTTGCCCTCGGGGTGCTGCCTCTTTTATTCCCTTGATTATTAAATTACAATATTCATTCAAGTGTTTCCTCCCCTCCTCATTATTTTGACCCCACTCAGGAGGCGCAGTTGGCATTTTGTCTTCTCCGGGGGGGCCCTTGTGGGTTCTCTTTTTCCCAGACTTTTATTCCAGCTGCTCTGATTAATTGCCTTTCTTCCTGAGAAAATATTATTTTCATTAGAGACTGCATCTCTTCCCAAGTATAAATATTCAGATCTAAAAATTGGTCTAGTTGTTCAGCTGTGCCTATGGGATCGTCTAAAATTCTTTTGATTTCTTTTTTAAAATTTCTGACCTCAGAAGAAATCAAAGGGGCATTTACAAACCCTGTTCCACCCCCTCCCATTGGGACTTCTCTTAGTGGAAATAGACTAATTTCTTTATCCCATTTTTGGTTTTCATCCTCTGCAGTCTTTTTCCCATGTTTTGAGAAAGAATGCAGAGAGGGCTGTCTTTTAGGTGAACTTCTAGTGTTTCGATAAGGCATTTCTAGGGAGAAGTCGTTTCTCTGAGCAGTAGCTGTGGTTACCGAGGGAACAGAGCTCAGGAGAGGAAGGGCGGTGAGGGGAGGGCAAAGCGCCGAGGCTTCGTCCTCCAAGGGCGGAGCATAGGTGGGGTTTGCTGCCGGGACCGGCAGAGGAGGGGGCAGTTCTGGGGGATACCAGAGGGGAGCGTGGGCAGCCTGCACGGGGCTGGTGGCGGCTGAGTCAGTGGCTCCCGGCAGAGACAAAGCAGCAGCGGCAGCGCCCAGCGCAGCCGGCACGGGCAGGGCAGCCTGGGATCGGGCAGTGGGGGAAGCGATTGGAGATTGGACGGCTGGGATCGACGGGACCCCTGGCACGGTCGGGGCGGTGGTCTCAGACCACGCGTCAGGAAGGAGCCCCAGCACGGCCCTTAGGGCGGCCGCGGACCAGCCAGCCGGGGCAGACGAATTCACCGGCGGGGCCAGGGATGGGGTGTATGCGGGGACCGGCACAGCTGCCGCGGGCTGCGAGCCCGCACTCGGGACGGGAACCGGGGCAGGCGGGGCTGAAGCGGGACCCGGGACAGGGGACTCGGCCGCGAACGGCGGGAGCGCGAGCGGGAACGGAGGGGGCAAAGCCTGCAAAGGATCCTACTCTTTTTCCTTTTTTTCTTCTTGTTCCCCTCCCTTTTCTTTCCCCTTTTTCTTTTCTCGTTTCATCTCAGGGGTTTCTGATACGTGAAAGACTTTTGTTTTCCTAAAATCTCCTGTCCAACGTGGCATATTCTCTTTCTTTGGGATTAAACTGTTCTTTTGAATTTACAAATACATTTAGAGCCTGACAAATCCAGTTCTCAAAAGAGCCGTATCTGGGCCAATAAACGTGGTCAGATCTTATTTCCTTCTCTGCCCATTCTGTCATGCAAAATTGTATCATCTTTATCTTTTCTTCTTGTACAAGGGTTTATATCCCAGTTAGCTAACATAATGCCGAGAGGGCTATCTTGAGGTATTTCTGTTGGTAATTTTTTACACCCTTTTTTCTTCCTTGTATCTAACTTAGTGTTTTTCTGTCCCATTTTTCAAGATTTTATCTATTCATCCCCCACCTCTGTTTTTCACTTTCTCTTAAAACTTAAAGACCACTTACTTCTATCTATGCACACACACAAAAAAATCCCTTCTTTCTCACACAACTATTCAATACAGTACACCTCCCTCCAAGGAGATAAAACAACATTACATGTGCTTTCATCCATCTACTTTTACTTCATTTCTCCTTCACTTTTACACACTCTTTCACACCCTTAGGACATGAAGCCAATCCCTGTTGCCAGAGAATCGCCACTCTGTGTGGCCCCCCTCTCTTTGGGTTTGGTCTCTGGGTTCCAGTATAGCTGGGCCTCTGAGGAGGGCCCAGAATCTGGTCGCCTCTGGTGCTGGTCCACCTATGAGGCTGATTTGCGTGTCACTTACACTTTTACAACGACCCCCCCTCCACACGCCCAGAGGGAAAAGGGCTGAATTGCAGGTCACACACACGTTCTGCCATAGCCCCCACCCACCCGGGGCAACAATGGCCTGTTTGCGAGTCACTTACACCTCTTGCCACAGTCCCACCCACCCAGGAAGCTGAGGCAGATTTTGTGTGTGACTCACTCTCACACAACAAAACACCAATAAGGTACCTTTTACTTTCAAATCACCTATTACAATTTTAGGTGTTACTGGCCAGTCCCGGTGCTCTTGGATATCCCCTCAATCCAGCTGTGTTGTCCAACCCTAGATGTTCTTGGGCATTTTATCCCTCAAACCAGCTGCGTTGTCCAACCCTAGATACTCTTGGGCATAACCTCAATCCGGCAGAACCCTGGGTGCTCTTGGGATATTAATCCCTCAACCCAGCATGTTTCAGTCCTGGATGCTCTTGGGCACTTACCCCTCAATCTAGCAGACTTTTTGCTTAACCCTGGCTGCTCTTGGAATATTAATCCCTCAACCCAGCAAAAGTTTTAGTCCTGGATGCTCTTGGGCAATTACCCCGTAATCCAGCAGATTTTTTGCTTTCTAGGGGTCCCACCCCTTCTCTAAGACTCAGTCCCAGTTTCCTTGGGGGGGATTCTCTCACTCTTCTTATCACCCCCTTCATCTCTTTACTGGCCGTTTTTCTCGTGAAAGAATGGAAACACAGCATAGGAGACTCTGCACTCACTTAGCAGGTCTGGGATAACCAGCAGCCGCTCATTCACACACATTCATCCCCCCCTTAACCGCCCTGTCCAAACCAGTACTTACCTGTCCTTTGTCCTTGGGTCTTTGTCTTTGTGTACACTTTAGTCTTAGGGGCTTATTACCATGGGTTTAGGGAATATTTTCTCTTTTCTTTGTTTTATTGCCTCCTTTTGTCTATTGATCGTAACCTGCATTTGTCGGTCACAGCAGGGGAACACAGAGTGAGGTTGCCAACTGGGCAGGGCATGCCGTCCTCATCCTGATTCCACTGAGGCACCGGCAGTGAGGTGTTTTAACGATCCTCTGCTACCATAATTGTGAAAAACGTCAATCACTTGTTTTTAAAATTTTGAAAGTTTAATAGTAAATAAGATGGTTATAAAAATAGAATTAGAGTAAAAAAATTGAACAATTAGAGTTAGGACAATATGAGATAATATAAGCAAAGTTACAGACATCTGGGTGCCTCCCCGAGCAAAAAAGCTCTGGAGAAGGACCCCTGTTAACAAAGGATTATCTCTTAAAAACAATAGCCTGTTGAATATTCATACATTTCATACATGATGCATAAATTCCATTCAAACAAAGAATAGTCTCTGGTTAGTATCACTTTTTTCCTTTAATCTCTATGGTCTTTTCAGGGCTGAGCAAGGCAGGAGAAGTTGGTCTCTTCTGATAAGGAAGTAGTAAATTATTTTTTCTCTGAAAGACTTACATTTTCTTGTGGTTGGTACATAAAAACTACATTTTAACTACAAAACTACATTTACCATACTATAAAAATATTAATACAACAATTACAATCAATACAACATAATACATATAGTAAATATCTTGCGTAGAACAATATAATATGCACTTTTCACACATAGGATTTTCAGTCTACTTTCCTTGCTGGGAAAAAATTTGTTTTGAAGTAATTGAACTTAATTTAGAAATGTCATCTTGTATTTTAAACAATAAGGCTTAGCAAAGTGACATGAAAATGGGGTTTCCAAGTGACCTGGCATCTGAAGTTGTAGAAATTTCATTCTGATTACAGCATGGAATAAATACTTGCAGATCAGGAAGTGACTTATTAAAGAAATATGGGTATTGATCTAGTGTCGATACCCAACTGTGACGGACAAAAACTCTCTAACAATTTAAAGTTAGAAAGTGTATGTTTATTATGGCTGGGCAGCACGCGGGATATTTCCCTAATTCGCACTGCAAAATTCACAGGTAATTACAAAGCCTTTTATTTACAAAAAAAATACAAATGCATATTCATACCCCTGTCACCTCCCATTCCTTGCTTGGTATGCTAATTGGCAAAAAGGCTATTAAGCATGCATACTTTGTTTCTTAAAATGAGTCGGGGGTCTATTCTGGGGAGGGGTCACCCAAAATGAGGTAGTAAGATGAGTCTTCCTCGTCCTGACCTTTCTACCTTTTCAATGCGTTCGTGACGAAGAATCCTTGGTAAAACTTAAGTTTCCTGCATTGAATGGGTTCTTTAAGTAGGAAGTCTGCAGTTAACTTATATCTTATTTACCACATCTTGTTTTTCGTTACAGGCACAGCTACATAAACATAAAGTTGACAAGCAATGAGTTACTAAATCCGGGGTAGCTTATCTAGGATCCGGCTTCTGTTAACTGTGAACAAAGATTACCTATCTACTTCAGCTAATTCAGCAACTTATTATCTTAACTTTCCTAAAAATCCTTAGTTCCTCAAAATTCTCAGAAGTAATACAAAGAAACCAAACCACCACTAAAACAGAGCAAAAAAGTGTGTGAAAAGTTTATTTCCAGAACCCAGAATACCTGTACACTGACCAAAGTCTAATGTCTGGCTAGGCTTGGTGCATTGGGATTGACCAGTTGTCTTAAAACTAAAGGCGGAAATTTTCAGATGCACTGTACTGGTTACTAAGTAGTAAATGTTGAAGAGCTGGCTAGTACCCATTAAACTATAAAGGAGAACACACATTTAATAATCATGCTAAGATTAAAAGATTGTTTTCTGCCAGATTTTGTACCTCTCTTTAGCAGTTTTAAAGAGAAGACCTACTTTGAGTGGGTTTGGGTTTTTTGTGTTTTTTTGAAATAAGAATAACTTCACATTTTCTCATAGAAAAAGAACATCTCTCAAAAGTATTTAAGGAAGTGATATAATAAGTTTCCCATCTAAGGCCAGTATTATCTGTGTATCTGTGAGGAATATCCTACTTCTAATATGTTCTAAGGAACTGACTTAAGGTATGCTCCCAAATCCTTCCTCTTGGTTTTGTTGGGTTATTTTGTGCAGGTTTTTTTCATTTTCAGAATCTTTGTAATCATACATTAATATTTGTTCTATTAATCTCAGTTACAGAGAAGGCTTCTTTTTTTCCTTCATTGGCCTATAACATATTTAAAAACTATTTTATCTCCTCACATGTCGTAGACCATGCTAGTTGACCTCCATTGTTTTGAGTTGTCCGGAAATTGGATATTTTTTATTACATTATACAGATATTTTATTTAAATACTGAACAAAGCCAAAACCACCACAAGTCCTGCCTGAAGTATCATTCACCTCTAAAGGGTTCTTACCAGTGTGGGTTATGCCAGCAAACTATACCCAATAATACCAGTAATATGCCTAAAGGACTTGCTCCATTCCTGGAAATCTTCAAGGCCAGGCTGGATGGGTCTTTGAACAATCTGCTCTAGTGGGTCACATCTCTGCCCCTGGCAGGGTCTTTGGAACGAGATGTAAGTTCCTGTATTGGAACTCAGACATTTCTATGTTTATGTAAATATCCCTATGTTTAATATAATTACGTTTTTTTTCTACCACTTTCTTGCTGGTGGGTTTTCTGTGAATGAGATTTGTCCTGTCGATTTGTCCTGGAACCTATGGTGCAACAGTCTTCATGTGGCTACGTGAAGAAGACAGGAAAATTATTTTGCTCAACTCTTAAGCTAGTCATAAAGTCTTAAAAACAAATGGATAAGTTCTGGTGTACATTTATGATGTGTTCTGTCAATTTAGAATATAAGTAAGCATAACATTCCCTAGTTCTCTATTGCTAATTACCAGTGAGATACTGACACTTTGGGATCAGAAATCTCAAGTATTTGTTTCTTTTGATTTTTTTTTAACCATTATTTTTACACTTCTAATTTGATCTTGTCCTGTGGAAAATGATAGGTTAACCCAGTTAATGAAGTTATTTATTTGTAAATTGGTTAATGGTTGTTAACCCAGTTAATTAGTGGTTTCTTCTTCTAAACTGCTCTGAGTTCTTAATTATAAAATATACAAAAAGCCTCAAGGTTTTTCCTTGATGAATAAACTGACTTTGTAAAGAAAAGAAAGCAAATATTTGGTGAAGGGAGCAATTACATGTTTTCAGATACTAAATGAGAGGGGAAAAAATTACTAATTTCTCATTAAAATATGCCTCTTTCTCTAAAATTTATTCTAATTTCTAAAGGAAAAGTTTATATTCCGTTGTTTTAAGATGAAACAACAGTATTTGTTATTTCTGCATCCATGTAGTTGTGTATATTTACAAAAAGAATAGTGTTGGTATCAAATATGTTGAAGAAATCTGATTTTCAAAAGGCACTATATGAGAGTTCTTTAAGAAAAATCTCATTTTCAAATAATTTTTAATAGTGAATTATAAATAGTGAGTTTGTCTTCCTGAAGTTGTAGGATAATACAAGAATTCGGAATTACAATGACTAATCATTTATCATTCAAAGAATTTTAAATAATGAACATTTTATGCTCCATTACCTAACAATTTAGAGCACTCTTTCTTTCTTTTCCCTTTTTCATGTGAAAGAAGACCATTTATTTAAAGGCTTTATACTAAGGCTTCAACTGCAGCCAGCTTTAACAGAGAACACAATTTAATATTTTAACAGACCAAATACAGTACTCTAAATTCAGGGATCACTTAAAAAATTCCAAAAATTCTAAATTTGTATGAGCTTAGAAACCAGCAAAAGCAAAATGGTTGGATTATATACTGAAAAGGAGAAGCTTATTTCAGATTCTTACATCTTCAAAAATAACATCAACTATAATTCCATGGCTGTATGTTTATTTAAGATCTACACATAAGAACAGTCAGTAGGAAAGAAGGTGTTTCTGTAATCAGGGGATTATTAAAATTTTTGTTAAAGGATTATTACTCTCTACTAGACACAGAAGATGTAGTTTCACAACTTTTTTAATATCATGAAAGTCAAGTTGAATTCTGTGAACAATTTAAGTCTTTAATATGCATTTGTTCTGTAATATGAATTAATACTACATGTTTACTTATGACTGAGAGTAGTCTGCCAAATAACAAGAAAACATCTGATAGCTTTTCTTTCTATTTTATGCTGAATTGTTAAAATTGATGCAGTTTGGGTTTTGTGTAACATGCTCCAGGTGTGGCTGAATCAGAGTTTAGCTGAGGGGAAAGTTTGTGCATCTGAGAAAGGCACCTCAATCTGCTGATTACCCAAAGGCAGTTTGGTTGGCCCTTTTTCTATAACAGTGACTTGTGGGCACTTCCTTGTTTATGTGTAAATGCTGCAGGTGACCCCTCCTGATGCCTATTTAATTTGATTTTTCATTCCCTTTCAACCACATCATTTCAGACCCTCTACTCAGCAGTCCTGTCTGCCTCTTTCGCACAGGGCCGTTCACAACTGTCTCCCTCTCCCATCATCACTAGTTTAAAGTTCTCCTTACCTTAAAAAATTAAACAGTCTCTAAAGGCTTATCACAATATATTGACTTGTATGAAAAGATGGAAAATAGCCATCAAAACCAGGTGTGCGTCTGCAGGTTACTGAAATTTTTTACTGAGACTGTTGGTGAGTTCTGGAGATATTAGAACAGAGGCTCTGACTGTAAATTGAAAACATATTCATAAAGACTTCTGTTATAAATAAAATCGACCAGATTCGATTTATCAGAAATTTAGAATTTTATTGTGAGACAAAATATCAGTCTCAGAAAGCCACAATTAAAAGGACAGCGTCGAGCCCGGGATCGCCGCTGGGTGAACACGAATATCAGACTCTGCCAGTCTGTTATCCCCCCAAGTTCACAACTTCGGTCTCCAGCCGCCCCTTTTTTATACACTAGATCGTGGAGTGAAGTCCGAGATTCTGACGTTATCCTCTCCGAGGCGTCTTCATTAATTATGCAAGTCCCGGTATCGGGAGTCTGAATGGACCGGTAGGGTGGAACAATGCAGCTGATGGCCGAGCCCGGGTGTGTCGTGGATATGTTAATTTCGACGGAGACGAGTAGAGATATCCATCTGAAGTGATTATCTTGGTCTCCGGACTTGTATCTCCGTTTTCCGTTGTCCTTTGTATCTTTTCAGGGATTCCCGGCAGCGATAGTTTCAAGGCCCCCTCTCTGGTAATTCCAATCATACTTTCCTCGTGTCCCTCCTGTGCTTCCCAAGCTGAGGAAATTTTTCCATTTTGGTTTCTACATTTTACCTTTACCTATGTTAGTTTGAGCACATCTTTAACACTCATATTTATACAGTTAACATTTACCCTTTATAATTTGATAACACGAATTAACTTTAGCACATATATCACAATCCCCCCTCTTCCAAATTCACCAATTTAATTCGTGTTCTGGTTATAGTCTTTTTTCTCTGTCAAGATAAAAAAGCCTCTTAACCATTATTCGGTTAACCTTTCCCCTGTCGTTTTGCTCCAATATGTTCTTTCTATGTTTCCCTCCTGTATCTGAGCTTCAAATTTTTCTAACACCTGGGCAGCAGTACTCTTTTCCTCAGTTAGGTTCATAATTTTTGAGGTAGCTTTGTTTTTGGCTAATCCCCCTGAGGCTAATTCAGGGTCCATAGGAAGGGCTGCTATTTGCATTCCTTGGACTACGGTGTGAATTAGTCTTATTAGGCAGGGTATTAAGCAGGGTAAGAACACTAATCCAGCTACAGAGCACAGGATAAAGAATCCCACCTTTTTCCACCAATCTCCTGCTCCAAATATTTGATCCCACCATGATGCTTTGAGTATCGAATTCCATTTCTGCACTGGGACATGTGCCACTTTCTTGATTTCTGCAGCCAAATCTCTGATAGTTTCTCCATAGTCATTTATTTCGATACAACACTCTGAGTCATTAAATTTTCCACAAACGCCCCCTTCTTCCGCTAATAAATAGTCTAAAGCTATTCGATTTTGGTATACGAAAGCTCTCATCTGCGAGTGTTGTTTGGCTAACAACTCCAGGGCGTCTGAGGTGTGGTTAGACACTATTTCTACTACAGCTTGTAACCTAATTAGTCGGTTCAACAAGTATACTGGGGTTCTGTATCCCCAGCTCCCATCCTGTGCCCACGTGGCTGGACCATAGTATTCTATGATGCGCTCTGCAGGCCATTCTTCCTCTCCCCATTTCTGATTCACTCCCACTTGTGGGAGTTCCTTCTTCACCTCTCGCTTTCTCCTGCTGAGGGTCTCATACAAAGGAGCCCCTAGTAAATTGCTACCAGTTCTGGGGAGTGTAAAGAAAGAGGGTCTAATCATACCTAGGGTACAGGACCCCTTCCATCTCCGGGGTAGTTCACTGTATGCTCTTTTCCCACAGATCCAATAAATTCCGCTGGGTGCTTTCCATTTAATATTTATATTTTCCGGCTTGTCCCAAAATTCCACCAACCTAGTTAATGAGTAATAAGGGTTAGCGTTAGCGAATTCATGCCAACAGAGTTCAATTTCCTCTACCCAATTACATTTTTCTTGCTTTTCCTTTCCCCAGTACCCATTAGGGGGTTCTGGTTGCCATATCTTGGATCTATTGTTGGAATTTACAGCTAGAGTGGATAGACAAGGAGTGTATCCCACTACATCACTGTAAACATTTCCTTCTCTGCTTATACAGATTGTTCCTATTACTCGTTCGTCCAGTGTCCATCCTCCTGGTCGGGTCAAAGTATTTAAGATTTTGTTATCCCATTTTAGCAACTGTTCAGGAGTTAAACTCTCACCTTTCCAGGGCCATCTTTCTGCGGATTTTAATCCTCCACAGATCCAACAATTAGTTAGCCCTAATTTGGTAGCAATTTCTTGTACCAAATCCAGGAAAAGGTTTTTGCTGGAAGTAGCCAGGCTCCAATCATTAGATTGTTTTTCTAATTGTTCATATTGCTCACATAGTGTTCCTCATTCTTTCCTGCTCCATTCTCTTTTTCTTAGCTGCCTAATTCCTGTCGTTTAAATTCTAGGGCTACCTTCTGTATCTTGTTCTCCGGGTCTAACCCTTCCTCATCTTTAGAAAAACAAAAACTTTGTCCATTCTTAAACAAACCCTTTCATCATTTTCCCCCAACATATCGAGTAATATAGGTCCATTGGCTAAAGCAGCTGTTTGTAATTTCTCATTTTGTCCCACCCAATATGTTTTCCCATTCAAGGCACACATTTTCAGTTTCTCTTATCATAACATAAGGGGTTAACTTGTAGATATCCCACAAAAGTACTTTCTCTTTTTCCCCTAATCCAGACAGTTTTGTTACATTCTTTGCAGGTTGAGATCAGAGGAAGACTGCTTACCTCCCTTCTTCTCCTAGCCATTGCCATCGGGTGATTGGATTTGTTCAATTTAACCCCTTCATTCCATTTGTGATTCTCCCCCCTTTTTAGTGTAAACCAGTCTACTCGTACCCTGGATTCCAAAACTCCGTTCCTGGTAAAGTTTGAAGGAACCTTGGAGGGATTAGTTCCCTCCCCCATTCTCTCTTGGGGGTTGTGGAGGCCATTCGTGGGGTACATGGCTAGACTCAGGATCACCAGGGTTACCCATAGACCTATCCCTCTGCTCAACCCTTCGCCCGTTGGGTTGCCACCAGCGGCGGGGTAAACCATCTTCCTGGCAGCAGGGATATTCTTCCGGGTCCCTGCCGGTGCTCCTCTGAGCGTATCGTCTCTTGTACTGTTCCCACCTAGTTCTTTTTATTTGATCCACTCCACAGGGTACTTTCAACGTTCTCCTGCACTCAATTACGAGTGGATCTGCCCTTTTATTTAATCCTCCCCTTATCCCGTTAGTGAAATAGTGGAACCACTCAGGAGAATCCAATTCGAACAATCCCGATTCTGTGGCAACGTATAGGAATAGATTGGTAAGCCTGACTTCCTCTTCGTAACAAGGTACACACAAACCCCAAGGTCTAGCTCCCCGGACACAATGAGTTACCCAAACTTGCTCACAATACCCGCACTTAAAATGAACAAAAGGATAGCAGGGGCATCCTGCCTGGGTACAACTTATCCGATAAGCGCTGGTCATTGGGTGTCTCGATGGATTCTCAGCTTTAAATCTCCAGGCGCTGAGGTGATTTTCCACTGCGGAGAGCTGCTGTGTTGTTCCACCTTTTTCACTTGGGTCCAGCCGAGGTTGGAATGGGTCCAGCCTTTTTCTGCTGTTCTCACTGCAGTATCTGTAGTGAGGAGGACGAGAAAAGGTCCCTCCCAATGCGATGACAGCGGGGCTTCTTTCCACGCTCTGATTAACACCCGATCACCCGGCTGGATTTTGTGGATAGCAAATCCCAGGGGGGTGCTTTGTGCTATCAGTCCACGTCTCCGTAGTTCCTGTAAATTTTTGTTAATCAAGACAATATAAGACTGGATCTGACAATCCTCTACCCGGGGGTGTCCAATTGGCATTCCATGCTCATAGGGCATTCCATATAGCATCTCGAATGGAGATAATCCCGAACCTGAATGAGGTTGCGTCCTAATATTTAGGAGGGCTAGAGGGAGGCATTTAATCCATGTCATTTTAGTCTCCAGCATAAGTTTTGATAACTATGCTTTCAGAGTTTGATTCATTCTTTCTACCTGACCTGAACTTTGAGGATGCCAAGGTGTATGATATTCCCATCTGATTCCCAGAGCTTCTGCCAAGTTTCTTATGACCTTGGATGTAAAATGGGTTCCCTGATCTGAATCTATGGAGTCAGGGATCCCATATCTGGGTATTATTTCCTCTAGTAACCTGCGTGCTACTGTTTGAGCTATTGCCCTGGGGCTAGGGAATGCCTCTACCCAATGTGTTAATTGATCTACTATTACTAGCAGGTATCTATATCTACCTATTTTGGGTAACTCTGTGAAATCCACTTGTATTCTCCCAAAAGGACGATATGCTAAGGGGTGTCCCCCCAATGCATTTTGCTTACCCTTTGACTTATTAATTTTCTGGCACACTAAGCAACTCTGAACTTCCTGCTTTGCTAACTCAAAAATACCTTTGCATCCAAAGAACTTTAGAAATTGTTCTGCTAAAGCTTGAGTTCCCCAATGGGTTTGTGCATGTAATCTCTTCAATATGGTCCTGGCATAGGCCTTTGGAATCAATTCTCGACCGTCAGCCAATTCCCACTTTCCATTTACTAAAATACCCCCTATTTTCTTGAATTCCTCAATTTCTTTTTCTGTAGGATGGGGAGAAAATTCTCTGGGGTTTTCTGTTCTGCTTTCCGGGATGTCTAGGGTGAGGAGAGCTGCCTTCCTGGCTTCCTGATCAGCCAGATTATTGCCACGTATTCTGAATTGTAATCCAGCTTGATGACTTTTTACATATACTACTGCAATAGCCTTGGGTTCCCTTACTGCCTTGAGGATTTGCCTTATCAAATCCTCATGTATTAAACCTTTCCCTCTGGTGTTCACTAGTCCTCTCTCTTCCCAATTTTTTCCAAAAGTATGTACTACCCCAAAAGCATATTTTGAGTCAGTAAAAATAGTCCCTATTTTTCCCTTAAGTTCTTTGAGAGCTTGTAACACAGCATACAATTCACATGCCTGGGCTGACCAAGAAGTACCCAAGGGGCCTGATTTGACTACTTTCCCAGTTTTTCCATCTATAATAGCATATCCTGATTTTCTTTTCTCTTCTATAACTCTGGCTGATCCATCTACGAACCATTTTTCCCCTTCTTCAAGTTCCTCGTCCTCCAGATCCTCTCTAATCTTTGTCTGTAATTCTATTAGGTCCGTACAATTATGTATAGGCTCAGATGAAGCTTCCCCAAACAGGAACCCAGCAGGGTTACTTGCTTGTGTTGTTTTCAATTCTAATTCTGGAGCATGGAGAAGGATGGCCTCATATTTCAAAAGCCTTGCATCCGTGAGCCATTTCTCAGCTTTTTGTTGCAAAACTGTTCTTACATTATGTGGGGTATAAACTGTGATGGGAGCCCCAAAAGTAATCTTTTTGGCTTCTTCTACCAATAAGGCTACAGCTACTATTGCCTGTAAACATGTAGGCCACCCCCTGCTTACAGGGTCCAATAGCTTGGAAAGGTAACTTACAGGCTTTCTATCTCCAGCCCATTCTTGTGTCAACACCCCATGTGCTGTGTGGTTCCCTACATTTACAAATAATTGGAATTTCTTATTTATATCAGGGAAGCTTAATACTGGGGCAGTTACCAAAGCACCGTTTAATTGTTCCAGTTCTTTATCATCCTGTTCAGTCCATTTTATCTTTTCTGCAGTTAGTTTTTCATACAAAAATTTAGCCTTTTCACTATACCCTTCTATCCATTGTCTACAGTATCCTAACAGCCCCAATAGCTGACGTACTTGTCTTTTGGTTCTAGGGGGAGGCAATTCTATAATCCCAGCTACTCTTGCAGGATCTAATTTCTTTTTCCCTTTTACCAGCCAATGCCCTAGATATTTCACCCCAGATTCGGTGAACTGTAACTTTTGTTTTGCTACCTTTAATCCCTTTTCCCCTAGAAAGTTCAATAAATCAATGGTACATTCCCTTACATCTTCCTCCGTTTCACCAGCCACCAATAGGTCATCTACATACTGTAAGATCTTTGTCCCTTTCCTAGGGGAGAACTGACTTAATAATTGTTCTAATGCTTGTCCAAATAAATTTGGGGAATCTACAAATCCTTGGGGAAGGGAGGCCCATCTTAACTGTTGTTTCCTATTAGTGTCTGGATCCTCCCATTGAAATGCAAAAAAGTCCCTGCTGCCTTCAGCTAAAGGGCAGGTCCAGAATGCATCCTTTAGATCTATAACACTATACTAAGTATCCTCCGGGGATATCCTATTCAGAAGGGTGTAGGGGTTAGCCACTGCAGGGAACCGGGTTCTTGTTCTTTCATTTATGGCTCTTAAATCCTGCACTAACCTATAATTCCCATCTGCCTTTTTAATAGCCAGAATTGGGATATTGTGCCTGGACATACACGGCTCCAAAATGCCCTTCCTTATTAAATCCTCTATTATAGGTTTCAGTCCCCGTCTCCCTTCTAAAGGGATTGGGTACTGCCTGATCCTTATGGGATCTTCAGGCCTCTCAATTTCAATTGAAATGGGTTCCATAACCAATTTCCCGGCTTCTTTCCCTGTATGCCATACCTTGGGGTTAATTTTGTCCTCATCTTCATGGGTTAGTTTATATATGCTAACCATTATCTGTGAATTCCTTACAATGAGGTTAATACCCAGTGCAACAATCAGGTCCCTACCCAGCAGGTTGTAATCAGCTTCTTCTACTAACAACATGTCCCCCAAGCAAATTTTATTCTCTGATTCAATTTCCACATTCTTTACAATGGGGACCTTAAACGGTTCCCCTTTAGCTCCTTGTCCTAGGGTAACTTTATGATGCCTGTATCCCCAATCGTCTGTTCTGTTTGTGCTGTATATTGAGTCCTGTGCCTTTAAGACTGGTTCTAAGAGCAAGGAGAAGCGTGGAGTTTGTTTTGAGAAAACTGCCCGACTCCTCCACATTCTTCTGCGGACGGGGTGTTCGGCGGAGGCTTGGAGAGACTGCAGGACAGAGATTTTTTTTGCTTTGCTTTTAGTTAGTTTCAGCTAGCTAGGGCAGAGAATTTCCCTGGACTGTTTTTTTTTCCTTTTTCTTGGAACTGTTTAAACCTGCTCTGGACTGAAAACCCAGGGGAGCACTGGGGGCTGCACCTGCGGCCCACCGGGGCCTGGACCTCGGCATTTTCCAGCAGCGCCGGAGAGACTGGGACTGAGGAGACGCTGAGAGAGAGAGCCGAGCTATACCCACGGCAAGGACTTTCTCAATTTGCCATCTCACTCCAGAAGGAGAGGTTTTATTGTTTCATACTATTCATTCTTTATACTTGTATGCACTTCATTTGTTTAGTAAAATAGTTTTTTCCACTTTTCTCCAAAGAGGGTTTTGGTTTTTTTTTCCGGACCGGTTGGAGGGAGGGGCCACATGGGTTTGCTTCCTTAGAGGGATCCTATACAGGGGTTTTCTCCCAAATTTGTCCCAAACCAGGACATATTATGAACTGGTGCCCACTACGGGGCACGAGAGAGTGGAAAAAACTTGTATTGATCATTATTAACTGCATTTTTTGGTTGTCCTTTGGGTGGGGATTAAACAGTCAGTGGCCATGTTGCTTCTTGAATTCCTAATGTCTCTTAGAATGGAGTCTTTTCTGCATTTCTGTTCCCTAGGCTTTTTTGAGGTTTTAATACCTTTCTGGTCCCTAGGTTTGTTTTCTTACCCAGAAATAGCTCCAATATTGTCCCTAACATACAGCTTTTACACTAGGGATGCACAAATTAGAATAGTGATTTTGCTGGGTTCGGTGATTATGGTTTACAAGAAGCTTGTAAAGATACTAGAGTTTGTTCTGGGTATGTTCAGTTTATGGTTTTTTCGTCCTACCCTGCGTCCTAGTTCCAGCAGCATGTTTTGGGGATTTATCAACAATTGCACCCAGTTTGTTAGAGGAGGAGTAGGGGATGAGGCTCTTCAGCCTCTTCTTTCCTTCTTCTCTTTTGAGTCAGTTACATCACTTTTGGAGAAGGTTCAGTATCTCCTGAATGTTAAAGACCCCACCTCCCTGGTATTTCACCTGGTGACTTTCCTCTATATGGTTTATAGCTTTTCTAGAATGAGTCACACACTGCTAAACACTGTAGGGCAGCAGATAGAGGCAAGGGAGCAGGGAGATAAATCAGTCACTCAGGCTGCAGCCAACCCCACAGCTATTCAGGCTGCAGCTAAACCAGACAGTGAGGCTAAGACACCGGCAGTTGCTGCAGTAAAGAAGGGAAAGAAGCACACGGACAAAACCGATTGACCAGTAGATGATGATTTAGGTGAAGGATCCTCAATGCCTCCTGACACCCAGTCAGGAGTCAAACCACCTGACACACAATCAGAAGCTGAAGCAACTGATGATACACAGTCAGAAGCTGAACCAACTGATACAAAATCGGAAGCCAAATCAACTGGCACAAGATCGGGAGTCCAACCAACTAGCACACGATCAGGAGCCCAACCAGCTGCTATAACATCAGGAGCCCAACCAACTGCTGCAAGAGCAGGAGCCCGACCAACTGCTGCAAGAGCAGGAGATACTATTGAGTCCTTTTCCCTGAAGGACCTTCGTGGCCTAAGAAAGGATTATACTCGACGACCTGATGAATCTATAATTAGTTGGTTAGTCCATCTTTGGGATGCTGCAGGCGAGGCTACAATACTGGATGGCACTGAAGCGAGACATCTGGGATCCCTGTCACATGATCCAGTTATTGACCAAGAAATGATGAGGGAGGCTAGTCCTTGCAGTCTCTGGGAACGGGTCCTGGGAAGTGTGGCACAAAGATATCTCTGTGCCGATGATCTCTATATGCAGCAAACCCAGTGGAAAACCATTGAACAAGGGATCCAGCGCTTGAGGGAAATGGCAGTGGCGGAGATTGTCTTCTCAGATGACATAAACACTAGGAACCCCGACTTGGTACCATGTACACCTGTGATGTGGCGAAAACTTGTACGACTTGGGCCACAAGAATACTCCTCTGCTTTAGCAATAATGAAGCGGGATGAGACAGAGGAGACCGTGCTTGATATGGCGAAGAAGCTCCGAGCATATGCAGATGCCGTGCATGGTCCAACACATGCAAGAATTGCAGCTCTGGAAACACAGGTGCGGGGATTAGCAGACAAGATGGAGGAGAATCACAAAGAACTCAAGCAGGACATTCTCCAGATCTCTGCAGTACAAGTTAGGGGCTCTGGCACCACACGCAAATGTTCCCTAGATAGAGAGGGAAAAGGCATCCCACGGGCTAAGCTGTGGGTCCTCCTGCGTGAATGTGGAGAAAACATGAAAAGATGGGATGGAGAATCTACTGATGCTATGACACAACGGCTGCATGAATTGTTGGATGGCTAGACTATGAGAGGAAGTTCCAGCAAGAAGGAAGCAGCTCCGGTTACCCAGGGAAATAAGGATAATCAGGCTTAGAGGGGCCCTGCCTCTAGCCAGGTAGAGGCTAGGGAAAACCGTGTTTTTTGGACTGTGTGGATTCGTTGGCCTGGCACATCAGAACCACAAAAATACGAGGCCTTAGTTGACACTGGTGCACAGTGCACATTACTTCCATCAAGACATGTGGGGGAAGAATCTGTTTCCATTGCTGGGGTGACAGGGGGTTCACAAGATTTTACTTTGGTGGAGGCTGATGTGAGCCTGACTGGAAATGAGTGGAAGAGACACCCTATTGTGACTGGCCCAGAAGCTCCATGCATTTTGGGCATAGACTTCCTCCGAAATGGGTATTTCAAAGACCCAAAGGGATTTAGGTGGGCATTCGGGATAGCAGCTGTAGAGACAGAAGGTGTTAAGCAGTTGAATACCTTGCCTGGACTATCAGAGAACCCATCTGCTGTAGGTCTTCTGAGGGTGGAAGAGCAACAAGTGCCAATTGCCACTTCAATAGTGCATCGCCGACAGTACAGAACAACTCGAGATGCTGTGATCCCCATCCACAAGATGATCCGTGAGCTGGAGAGCCAAGGGGTGGTCAGCAAAACCCACTCACCCTTCAACAGCCCCATCTGACCTGTGCACAAGTCTGACGGAGAATGGAGATTGACTGTGGACTACCGTGCCTTGAACGAAGTGACTCCACCATTGAGCGCTGCTGTGCCGGACATGCTGGAACTCCAGTACGAGCTGGAGTCCAAGGCAGCAAAGTGGTACACCACAATTGACATTGCTAATGCATTTTTCTCCATTCCTCTGGCTGCAGAATGCAGGCCTCAGTTTGCTTTCACCTGGAGGGGCGTGCAGTACACCTGGAACCGACTGCCCCAGGGGTGGAAACACAGCCCCACCATCTGCCATGGACTGATCCAGGCTGCACTGGAAAAGGGTGAGGCTCCGGAACATCTACAGTACATCGATGATATCATTGTGTGGGGAAACACAGCAATGGAAGTGTTTGAGAAAGGAGAGAAGATCATCCAGATTCTCCTGAAGGCTGGCTTTGCTATCAAGAAGAGCAAAGTTAAGGGACCTGCCCGAGAGATCCAGTTTCTGGGAGTAAAGTGGCACGATGGAAGGCGTCAGATTCCCACTGAAGTCATCAACAAGATCACAGCAATGTGCCCACCAACTAACAAAAAGGAAACACGAGCTTTCCTAGGCGCCATAGGTTTCTGGAGGATGCACATTCCTGAGTACAGCCAGATTGTGAGCCCTCTCTACCTGGTCACCCGCAAGAAGAATGATTTCTACTGGGGCCCTGAACAGCCTCATCAACAACTGGGCTAGGGAACATGGCATTGAGTGGGTGTACCATATCCCCTATCATGCACCAGCTTCAGGGAAAATAGAAAGATATAATGGACTGCTAAAAACCACCCTGAAAGCACTGGGCGGGGGATCATTCAAAAACTGGGAGCAGCATCTAGCAAAGGCCACCTGGTTAGTTAACACCCGAGGTTCCACCAACAGAGCAGGCCCTGCCCAATCTGAGTCCCTACATACAGTAGATGGAGAGAAAGTCCCAGTAGTACATGTAAGAGGTTTGTTAGGGAAGACAGTTTAAATCAATTCTGCTTCAAGTACAGAGGATCCCATCCATGGGATTGTCTTTGCTCAGGGACCAGGCTGCACATGGTGGGTAATGCAGAAAGATGGAACCACACGATGTGTACCCCAGGGAGATTTGATTGTTGGGTGAGAACCGTGTGTAATTATTGCTGTGTGCTGAATGGTACTGCCACTGTATGTAGCTGTATATTGTTTTTATATAGATGTATGTGTGTGTAGAGCTGGAATATATATTAGTTTTAGTAAATTGACGATATGGGGATACAAGGGGTGGAATGTCCTAGGGTAACTTTATGATGCCTGTATCCCCAATCGTCTGTTCTGTTTGTGCTGTATATTGAGTCCTGTGCCTTTAAGACTGGTTCTAAGAGCAAGGAGAAGCGCGGAGTTTGTTTTGAGAAAACTGCCCGACTCCTCCACATTCTTCTGCGGACAGGGTGTTCGGCGGAGGCTTGGAGAGACTGCAGGACAGAGATTTTTTTTGCTTTGCTTTTAGTTAGTTTCAGCTAGCTAGGGCAGAGAATTTCCCTGGACTGTTTTTTTTCCTTTTTCTTGGAACTGTTTAAACCTGCTCTGGACTGAAAACCCAGGGGAGCACTGGGGGCTGCACCTGCGGCCCACCGGGGCCTGGACCTCGGCATTTTCCAGCAGCGCCGGAGAGACTGGGACTGAGGAGACGCTGAGAGAGAGAGCCGAGCTACACCCACGGCAAGGACTTTCTCAATTTGCCATCTCACTTCAGAAGGAGAGGTTTTATTGTTTCATACTATTCATTCTTTATACTTGTATGCACTTCATTTGTTTAGTAAAATAGTTTTTTCCACTTTTCTCCAAAGAGGGTTTTGGTTTTTTTTTTCCGGACCGGTTGGAGGGAGGGGCCACGTGGGTTTGCTTCCTTAGAGGGATCCTATACAGGGGTTTTCTCCCAAATTTGTCCCAAACCAGGACACTCCTATAACCACTATAGATTCTTTGCTTATTTGGCACCCTGGGGGCAACTGCTTAAATGTACTTTTCTCAGCCCCAGAATCTACTAAAAAATCCATTTTTGTTCCTTTGGGTCCTATCTTCAATGTTATCAAGGGCTCCCCCGATGTTATGGACCCCAAAAGATAAAGCCCCTGACGTCCCTAGTCCTCCCGAAACATCTTTTCATCCCTTATCCTCTTTGGACAATCTCTTTTCATGTGTCCTTTTTTCTTACAATAGAAACATTCCAACCCCTCCATTCGATTCCCTGAGGTTCCTTTCTGCGGACGTATTGGCCCCTTCGGTGGTGCTTTCCTTAAGGGTTTCTCCGAAGCTTGCGGGCGTTCCTGTTTCTGGGCTTCCCTTACAGCAGCTACTAATACCCTAGCCTGTATTTTCTGTTTTTCCTCATCCCTTCTCATATAGATTTTCTGGGCTTCCCGCAGCAATTCCTGCAGTCCCTTCTCCTGCCATCCCTCGATCTTCTCCAGCTTTTTCCTGATGTCCTCCCACGATTTTGCTACAAACTGGGTTTTCAACAGTACCTCCCCCACGGGAGAATCGGGGTCTGTCCCTGAATATATCTGGAGGCTTTTTCTCAATCTTTCTAACCATTCTGTGGGAGTCTCATCTTTCCCCTGACATTCCCCGAAAACCTTACTCAGATTTTGTCCCCAGGGCACGGCCTCTCTGATTCCCTGTATGATGATGTTCCTCATATCAATCATACTTCTCCTACCCTCCTCGGTCTGAGCATTCCATCGGGGATCTTGGCTTGGCCATTTCTGATCTCCGGGAGTGCTCTGAGGGTTTCTCCATTCCCGTTCCCTTATCCCCGCTTGTCTGATCATTTCTCTTTCTTCCGTATTGAACAAAGACCTGAGAATGGCTGTGAGATCCTCATATGAATAGATGCTAGTTCCCAAAAACTCGTCTAGCCTTTTGGAGACCCCTAAAGGGTCATCCATAAGCTTCCCCATCTCCTTTTTGAAGGCTCTTACATCACTGGTATTAATCGGGACGTTTACGTACCCGATGATTCCCGGAGCGGTGGGTATTTCCCTTAGGGGGAGAAGATTAGCCTTTTCACCCTCCCCTTCACTCTCCACCTCATTCATTCTCTTTAGCTGTCTCCTGGTCCTCCTAGCGGGAGGTGAGTGTTTTGCTTCTGCCCAACCCTGCTGTGTATTTGCAGGGGAACTAAAGAAAGCCGCCAAATCTAAATCAGGCAGCAAGTCATCCCGTGTTGGTGCAGGGGTGTGTGTACTTTGTGTCCTCCCTCCCAGTGGCTGAGGGGCTTGTACAGGTTCTAGCGGGGGAGGGAGCCCAACCGGTGGGAACGGGGCCCCTGATTGTGATTCTAGCGGAGGGGCAGATGGGAGAGACGGAGGCATAGGAATTCCTCGTCCTAAAGGAGGTCCTAATCTCCCAGGGTTTTGCGGATTATTTTGCTCTGGGAGGGGAGGGGGCGAGGGCACGATGTAAGGTGGGGGTAAATTGTCTAAGGGTTCCCATTTATCCCCTGAGACAGCGGTAGGGTTTTCTATCTTCACAGGTAACAGCCTCGCATCTATTTTTCCCCAGACCCCAGCATATTCCTGTTCCTCCGCATTTCCCTTCTCTCTGACATAAAGCACCAGTGCCTTACATATCCATTCCTCAAATGTTCCAAACACAGGCCAAGTTACGTGATCCTGTATTTCCATCCCTCCCCACACTTCTATGCAATAGTGTATCATCTGTTTCTTGGATTTTCTTTCCCTTATGGGACACTCTTCCCAATGTTCTAACATCCATCCCAGCGGGCTCTCAACCGGGATTTCGGGGATTCCTTTACCGGTTCCCTGTTTTGTTTTTCTTAAATTCCTTTTACTGGTTTTGCTTTTTGTTTGCCCCATGGTGTGGGTTTACCAGATACTTGCCCTTTGTGGGTGATCGCTCCCCCCCCGGGGTTTCTCTGGTGTGTGTGAGCTCTCCCTTCTCCTTACTTCCTCCCTGGACCGTTCCTGGTCCAAGGCTGAAAGGTTTACCAGTCCCCGGAACTCTTGTAAGGACATAACCTTCCCTTTCAGCCTTCCTGTGACCGATTCCCCCTTTCCGAAAACTCCCCGAGTTTTCAGGGCTTAACGTGTGAGGTGCGTTTTACCCCCGAAACTTTTGCTTCCCCCGCAACTGACCACGCCCCTCACGGGACAATGGAACTGCAATTTTGGGGTCCCACTCGCTTCGTGATAAAATCACGTCTCACTCACACGCTCGGTCACTCCCACTCAACCACACAATACTTACGATCCTTTTCCTGCGTGGATTCTTCGTGCACGTAGATTTTTATGAGTAGATCTCTTCGCTGCGGCTCCGGAGGTTCTGCTTCCAAAGAAAAACCTCCCCGAGTTCCCCGAGAGCTCTGACCTCGCCTATCTCCCTTTTAAGTGTGGCTTTTGTGGTTTCTGTTCGTCGTGTGGTTGATCGGTTCCACCCAGCTACCCCAGCTCTGCCAGGCCGCTGAATTCAGCAGGGCGCCTCCTGGTCAGAGACGGGGGTCCCACGGGGGTCCCGGTATCACTCCAATCACGTCGGGGTCACCAGAATTGTTATAAATAAAATCGACCAGATTCGATTTATCAGAAATTTAGAATTTTATTGTGAGACAAAATATCAGTCTCAGAAAGCCACAATTAAAAGGACAGCGTCGAGCCCGGGATCACCGCTGGGTGAACACGGATATCAGACTCTGCCAGTCTGTTATCCCCCCAAGTTCACAACTTCGGTCTCCAGCCGCCCCTTTTTATACACTAGATCGTGGAGTGAAGTCCAGGATTCTGACGGTCTTCCCTCCGAGGCGTCTTCATTGATCATGCAAGTCCCGGTATCGGGAGTTTGAATGGACCGGTAGGGTGGAACAATGCAGCTGATAGCTGAGCCCGGGTGTGTCGTGGATATGTTAATTTTCGACAGAGACGAGTAGAGATATCCATCTGAAGTGATTATCTTGGTCTCCGGACTTGTATCTCCGTTTTCCGTTGTCCTTTGTATCCTTTCAGGGATTCCCGGCAGCGATAGTTTCTAGGCCCCCTTTCTGGTAATTCCAATCATACTTTCCTCGTGTCCCTCCCGTGCTTCCCGAGTTGAGGAAATTCTTTTATTTTGGTTTTTCCATTTTACTTTTACCCATATTAGTTTGAACAAATCTTTAACACTCATATTTATACAGTGAACATTTACCCTTTATAATTTGATAACACGAATTAACTTTAGCACATATATCACAACTTCCATTGCTTCCATGACTATTGATTTACCTTAAAGCATCATCTGTTTTCAAAGAAAATTTTAAAACTTGGTGTACAAGAATGTAAAATTAAATTCAACCAATGCAGAAAAGGATGTATCAGCTCCACAAATTCAGGATCTGTAAAAACTTTTCCCTAAACCAATATTTTCTTACCCCTATAATTAATATATATATATATATATATATATATATATATATATATTTGAATCTTCTTTCTCCACCTTTTATTTCCCTAAATGTCTTATTTATTTCCAGACATTAGTGCAGAATAGTCTATTTAGAACCCAAGTATATATCTGGCATTTGAAAATATCTGAAATACTCATTTTAGCACTTAAGTACGAATTTTCAAAGCTTGAGAACAGGGAATAAGCAAGAAAAAATACTCAAATTGTGCTCATTAAAACTGGCTAGTGTTTGAAGAACAGTCACAAATAAGTAAGAGAAGTCATCTAATTGAAGAAAAAGATGATGTACAGATCAATGTATTTGTTCTTTAGCACAGCATCTCAGACTATATAAAATCAGAGGTTGAGAAATCCAAGGACTTTGATACAATTATCTAAAGATAAGATTATTGATTTGAACTTTGCCAAGTCAATTTTCACAAGACTGTGGAAAAAATAATTTATCAAAGTTAAAAATTACTTCTAAGCCAAAAAACCCCAGTGTAATATGATTAAAGTCAGTCATCTGCTGAAGCTTCACATCTCCCTCAAAGCAGATAAAGAGAGAATACTTAAAATTTTATATTAACAAGTACTAAAATGCCCCTTCACAAACAATTAATTACATTTTTTTGCTTGATATTTAAATGAAAGAAATATTTGTAAAATATTTTTGTCTTCTAGATTTTGTGTTAATCTACTATTCCTTGAAATTCTTATTGACTGCCAAAACAGAAATACCAAAAATTTGCACAGAATGAATAAAACCTATGAAGTTTCCAGGATTCTTTCCTATACACAGTGTAAACAATAGTATCATCCACTTGACAAACCCTTCTTATAAGCCACTTTCTTTTCCAGTATATGTATGTAATGTTCTACAGTTTAAACAAATATGTATGAAGTGATAATATGTATGTTTTTATATTCTGATAAGGCTTGTGTTTAATAAGACGTGTTATATCAAGAGGTTTATAATTACTGTCATATTCTTTTATTCCTAACTATATAATGAATATAATGGATTGCCGTTCATGAACTTTTCAGATGGGTACTGTACAATATTTTTAAATTAATTCACCCCAAATTTCTCACATATTTAACCATAAGTTAGTACATTTATTGTTGTCTAAATTGTCTGTTCTGCAGATAAGTGTTACTTTAAAATTAGCTTCACACACACACACACACACACACACACACACACACACACACACACAAAATACTGATCTATTCCTAAATACGTAAATTTTGTGTTCGAAATCTTTTTTATAGTCTCTGTGAGTGTTAGTACATGAAAAAAAGGGAAAATATTGTAAAAGTATAGAGTGTCAACATCAAATATAATTGCCAGATTGGATGAAAGCCATTCAACCCACACTGACAGCATACTTGGATATAAGAATGCATTATTATAGTGCTAAATGATGTTTCCAAAATTACCAGATGTGCCAAGGATTTGTTCTATAGTTAAGGCTACAATGTGAAATCTTTACTTGATACATTCATACTCCGTTTTATTTCAGAGTATCTTGAAGTAAAAATGCAATATCAACACAAACCCAAAATATTTGTGCAGGCTTAGTAAAAAGGAACAGTAGTGTTATCATTGACTTCAGAATTATTTTTAAAATAAAAATTAAAATGGAAATACTAACTTATATCCATGTGACAGTAAAAGAATATAACAAAGACATATTTTCACAATGGAACCACAGCAAATTTTCATTCATATATATGTGATTAATTAGATATTTTTGATGAAAAATTGTTCAAAGATATGTTATATTATTTTCTTTTTTACCCACTCATATTACAAAGACAATATGTGCTTTTAAATTTGGGTATAGTCAGCTAACTCATATAAATGGAATAATGAGAGCAACAAAATTATTATTCAAGATTTTTTTTTCTGTGCATCAAACCCCATTCTAGATCAATTGGAAGGCTACTACTACAGTAGAGTATACAAATCAAATGCTTAATGAAGAACTGCAAATAATAATAGAATTAGTGACAAAATACTGATAATGTTCCTACTCACTTATCGAATGGCAGTAATAGTATGATTTGTTGAAGATACAGCACCACCCAAAGTGACACCACTGTGACTTACCTTTTCCAATTTACTGAACATCGGAAAAAGAAAATGTACTTGATGGTATAATTTCTTAAAATAGAAGTAGTCTACCATCCAGTTGCTTTTCCAGCTTAAATCCTGCAGTCAGTCATGGTCAAAGTCCCAGGCTTTCAGGAATTGTTACTAAAGGATAGTAAAAGTCCTTTGACCTTTCCATCTGGAACCTGGAAACTGTGTATGGATTTTAAATCTTTCTCCACACAGAGAGCTTGTTAGATCACAAAGTCTAGAGTTATTTGCAAGATGAGGCACAACTTCAATGCACAAATATCAGGACTAATTGATGGACATGGGGAAATTGATAATTTCTTAACTTTGCATGCAGCATTAGAGCAAGGTAAGCCATGTACATGTTTTTAAACAGCAATCAGAAAGTGCAAGTATGCCAGCAGATATTGGGGTTTAATTTAATTTAATTTTCGTTCTGAGTCATTGAAAACCGATATAGTCACGGACAAAGACCCTCTAACTAATTAAAGTTAGAAAGTGGTATGTTTATTCACCGGCAGGCGGCAGGGGAGTCATCTCCGAAAGGCGTGGCCGCCCCGAACAAGGCTCTTTGCTCTCTATTTATTTTCCAAGCTCTTACATACAATATATATGCATAACCCCAGCACATCCCATCCCCGCTCTGTATTAAAATGAGGCTATCAGCCCTTCACGCGTGCGCAGTTCTTCTCTTGAATTGGGTCGGTGGTCTCGAATTGGGTCAGTGGTCTCAAAGGATGAAGTCAGGAGAGTCTTCATCAGGTCTCTGTAACCCTCTGGCACGATCCAAGGTCCCCTGCTTCATGATTGATTGATACCAAGTCGAGGTGCTGGCCATTGTTCTTAGTGGTTTCAATCTGTTCTTATGATGATTCACTTACTCCACTTTTTCTATAAACAAGCTCATAATATAACAGTTAGCTCTAGCTTGGGCATCTAATAATCATTAACCTACCATTTACTAATCTAACTTACATTTTGATCAATATAAATTGCTTCTAACCCTTAGCTAAAATCTTAACTCTTTAAAGTTATGTCTCAGTTCTCCAAAACCAACAAAACTGAAAAAGAATTTAAGTTGAGGTATCATGGACTTCATGCAGTAGAGGGACAATCTCAAAAAGGTTAATCACAGAACAATTTAGGAAAAATGCTTTTGTCATATTACTGTTCTTTTTTTGTCCAAATAATGTTTCTCCCTCATGTAGCTAATACAATTAATGACAGTATATAATCTTTTAAGTTAAATCTCTGGTAGAAGCCTATGAGTTTCTCTAAGAACAGCAGAAGTGCAGGATTTCCTTAATTTTATCCTCTATCCAGAGAGAATTGTGCAATTTCTCATCAACTGGAAATTTTACCTTTGCTTTTTTTCTTTTCCTCCTTTCTTTTAACATCCCATTGAGACTGAAAATGCCTAAACAGTCCAAAATGCCAGTTAGTGTGTATTTTTTGTTGTTTCGTGTAACAGGGAAGGGATTTCCATACAAAAACAACTTTATAAAAATGCTTCTGATGGAGAAATGAAGTACTTTGAAAAATTAATGTATAAATAATTCACTAGAAGAAATTCATAACCTGAAGATAAAGGAAAAACATGATGGAAAATGCATCTGATTATATACAGATTTATAATTAAGGAAAGCATTTTATTAGTAAAAAGCCTTATGTAAATGAGTTAAATGAAAATTTATGATCCATGGACCAAAAAAAGTAAAACTTCTTTTTAAGCTACAAGTGTGTTTAGTGAAATGTCAGAAAAAACCCAACCCAAAATTCAAAAAAAAATCACCTGCTATTTGCAAGGAATTGTCTCCTGTATGGATTTTAGCTAGGACAAAATTTGTTGCTTCAGAAGTAGATTAATCTGTACATGAAGAACTACCCAGATAGCACGTTAAGACACTGCATTGTTTTCTGTGTTAATTTTACTGCAATCTGCAAGCTCTGGATTATATTCTCACTAAAAAAAATCTTAGGTAGATCAAGTAAAGAAAGAAAAACAAAATGAGTACAATTTATTTTCAGGAACAGGGGAATCCAAATGACATTCAAAACTATTTAAATATACACTTTCACTTATCCTTCCAGCCTCATATTTGTATATTAGTATCATACATTTAAGAAGCATTGAAGTGAAGAACTGAGGGATATCTGTTTCTTATTATAGATTTTCAGTGTATTTAATTGCTCTTTTTTGTGTGTTTTATCCTCATGCTGTCTAATATGTTTGTCTTCACATAATTATCTGAATTCCTGAAGAAATTATAAGTCAAATGATAGTTTGCTTTTTTTCCTAACTGTAGTAGTTAGGAAAGTAGTTAGGAAAATCTCAGATAGCGTTACTATCTCCTCCCTGACATAAAAATAACATTAAAATTGACATTTATTTCAGTCAGCTGAGAAAAAAATGTGAGTTAGTTCAGCCTCCACCAGACAGAATTTTTGGAAGTATGTACAATTGTAAACTTGCCCTCAAGGTTATACATTGTAATGAAAAGGTAATGGTTATATTTTGAGTGTAAGATTGTAAAAATGAAATTAAATGAATACCCTCATGCATTCAAAGAAATACTTCAATAAAATGACAATGAAAAGGAATCATGGACCCTCTTAGAAAATTCATCCAGAGAGATTAGAAACCTCTAAACTGATTGAAACCCATAAAGTAAAATGCACATTTTCACCCAGATTTTGTGAATAGGTATTGTATGTAGACCATTATCTATACCAATACAGTGTTTGCTTGTGGAAAGTGCAAATTTAGAGATAAAAAGCATTAATTCCATTAATGTCTTATGCAAAACCTACATCAAAGCTCCAGAGAATCAGATGATAAATTACTTCTCCAGTTCTGTGTGAAAAGTAGAAAATGTCTATGTGATTAGGAGCTTTTTCAGTTTACCTTTCATATGATTCTTCTTGGTTTATGCTTTAAGAAAAACAGAACAAGTCAAGTCATGTTGGTGATGTGGAAGCAGAGAAGAATAGTGGACTCATATTAAAAGAAAAAATTCCATGTCTTTACTATTCTATATAATCATAAAACACAAGTCTTCTAAGAAACAAAGGCTTTATCACAAGGTCATCATCAAGATCAGCATCTTTTTCTTCTTTCAGAGGCAATGTTTAAATTTGGGAACTTACTTTTTGAAACACCATTCAGGCATCCGAATTTTATTAAAGATTTTCAGAGTTTATAATAATGAGTGTGGAAGTGCAACAATCACAGTAAAACTTTTTTTTTTCCAAAGTGATAAATGTCGTGACATGTGGCCCAAAAGGTAAACTATGTCTCCTATTTCTGCCAAGCAGATTGAATTTCTGTTGCAATCCCCAGCAGATCATCCTTGCCAAAATGAGTCAACCCCTCTAGGTTATTTCTGATATATGAAAACAATTGACTGCCTGCTTTTTTCTTGAGCCACGAAAAGAATTCTTCACAACAGCCCAAGATGACTAGTTATCTCACAGACACAACAAAAACTTGAAAGATAAGAGTATCTCAATCAATCCCCATTGAGGGTAAAACTTTCCAGACTGTAGTCCTTTCTCAGCTATGGTAGCTGTGTTGGGAGAATATGTTTAACCAGGTGTTGAAACAGTTGTTTGAGAAAGAAAATACTCCAAATAAATCTGCTTATAGACTATGAAGAAAAATATTGCCTTTTGGCAGAACAAGAATGGTCAAAATAGTCATGTACATAAGCATGATGGCTTTTCTGCATCTACTGTTTCACACATGATTATATCCAGTCTCACTGGCCCAAAGAATGCACAGATTTCTAGATTTCTCTCATGAAAAGAGGGTGGAAAGGCTAGCCATTACTCCATACACACACACACACACACACACACACACACACACAAAAAAAAAAAAAAAAAAAAAAAAAAAAAAAAAAAAGACACAGCTATACTTCCACACATTTTTTTTTTTTTTTTTTTTTTTTTTTTGTAATCTCCCTCAGCCTCCTCTTATCAATAATCTCAAATTACTGGATTTAGAGTCAGAGCAAAAATATTTCTCTCCTTCAAATGAAAACACTTTCATTTCCATGGTTTTCCATCCCCCTCGACACAGCATGGTATATTTCTTTCACAGTAGATTCTATAGACACTCAGATTTTATGCTTGTGGCTATGTAGTACAGAACGTGAGGAGATGTCTTTTTTGCTTTTGTTCTATTTAACCCATTACTCTTAAATGTAAACTAACATAATATATTAAGAAAGATTTAACAACAACAGTACAGGTCCCTGGTTAAAAACGGTTTCATATTATTTACAAGTTTAGTGTGTTAGGATTTTAATTTTTTATGTATCACTCTGTGTATGAGATGTGTCAGGAAGATTGGTCTCTTAATAAAAACCAGGAGAATAAATATTGACTTTATTAATCATTTGGATGATTAAATGTGTATTAACAGATATTTCATTGAGAGAATACATTATGATACTCTCCACTTAGTGTCTTTCCCTCTTCTAACCTAGCTACACTAAATTAATAATATTTACAGAAAAAAACAAATACCCAATAATGGTTTCCATCTAGGCAGACAGAGATTGTGTGTTTTACAACTGCATTTAGTTGACCCACTTCTTACTATATGGCAGCATCTGTGTCACCACAAGATACTAATAGAAAGCAGTGCTAAAATGGCAATAAATATCTTATATTTGATAAACAAAAAGAGGAATATGACCCAGAAATCCTAGTGTCACCTAATTTTTCATAAGCCAGTAATACTTATTTTCCACAAGAAAGGCTAACATTACCCTAGAATGCAGAAAACTGTCAAGAGTCCTGCCAGCACTCTGAGAGAGGGAATCCTTCCACTGTACTCAACACTAGTGAGGTGATACCTGGAGTACTGTGGCCAGTATTGAATTCCTCAGTACAAGAGGGATGTGGGGGTGCTGGACAAAGTGAAGCAAAAGAGTCACAAAGATGAGTCTTAGGAAGCTGGAATGATTTGGTCTGGAGAAGAGAGCACTCAGGAGAGATCTTGGCCTGAAGTGTCCGAATCCCAGAATCACAGAATAAGCTGATAGGACCAACAAGGATCATTCAGTCCCGCTCCCAGCTCTGCACAGCACCATTCCCAAGAGTCACACCATGTGCTAGAGAGCATTGTCCAAACTTTTCTTGAACTCTGTGAAGGATGTGACTGCTTCCCTCTGGAGCCTATTCCAGTGCCCGACCATCCCTGGGTGAAGAACGTTTTTCTAATATCCAGCATAAACATCCCCTGACAACAACTTCAGGCCATTCCTTCCAGTCTGGTCACCAGAGAAAAGAGATCAGTGCCTTCTCCTTCTCTTACACTCTTGAGGAAGTTGCAGACTGCAATGAGATCTCCCCTCAGTCTCATTTTCTCCACGTTGTACAGATAAGTGACCTCAAGCATTCCTCAGACAGTTTCCCCTCCAGGACCTTCACCATTTTTGTTGCCCTTCTCTGGATGCTCTAGAATACTTTAATGTCTTTCTTACATTGTGGTACCCAAAACTGCCCCCAGGCACATCAAGGTGAGGCCACTCCAGTGCAGAGCAGAGGGGGGACAATCCCCTTCCTTGCCCAGATGGAGATGCTGCGTCTTTGTCCCCCAGAATATGGGTGGCCCTACTGGTTGTGATGGTTCTGCTGATCCATTTTCCACTGAATATCTAAAAGGGTAAAGAAGAAAGAGTGACAAAGCAGGAGGCAAAAGACAAAGAAAAACACTTGAGGTTCACCCTGAATACCAGGAAAATTTTACTGTGAAGGTAACAGAACACTGGCAGAGGCTGACAAGAATGGAGTATTATTCTTTTGGTTAAAATCTGCCTGAACACAATCCTGAGCAACTGGGTCAGGATGGCCATGCTTGAGGGAGGGGAGTTAGATTAAATGACCTCTAGAAGTGTCTTCCAACCTCAACCAGTCTTCAATATGATCATTTTGTGAGTCAGTGCTTTCAGGTATTTTCACTGCTATTTTCTTTTCTGCAGAATTAATTTGTTTGGAGAAAAATAAGTATTCAATGTACATCTTCTCCTTTATCCATCTTTAAAGATGAGGAAATCCCCAATGGTCATGACCAATGCTCTTTTCTAAGTGCTTTTAGTGTGGTTTTGTTACAACTCTTGCTGCAATATTGTGTTCATATCAATGTTTAGAATCTTCCCATAATTAAATTCGGAAAAAACACCAGCTCTAGCATTTCTCTTTATTTGAAAGGTATCTTGTAAATTAAGAAAATCGTGTAAAACTGCAAGCAGTCAATGACAGGCTACTGATACAATCCATACCTGAAAAAGTGTTTACATTTTAACCTAAAATTGATCTAGTTAGAATAATTTTACAGTTTATTTTGGTTAAAAAGCAAACAAGCAAACAGACAAAAACACCCAAAAAACCACAGAAAGAAATCAACAAACACTCACTGTGTTGATATCCATATCTCTTTTATCCTAGAGATAGCAAAAATCTTCCTTACTCTATTGTGATACTTACTTTTGTTATTTTCTGTTATTTTATGGAATTTATACTGAAACCAAACATTCAAAGGATTTTCCACATATCTGATAATAAAATGGAATCTGAACAGTTCTGTGTTTACAGAGAAAAAAATTGCTGAACCATTCTTTACCTCTTTTTATGCTTCTAATTAGAGCTCATAATATGAACAGGGAATAATTTTGTGGACCTATTTAAAAAAAAAAAAGTGAAAACACCAATGTACACCATCCTCTCATATACTGAGACATTGATCTTAGTTGCCTGCACACTGAAAAACTGCTTTACAAGGTTGTAGCTTGAAATAGTGTTTAGTGGGAGGATTTTTCCATAACCTTTTGACATGTCACATTTTTTACAAGCTGCAGAATAAATTTTTGCTTACTATTCTCCTTTATTTCAATGCATTATTAATGCCAGAATATTGCAATCTGCTCTGTCATTGCAGCAGAAGTAAAAAGTACCCTTGCCTCACAAGTAAATAAATCAATATCTGTTGTCTGAAAATAAAATGCAATGTCTCTCTAAAATTCTTACATGATGTGATGCATTTTTATCTGATTCTTCCCACTATGAATGATTGTTGATTGTTCCTTTATTAAAATAAAGAAAGTATTTTAGTGAATAAGAAATTATATGAAAGAAGTTAACTACAGATGGGTTTGCAAGAAAATGCGCTAGCCTAAAGTGGAATATTCCCAAAGGATTTGTTCATATATGTGCTTGCATTGCTCGATGCCTTGTAATAGCAGCTTCAATAGAAATCTTCCAAAGGATTAATTGCTTGGTTTTGCACAAGTTCTTTATTTATCATCATTAACAGGCTTGTTTGAAAGAGTTTTTTCACAGTGTAATGTATCATTTATTGAAAATCTCTTTCTGTCCAGCTGACCAAAGGAGTATATTATATGTTATGCTGTCTAATTACACGGCTTGATTTTAGCAATCATTTCCAATTTGTTGGTCTCAAGACACAGGAAGACAGAGGAGTAGAATATTGCAGCTCAGAGCTTACAACTCTTCTCATCAGATCTATATCTTAGACAGAATAAAGCTGTTGGGAGAATGTATTTAGGGCAAAACTTATGCCAAATATAATTAACTCATTGGAGAGATTTTCTAGATTGTCCAGAGTGAGGAGGAAATCATTAAAGAAATGAACATACCACAGAACCTTTGCTTTGAATAATTGTAGAACTATGTCATAAATTCTAATATATTCAAAACTGGTATTGAGAGCAATTACACTTTTCAAAAGTAGATCATTACATTGAGATTATTTTTCAGAGTACATTTATTACCAATTTACATAAAAATTTTCCTGTAAGTAATAACAACAATATGTTAAGATAATTAGATCAAGAATTAGGATCCAAAAAACAATCATTACACTGAAATTTTCTTATAAATGCTATTACTTTTTTTATATATGTTGGAAATATTGACTTTGTACATTAAATGAACATCTGTCATTCTAATATACTTCTTGTGTTGTAGGGTTTTTTAAGTTGCTACTCCATTTAAGCCTTTTTGAGAATGTTGCAATAGTAAAAATGAGGTAAATTTTTTGGTTAATGTGCTTTTCTGTAGAGATAATTCTTTCTCACTATGAGTTTTTTTACTGTGAGGACATGAACAAATTAACTAAAAATAATTCACAAATGCAGCTAAAACATAATTTACAGTATTGTCACTACAGGTTCGTTAATCTGAAAAATATGGTTACCTGTTTTCATAAAAATTTGCATAGAATGTTGTGAAGAAATTAAGACAGTTAATTTTTGTCAAAAAAAGGGCAGAAGATTAGGCTTCCTCATTACTGTTTTTTTTTTTTTTTTTTTTTTTTTCACTTCTAGCCTTCAGAAACAAGTACTTCAAATAAACCAATATCAAATTAGCTCACGCTCTCAATGTTGCAAGCATATCTGTTCACACAGATCATGTCTGCACGCTTTATGTAGCCCTTACTTTTTTCCAAAGCCTGTTTTCAATTAATCTCCCCAATTTACTTCCAAATGGGTTTATTGGAATTTTTCATTTTCCTGTCTTGTCTTGAATCATGGCTGCTCTGTATAAAAAAATAGGGGTTTTGATATCTAAAAGCAAGCTTTGAAGAGACAAAGAGGCTATTTAAACTAAATGGCATAAATCTTATTATAGGAAAAAATGGCTACTCATTTGGAAGAAAACAGCAAATTCCTTAGAGAAATGGAATTCTCAAAATCTCTCCAAAATCAACACTTAAGGCAGCATTTTCCCACAGGTTATCAAGGCAGCAATTCTATGATAATATCAATAGGATGGGTATAGTTGGTTAACACAATATAATTCTATCCTCTTCATAATATTTTTGTATAGGGAAAAGATTAGAAAACATTCTAGGCATGCAGTGATACTTACACAGACTCCATATATAGCAGCACAGAATGATTTGGGTTGAAACAGAGCTTCAAAATTATTGAGAGCAACTCACCTGCCATGGGTAAGGCAACCTTCCACTAGAATATATCTCCCAGTAGACATCGTCAACAATTTTTATTAGGCTGTAATTCACTTTTAATTTGAGCTAAATGAAGATTACAGACATGTAAGAGCACTTATGATATCAAAATATACATAAGCTGATATATTTATAAAATACATTAAAACATAGGAAGAAATGCACTCCATCTATTTACATTTGATTTAAATCTGTAAAATCTTATTCTGTTAAAACCAACTAATTAATGATAAATTCTTTTCTGACACACACCTCACCATGGATCCTGTCTTGTCATATATCCCACATATCAAATTATATCAGATACACTTTTCTTCTACAGGAGGAAGTCCATTTGCGCAGCTTACGTATTTTTTGGAGGCCTCTAAAAAACACAGAAATATTTCACACTTTTCTGCCAACCCAGTGTATTTTTTTCTCCCTGAAGCATATCTTCATCTGTACTTTTTGGAAGAAGGAACAAAATTAAGTCTGTTTTCATGATTTTAGGTATACATGTAAAAAAACACTCCCTTGTTCAAGCAGATATCAGCTTCTGATCTTGATTTTAGTTTAACAATTTCTAGACTCAACAACTCATCCAGTACTTTACGTTTCAGTATAACTTGTCTACGTTCACTGCATTTTATATCAGTCTATACATTAAGTAAATTTGAAAAAGTTTTGAATGGGCTTCATACAAGTACGTTCCTAATACACAGCACATAATAAAAACAATACTTGGGACATTGGCTATCCTGATTGACATCTCTGTGTTTAAGAGGAATTAAAATAGAAAACTCACTAAGTTCCTGGAGAAAAAAAAGGGTTAAAAATAGGTGTTTTAGAAGATATCTAGTAATTGTCAGTGTTGCAGGTGATAGTTTTTAATTTCCATCCCTTTCATGGTATGACAGTTGTCTGTTAATGTTTGATTTTTACAAAATCAAGACACAGAAAGAGAATCTAAGACTAAGAGATCTTTCCCTTTGGATATTTTAGAATGTCAAAAAATATACCTAGCCAAAAATTAAGGAAACAGATTAATCTAAACATTTAATTCAGTATTATTTTTTTTAAGCTATTCCTTTAGGTTAAAAAAAAAAAAAAGTCGTTAAGATTTTAAAGACACAAGTATATAAAATTACTTTAAACACTGTTTCCCTAGTCTTATAAGTACTCATATCAGTTCCTGCTGGAAAAGGGACTTTTTTATTCATATTCCTTAGGTCAGTACCTAAGTTTCCTTTAAAGATTTTTCTATCTGAACATGTGGAAAAATAATTGGACTTTCTATTTTTATACAGTGTTATTTCTACTTTCTGGAATGAATGAATTTAAGTTCTGTTGTAAAATTACTCCGTCAAAAATGAATGTGCGAAACATATTAGATATTGTCTATCTAGGTCTTTCAGACTTCTGTGGAATATATGATATTTAGAATTTCTGTGAGTTACTCAGAACTGTTTGACACTGGTGTTGTACCACTGAGGATTTTAGAATGCCACAGACTAGCCTGGATATTGCACAGTTTAAAGTGTATGATGACAGTCCAAACACTTAAATCTTACGCATCCCTAAAATGCTAGTACTCCTTTTTTATAACGTTGCAGTGTATTCTTCGCAGGGATAATCTCATTCCAAACAGAATAGTGCAGGTGAAATGGACTGTGCATACTGAGCACTCTGCACTAAATCATGTATCCTCCAGACTTTGCATAATCATTCCTTTTTCTGTCTCTGATATTTGTTAGGTAATATTTGAAATAATTCACCACAAATGGTGGCAACATTACACACAGAATATTATAACTTTTTTTTCCATGGAAAGATAAATAACCTTGTCAACCTTGTATGTTGAGGGGGGTAAATTACAAGATAGGCTGTCTTCTCTAGAAATTTGGAGAGAAATATCTTTGTCAAATGACATATTTAATAAACATGTAAATAAAATATCATTGTGTTTCTGAGATAAATCTCTGAGTGTTGTTCTCACAGATGACTTAGTGAAAGAGTGAAGAGCAATTTAACAAATGGAAGGTATAATTTTGTTTAAATTTTTACATATACTTTCATTCCATAGACTGTTTAAAATATCAGACTTCTTTCAGAAATTCAAAATGTTCTGATTTATCTCCTTTTTTTCTAAAATATATAGGGTGTTACAGTATGCAGCAATAAAGTCTTTCTTAGGTAGCTGCATCACAGTAAATCTTGTGAGTAGAGATCAGACAGGCTTGAGCACCCAGCACTGCCTCTTGTGTACCTTAGTATTTTGTGAACTCATCTGTTTTTCCCAGGCCTTCAGAAACAGGATCTGGACATAGGCATAAAAATGTCATTCAAGCTGGCAGTGAAATGAATTTGCAAGGTTTTTCTCAAGAAAATAAAAAGATTTTGTATGGCAATGGCAATTTTTTTTCCTTTTTTTCCTAATTTATAATCCAATTCCCTTAGCCTCATTGTGACCATTTGGAAAGGAAGGATGAATGCATTGTTTTCTTAAATACATAGTGGGAGCCTGTTGAGGGTTAAGTCTCCTGTAGAATTCCCCCCCCCCAAGTTGCTAGGAGACTAAATGCTGAGTGCTTAACCTGGACAAAAAGAAGCTGATCACTTAGTTTGGGGGAGGGAAAAAAAAGCTCGGGGAGAGAGAGCTGAGGGTGGGGGGTTGGGAGTCTCTGGTTTTCCGGGGAGCAGAGATCAGGGGCTGCTGGCTGCTGGAGTCCACGGTTAACGAAGGAGTCTGGTCCTGGGAATTCTACCATCTGTTGGAGTATCCAGGAATTCGGAGTTTCTTCGCTGTCCTGCTGGATTTTGGGTGAGCCCGGGTCCCGCCGCTGCGGCTTCTCCAGCACTGCCAACTCTGCCTGCCGAGGACACCCCCTGCCTGCGGAGGACAATCCGCCGCGCCCGGCTTCCCGCCATCAGCGCCGGAGCTTCCACCGTTTGCCCTCGGGGTTCTTGGTTCTGTTCTACTATTGTTATAATTGCTGTTGTTTTTTGTCTGTCCTGTTATATTTACTAGTAAAGGAATGTTATTCCTTTTCCCCATAGCTCTGACTGAAAAGTTTTATTTTTAATCTTCCAAATTATAATAACACGGAGGGAAGGATTCAAATTCCTCATTTCCTAGAGAGGCCTGCCTCTCCATAGCAGACACCTGTCTTTTCAAAACCAAGACAGAGCCCAACATGAGACAAGCGGAAAAATGATAAGATCAAATCTCAAAAAGAAAACCAGAGGTATTTGAAGTTTGATACATTTAGCCTTTCTTTTACTCCTTAAAAAAACCCCAGCAAACATGTTTTCTTCACCACTATTGTATAATCAGAAATGGGCGAACTGTAGCCCTAATTTACAGACTAATCAAAAACTAGAAAAACCAACTAGATTAAACAAATGGGGAAACAAAAGCAGCTACTCCATGAGAGTCTCATGAAGCTTGTCAAGTCCAATTACAAAGTGGTTCACCTGCTTCTGGGCAATACCAGACATACACACAGAATGGGAGAACTCACTGAGACCAGCCCTGTAGAGAAGGACTTGGGTGTTCTGGTAGATGATAAGCTGAATAAAAGCCAACAGTGTGTGCTCACATCCCTGGAAGCCAGCCACATCCAGGGCTGCACCAAAAGAGTGGCCAGCAGGTTGAGGGAGGGGATTCTGCCCCTCTACTCTGCCCTCATGAGACCTTGTTTGGGATACTGCATTCTCAGCACAAGAAAGACATGAAACTGTTAAAGCAGGTCAAGAAGAAGGCTGTGAAGATGTTCAGAGGGATGGAGCACCTCTCCTATGAAAACAGGCTGTGACAATCTGGGTTGTTCAACCTGGAAAAGAAAAGGCTTCAAGGTCACCTAGTTGTCAACCTCGTTGTCGAGGACCTGAAGGAAACCTACAAGAAAGGTGGAGAGAGACTTTTTCAAGGGTATGTAGTGACAGGACAAGGGGGAATGGCTTCAAACTGAAAGAAAGTAAGCTTAGATTTGATATTAGGAAGAAAGTATTTAATGTGAGGTTGATGAGGCACTTGAAGAAGTTGCCCAGAGCAGTTTTGGCTGCCCCAAGACAAGGTTGGGTGGGACTCTAGCAACCCAGTCTGGTGAGTGGCACACCTGCTCACAGCAGAGGGATTGGAACTAGATGGTGTTTAAGTTCCCTAACACCCCAAATCACTCACTGCTTCTATGATGTGAAGAAAATAGTTTCATTGGATATCTATATGCCTTAGAATGTTTATATTTGAATAAGATTTCATAAAACTATCTTTGAGTTGCATTCCCCAACCTTTTTTCCACAACTATTACAACTGGACTTTCAAGGGTCTCTGCCCAATTTCATGATATAAGATACATAAGTAATGGGAAAACACATGTTTCAGGTAAAGAATATTTTTTAAAATATAAAGTACTAGCATCTGAAGTAATGCAGAAAAAGTAAATTTTGCTTATGTAGAAGTGAACAATAGTTTATTTTCATTTAGAAAAACCACAGATCTTTCCAAGTCATGAAGAAATTTCAGTTTCTACACTGTCAGTAAATACAACTGGCTCCAGGAGAAAACAAAACAAAACAAACAAAACAAAAACAAAAATAAAACAAACAAACAAAAACCACCACCAACAATAAAACCCCAGGAAAAAAACACTTGACATAAAGCAAAAAGAATCAGGTTTTTGGTTTTTTTTTTTTTTTTAATAGTGATTCATACCTACAGGGTAATTACTATTGCTCACTGCAAGGAGGAAGAGTTCTGTATTTTAAACATGATATTTAGACTGCCTTGTGAATTTTAAATAAATTTTATTTTATCTGCTTGTATCACTAAAAGGAAAAATTACTATATAAATTGTTTATAAAGTACTTTCTTCCAAGGCAAGGCTTTTTTAAAAGTTTTGGAAATTTAGTGTTTGTGACAAATCAAGCTGTGGAAAATTACATTTACTAATTGTATGCTATATGAGTTTTATCTCAGTCAGTGTTTCTAAGTCAAATAATTTCTAAGCATTGCTTAAATATACTCCTCATCTAGCATTTTTTTTTCAGACTTACATTAGCATCTTGGTCTCAAAAGTGAATGAGCACCAATTGCCACAAGTGTATAAGTCGGACTGATGTTAGGGCATCTTAATTATTTGTGTTAGAAAGTAAACTTTTCAATATTTCATAAACTTATTTCTCCATTTATATTTTAAAATACCAGTTACTTCAATGAATTTCCTGTATAACAAATGTGCCATTTGACTTTTTCTATATTTTGCTATATATCATTTACTTCTATGTAAATATTTTCCTGATATGAAAATATTTCTAGCAGTTATTGTGCTTAGTGTCAATGCATTTCTAGTAGTGTGCTTTTGTAGTGGATCCATTTTCATGTCCACTTATCAGGTTGCTCTTCATGAAGGGTGGGCTTTGTGCAGGTGAGCAAATTCCCTTTGACAGAAAACGGAGAGTAAGATCTAATCAGGAGTTTCTTTAATGGGAAAAAAATGGATCAATGGTTAGGCACAATCTTCCAGAATGTACTAGTGTGTGCATGCTAACAGAAAGATTTGAACATATCAGGATTTCAGTCCATACTTTGGAGTTCCTCTTATGTGATATAAAACACGTCTCATACATTCTTATATTTACTGTTGCACTCAATTTCCTTAGTGACTCATTTTGTTCTCTCCTCATCGATCCCATCTTCCTCTTGTCGCAGTATTATTTTTTGTCTTTACATGCCCTGTCTTCAGTCACCCCTTCTTGAAAGGATCGTTTGTCCCTGATCTTCTCCTTTGATGTTTTCGAAAAGATATTCCAGTGTGATGTCACACAGAACTCCAAGGAAATGGAACAGCTCATCAGTCTTTATAAAAAGAGGAACAAAATCCAAAGGCATTGATGTACAGCTACATTCCTTTCATTCTATTTAATCTCCTCAACACTGATTATTCCTTGTTTTGAAAGCACACATAATGGAGTGCTATTCTATATGCCCTGACACCTTGCAGATTATGTGTATATCTGACCATATAGCTCCTGAGAAAAGTGGGTCCTTGCACTTCTAGCCTGAATAGAAAATTTCACCGTATCTTCACAGAGGCTGTGCAAGACACATCTGGCACACATAATTAAGAAGATACTGTGAATGCTGGTGTCTGATCTGTTACATGAAGCCACTTTGCACTCAGGCAACCAAAACCATGTTTTACAGGCATGTGCCATGCACATAAATGTCACAATATGTTCTATCATCATCTATTCTGTCATCAGTGTTGCTGGAGTACTGATATTGCTGAGAAAGGTGTCCTTGTCTTCTTTGAGTTTGGGGCTGAGTTACAGAACCCTGTTGTTTTGCATTCTTTCTGGGAAGCCTTTCAATCTATGCTTTATGCAATCATGAATATCCTGGAGTAGGCACACCAGTGAAATTTGAAGCTTGTCAACACCACCCCCACACCAGGAAAAGCACATAGAAGAAAAGAGATGAGCAATGAGAAGAGATATGTTTCCCATATTTGGATGGTGTCATCAACATCTCTCATGTACATTATCAAGGAGAAAACTTGTAAGTTGTCCTCTCCAACTAATCATTTGTTAATTGATAGCTAGTGAGGGATTAAAAGCTCCAGCTAGTAATTTTTTTTCTCTACATTTAAAAGATTCTTTAAAGACTCCTATTTAAAATAAAATTGTGCAAAATTGTTTAAAACAACCCTATCAGAAGGCTTCAGCCATGCTCTTCTGCATTTGAAGGTTCAAGATCTGGTACAGGCTGTCTGTTTCCAAATCCTACCAGGCAAAGACTCAGAAAATTACTATCTAGATCTTTCTCTTCACATAAAAGTACAACCAGGAAGTTCAGGTCAAATCATCCAGCGGGGCACATATAGTAACTGCCATACCCACAAAAACACTGTTTCATGCCCCACACACAGAAATTCATGCACTCACAATGAACATTGTGTGAACATTTGCTTTGTCAGTGCTGAATCTCAAAGGTAGGGGTAGGTTCAAGTAGCAGGATCAGTGACATAACAACTTGTGTGCATGTTCTGGTGGTTATCGCCTTTCCAGTTACTCATTCCAGCTTCACATTCCCATCCTTGCTCTCTCTTCTGCTCTAGTTCAGTCTCATCTTCTTCCTCATGACTAACCAGCTGGGAAATGGGCGTGTGAAAGAGCATGTGCCTTCATGCACATGGATAAGGGAGGAAGTAGGCTGAGGTGAGATAAATTGCAGTAAGAAATCCTTTCAATTTATTTACAATGTGTTTTATAAGCATAATAGAAAGAATGAAGCAAATATATATATACATTTTTCTTTTAGTTTTTCTTGTATAAAGGTAACGTAAAGGGCAGTAATGCAATTGACGTAACTAACAATAGTTCAGGAACGATTTTATATTCAGGGTTCAGAAAAGGTACAGCAACTGTTGTGGAGAAAGAGAAAAACATATGCAGTTAGTCTTGCCAAAATACTTAAATGTAATGATAAAATCTGCCCAATTTCATCATAAGATACTTCCGTCAGTATACAAAGACCTAAAGTAGTTACAGAATGAAGAGCTAATACCTAACTCTAGTATCACTTGAGTATTTTAGAAACAACTAAGGGGCATAATGAGGAAATGAATGAAAAAATATGCATATCTAGAGGACATTAATAGTGCTGTTGTTTCTCTAATTTGTTTGGTTTTAATTCCTTGAATTGCTCTTTCTGGCTTTCACTTAAATTGTAGTCTGCTCCTGATTCCTAGATCAATGGATTACAACCTCCATGATGCAAAAAGCCACACTGGCAACTTTTCAGGGACCAGAGGGCTATAACTGATTTGCTACAACTTATTTGTGTAGCTTTCTCTTTATTGTGGCAGATTTTTTTTATATTTTATTTTTCTAGTAGTAGTAGTAGTAGTAGTAGTAGTAGTAGTAGTAGTAGTAGTAGGCAAGGTATTTTCTTTCTCTCCTGGATCTTGATGGAAACATATTTCACCTGGATGTCCTTTATTTGAAACAAATCATCCATAAGCTCCTACAAAATAGTTAAACTTTCCTCTCTGATATCTTCCAACAAACCTTGAACACCTCTGGAGTGTATTGAGTACTACATTACTTCAGCAATATATAACTTTTTAGCTTTGGTCCAGGAATATGAAGCTCCTTGTCACAGTCTGAACATAAAATTGTCTTATACTTCACACATTGCTCTTGTTATATATTTCCTACAGATTTTTCCTTTGCCTAACAAATTTTCTTTCTGCAATATCAGAAATCAGTTTACAAAGTTTGAACACTAAGTTTTTAGATCAATTTCCATACTTTTAAAATTCCTTCTTTTTTGAAAATGTCATTATCTCAATTAAAAATGCTAACTTTTAATTTTCAAATACCATCTCATTTGTGCAGCCTATGTGAAATAATTTTGGCAACATCTCAATACAGCCAATTTCTATATAAGATGCATAGAAAGGATAAAGTAATGATTTTTTCCAAGATTTCTGACTTACAGATTCCTCATGTCTATCTCTGATCTTACTTGGTTGCAGTTTCCTATTGACAAGGGACAATTTTTACTTCCTGGAAATATTACTCTAGTTTTTTCTCTTCTGAATTTTTCTCCCCTTTTGGCCAAAAAATAGTCACCAAAACTGAACAAGCTGGAGCCTCAGCAGTTCCATGTCTTCCTTCTATTATATATACAGCTAAATCCAACCTCTCATCTGTCTGTTACTCTACAAGGTCACTTCTGTTACCTTAATGACATGGCTCTCCTGAGGAGATTGCTGTCATGTCACTTGTTATATATTCATTTCCTGTATAAGTGGCTTTTCTTTTACCTCCAGATTTCAAGCTACCAATCCTTTGTATGACGTCAGCAAATATATTAATGGTTGGTCTCTTTCTGGGGACACATTTTATTCCAGTTCTCTAATTCAACCTTCATGGGCACTTACCTGTAAGTATCACACACTTTAAGCTGCTCTTCCTGCAATTTGGAAAGAATTTGAAATACTAGTATTATTTAATATGCTGCCAATTTTGATCCACAATAACAGCAATCCCTCTACATTTTCAAGAATTGCTTGCATTTTGAAAAAAAAAAAAAAAGGATGTTTTATATCTTTTGGATTGAGTAGCTGCTCAGATGATTGAGGTTATATCTTAGTTTGATGCTTGTAATTGAGCATCCCTGCCCTCCTGTTACTCTGCTAATGTTTTCCTCTTGCTGTTTGAAAGAAAAGTTGATTTGGAATCAGGGCTGCTTAAGCCTTAGTTCACAGGAGATTATCCAACCCGCTTACCTAAGACTGCCCATTTAAAACACTTCGTGCTATTCAAGGTAAAGATGTAATACTGCTGGTGTAGTTATTACAGAAGTGAAAAAAACCAAGTACCCCATAAGAAATATATTGAGAGACCCATTGTTTCAGATTTCTTACTGGGAATAGGAAGAAATTCAAAGAGTGTCCAAATCTCAGATGAAATGCCTCATCCATCTTTACCTAATACAACACTTAAATGATGAAAGAGAGTAGAATTCTGTGTGTGGACAAGCACTAGATACAGATAAATAACTGTCCAAGATTAAATTACCATCCTGTAGTTTACCCAATGCAAAGACTTACAACCTAATGTTCAAAACCATTACCTTACTCTAATTAAATTCTTTGAATTTTGTGTGTCTGAGAATAACTTTCCAAAACCTATATGGAGCATTGTATGTTTTTTCCTGGGTGCAAAAGTATTAAGGACTTCTTTTACAAAGTAGGATGCTGTCTGTCAAAACTTCTGTTACTAAAGGGTTTTACCCTCATTTTTTCATATAAGACAATTCAGTATTCCTCTTCATCATTTGTGTCTGTATATACCTACATCATTAATTATATCTGTGGAGCTCTGGGAACAATTCTTGTTAATTAACTTCCTTTCCTTTTGCTGACTAGCTGCCCATGAAAAATACAGGCTGCTGGAGAAATTAAATCCTGCTTGGTTTTTTGCTTATGGAATCATCCTTGTTTCAAAGCTTGTAAGTGTCTTGGATTTTTGATAAAGTAAAACTGAGAGTTATATCTATGCTGTTTGACCTAATTTGATAATTTATTCCACATCTTGAAACTATCCAATAGGTGAACTGAGAATTTTTGTCTATGATCATCTTAAAATGGTAAGGTGTAAAATAATATTTTTCTTTATATTTGTATATATCATATACATTATAAAAAGGTGTTTTTAACTGAAGGGAAATAGTGCTTTTGCTATAAATCATTCCACAATATCTCTTTGACCAGGAGAGTTTTTGAATTAAAATTCAGTCTGAAATTATTTCTTTTCCTCAAAATACTTCAAGGTGATCTACTTCTGCCCAATAGAATGACTTTTCAGGACATGGAGGTGACGTCATTACTACATACATGTTGAGTGGTTTTAGTTTATATTGCATTTTGTTTACTCCTCTGGACTAAATGAGAGGTTCAACATCATTAGCTGTGCTCTTAGAAAACTTTATCTGGTTCTGCATTATCAAAACCAAACTCAAAATCTAGTCATTATGCCCACATTTGACATTTGAATCAATGTACATTAAGTGGGTATGACTACTTCAAGATCTCACTCCTGGTATGAACTAAAATACTGATGTAGACTTTGCTTGGCAGGCAAAGCAATTATGATGCTCTCTTGCCTAGCTTTCTTTCTGAGTGTTTGGAAAGGGAGAGTACCGATATTTCAGAGTGAAAGGTTTTCAGAAGGTTTTAATATTTTGAAAGATCTTACTTTAATGTGTACATCACAAACACCTTAGAATGCACACAGTACTCATTAGCCTAGTGGAAAATAGGAGTCAGAAAGGTAAGATGAAGGATGAAATAAGAGACAACTGGCTAAGAAATTTCTGTGATGCAAGGAGCACTACAATTCTGCTTTAGTTCTAGGGACCATTTAATCTCTTTTTGCGACTCTTGTCAGAAATTATTCAGCTGGTTTTATATCATCTTTATTTTGAAATCGGTTTTGTATTAAGGAGTCAAATTTCTCTGCACCTTAGGAAAGCTCTCAATGGAACGCCAGAAAGGCAATGGTGCAGTGCTGCCAACAAGGGAGGCAATGCAAGTCTAGATGGAACCATATGGTGATGGATCAGCATGCTCTGATTTATAGATCTAGGCCTCTGAATAGTTCTGAATAACAAAAGGATTATGAATCTCTGAATTCATCGAACAGGGGATTACTTAGCATATGGGGGAAAACTAAATTTATAGACGAGAATATTGCATGTCTCATTTTCCATTCATCTAAGAGAATGATTGAATTATAAAACCTGAGTGATTTTTAAGTTTAGAAAAACTACAGTGGTGTGTTCTTTCTGTTGCAAACTAGCTGGAATAAAGTTTTCATATTTACTTTAATCATTTTCTCAGTAAACAGGTTCTCTGCATTATTTGGACATGAATGAGAGACAAAGTGTAATCATGGATAAATTCAAATCTCAAGCACTGACATTCTTGGTAATTATATAGTTTGGAACATAGAATACCTTTGTTTATGTTGCTATTTTCATTGTCTCTGCATTAGAAGATCCAGTTATTATTTTGTATGCTTTAACATTGACATTTTAGATTAAACAGTGAGTTTTAAAAGTTTCCATCATAGTGAGGACTGCAAGTTTCTCATCTTTGGCTCATAGGCTTTTCTCTGCAGTTCAGAGTACCTAATTGTCTGCAAACAGTCTCACTTGTAATTATCTAAAGCTAATCCATTTAATATTCTCTATCTGCAAGCCTTTACAAATTCCCAAATATTTTTATAAACATTTTATAAGCACTGTTAATATAAGATTAATCTACTTGTCTAAAACTATATTCCCTATAATGGTCTGGTTTATAAAATATATATCACTGATTTGTTCAAAGAATGTGATAAGTAACTTTCCATTTTCCTTTGCTGAGAATCCAGTTCTGGTCCAGGTTAAAAAAACTGTAATAAAATGTTATTCAGTACTTTATCCAGCACAAAAAGTATAGGTTATTTTGTTACTGTTTGGAAAAAAAGGCAACCTTCATGTTCTTCTTTTACAGTATGATCTACCTTGTACATTGGTTGCATACTGGTCATTCCACTAAGTCATTAGCACCTTTCCTTCCCACATTTTATCTTTTTCTATGTGCAAATATAGATGTCCCAGCTGACATTCTCTGAATGTCACTCATAAAGTTGTAGAAAGCAGGCTGAGCTGTGTCTTTAGTACCTCCTAAAATAACTAGAAAATTTTCATATGTCACAGAAGGAGGAGACTTTTTTAATTAGAAGAATAATACTATTTTTTTTAATGAATGAAAAATTCTCTGGAAATATTCTGAAAACTTTATAATGTAGAAATAATACTACTACAGAACAGGCTATAGGGGGTAGGTCTTCACTTCAGTTAAACATCATCACTGAATCCCCGTATCCTGAAATCTTTTTTAAGATTAAATTTTTACACATAAAAATTTAATTGAAACTCACAGTTTTGTTTTGTTTTTTTTTTTTTTTATCGTTACAATACCTAGCAATTATATAGCTACGGAAAGAGACCATTTGTACTGTTTTGAATTGCAATCACTCTTCAATTCAATGTAATTGAATGCAAATTAAATATTTAGATTAAAACTTTTAGAGGACAGCAAAACTACTATAGAAAGAACAAATCATGTGAAAGGCTGTTGAGAATGGAGAATTTCATGTAAGACCAAATACATCTATGAAAATATCATAAAATATTATGGTGTCTTATTTTTTCTATTATCTAAATAATTTACATATAGTTTTCTGAATAATATGTATTTTTTAAAAAAATATCGATTTTTCTACTAAGAATCTCTTATTCTTTGTAACAAAATCTTTTCACTCTTTTTCTACTTCCACTTTGGATATCTTGAATATTTTTGCAAGTTGCCAATATATCTTATTGCATAAAGTTTAGATTGATCTGTAAGTCCATTTTAATTCAGTACTTTCCTCCATTTCTCAGAAATGGTGTTTGATGTGTTATATTCCATTTACGTTTCCTTATTTATACTGACTATATTGTTTCATTAAGGATACAGAAACAATAATTGCTGTCTTGCAAAACATATACGGACTGCAAACATAAATGCAGTTGTACATTATAAACTGGAAGGTAGCCTGTATGTTGAAGTCATAGTCCCTTAGTTTTTGTGATAGTGTTAGCAAATATGGGCTGTCTGGTTGCCTTGTCACTGTTTTAGCAATGTAACACTAATAGTAGAAAAACTGTAAGGAAAGTATTAAATTAACTTTTTTACTTTGATATTATGATGTATTTACATTACAGTTTAGGTATCTCATAGTCTTCCAGCAGGCCAGTTGGGCTTTTTTGTTGCAAGTTGTGCAGGTTAGTGGGCCAGTGAGATATAGTTTATACACAGAAAAAAGAATTTAGCATTAATTTCAATCAAAAAAAAACAAACAAAAAAACCAAACCAAAAAACCCACCACCCAAAAAAAAAAAAAAAAAAAAAAAAAAAAAGAAAAATATTCCAGATTAATTATGAGAGTAAAGGAAGTAAAGAAATTATTACAGAAATCCTTTAATCATAAGGGTTTTATAAACAGGTGACCACTTATTTTCTGGTGTTACACTTATATTTTTGCTGCCCTTCTTGTTCCCAAGGTCAATAACTTTCACAGGAAACTGTACAATAGTTCATTTTAAAAAGTGTTCTTCTAGTTTGAAAGCTCTATATTCCATATAGGAATGCTATCCTGCATCACAAAATCTTTACCTTATATAAGTTTGCCTGAAATTTGCACTTGGTTCTGCAGGTTGCAAGCAAGAACAGCTACCATGATAATATTTTAAGTAGTCTGTCATTGTCTTTTGTTAGGAATAAGTTTTTGTGTCTTTTATTAAAAATAAGGGAATTTTTGATTAGGGTTTTTAATTTTTAAGACAGTGACTGATGAACAGTCCATGCTGAAATGGTATAAGAAGGTTTGTTAAATTTTGATCATTTCATAAAGGAAAGAAAAATTAGATCTATTTTTGATCCCAAAAGAACTTTTATGTGTCTTTTTTTTCTCCCAGTAGAAATTCCGGGAACATTTATTTTCTTAGCATACCCTTTGATTTTGACTCATATATTTGTTCAAAATATTCCTTCTTTTCCTATGTTTTCCTTTACCTTTTTCAATTCTTTTTTTTTTTTTTTTTTTAAATTAAATTTGATACTAAAGCAGAACAAATCAAAGCAAGAAGCAGCATATTAATAGTATGTCCTTTCTCTTAAATAGTATCTTTGTGTCAGGGTAATTACAATTTTATTTCTTTTAAGACATGTAGTTGAGAAAAAATATGAAACCTATTATGACATGAGGCATAATGTACAAGATCCATAGTTGTGTAACCACAATTTACTTATTTCAGGACAGTGTACCCATTTATTTTCTGTCATAATTAGATTGTAAATTTCCACAGGGAAGTCTCTTTGTCATAAATCTATCAAATACCCAGCAGGATACAGTCCAATTCTGCTTGGAATGTCTTAGAATATCTACCGTAAAGTGAAAGAATAATAAGTATTGAGGAATTATTTATAAATATTGTGTTTTATTTGTCTCTCAGCATTTCCCTAACACAAACCAGCAAGAGACATAACAGTACATAATTATTTTCTTTGCTGTTCTTTCTCCATGAATGATATAAATTCTCAAATGATGCATGTCTACCTTTCTGTTCGTGGCAGAGAGAGGACACACTGTAATACACACATTTTTACCAAGAATTAAAAAGTATGGGATTGTGCATGCTGCTTCAGCAGAAGACTCTCTTGCCCACAGGAACATGGTCCTATGAAGTAACTTTACTGTGATGATATCGTTTAAGCATTTGCATTTTACCCAGCAGTTCTTAAGCTTTCAGTCATGAGCAAATGTGAGCAACTGCAGTATTCATCCTCTAAACTAAGAGAACTTTTGTCTTTCATGTGACTTAGAGATCAATTTAAATCCCCCAGAGAAATATGCCTGCATCTCTATAACTTGGATGCTTAATTAATTCTATCCAAGAGGGAAATGTCTTTCTCCCTGTGTCTTGTCCTCTTTACAAAAGAAACATATCTAATTATTTCAGTCAGCCCTAAAGTGAGCTAATATGTGTTAGTAGCTGGCAGGAGCTTTGTGAGTTCTTCAGCCAAAAGCATAATTTAAAAAATGAGGAAATAATGATATTATTTATGGCACTGAGAAAGAAAAATGTGTTTTTCCCACTGTGATTCTGTCAATCTTCCACAAGTTATTTTTTTTTTTAATAGTTTTCCATATCAGAAATACCCACCAATTAAAATTGAAAGTACTGGCACTTTGCTTCCTTTGTTCTTGTGTATTTCAGAACTGCCTTTAGTTAAGATGACCTTTTTGCCATTCATTGTCTCCCTGAAAAACTGGTAAGACGACTGTTTAATTCTGCTGCTTCTATAAGTTAACGTAAGCTGTCCTGTCACTTTCATCAGTTTGATGGGATATTAATATACATTAAATTAAATTAAGTTAAACAGTATTTTTAAAATAGTGAACATCCCAATAATCAAGCTAGAAACTACTAAAGTCACTTTCAACTGATGAGGATCTCAACAAACAGGTGCAGCAGATTTTCTATTTCAGTTAAAGCTTTCTGTTTCATTGTTGTGGTGACGGAATTGATGTGTTTTAGCTATACTTAGTAGAGGTACAAAATAAGATTTATGTTTTAAGATCTAGTGGGTAGGGACACTACTATTCTCAAATTAAGAGCCACCACTCTTAAAAATACTATTTTGTTAACATAAGCGCATTCTGAAATTACTGGTAACAATTTTTTATTTCTATTTTTATTCCTGTGGTAGCTAACAAAAAATGCAGAAATAATCTCGGAACTGACTTTAAGAAGTATCACAAAACCTTGTCTCTCCTTCACCTCCACTTGATCCTGTCTCCACATTACAATCATAAATATGGATAGTATTTTTGGATAGTATTTTTTTTTCTTCCTTTCAACCTCTTTATTTGCTTTCCTGGCTAGTTAATATTGTTGAGAGGTGAATAGCAAGCATCCTTGTGTGGGAAGACAACTAATTAAATGTACTTGGGGTTCAGTTTGTCTGATTTGGAGCTTTTCTTTTTCCATAGAGAAATACGCTAGTATTACCTGTGGAATGTCACATTTCCAGGTTTTTTTAAGCAACTACACAACTGAATTCCCTAAAAGGCAGACTGAAAAAAACCCTGTGGAGGCAAATGCTTCACAGACAGGGAGCAGGGGCTTATAATAGAGACCAAGAGAGGAGAAGGAATGCGTTAAGCTGGAACTTTAATCAATCATTTCATAATGTGGAGCCATGCTTCAGGCAACAGAATACATTAGTGTCTTTCTCTGAATGACTCCCATTAACTTAAATAGCTGAAATTCTCATAATTTTCACTTAAAGAAAAAAAAAAAAAAAACCCACAAACAAACAAAACAAACAAACAAAAAAACCCTACTGAAAATCTTATCTATTTTGAACAGAAATATGTATATCTAGCAATTAATTCAAATGCATCATAAATTCCCTTCCTAGTAAACTAAACTACTATTATATGGGGGTCATTTAAAAGCCAAAATAAGATTAATCTAAGTTTTTCACCATCTGTTGTACTCAGTCTGAATACAAAGGTGCCCTATCATCCAGTAGCCTTGAGGAAAAGGGTATAAATTACATAAATACAGATGTAAGTTAGACAACTTTGGAATGCAACTAAAAGACTCGTGTGTTACATGAGGTAGTCACAGGAAAATGTTTACATCCAAAGAAAGGAGTGATTGAAAGAGAGCTCAATGTGATCACAAAATTTTTATTCACTTCCCTGATATTTTGATTAGAAATAAAAATACCTCTCCATCTCAATAATTTTTCTTTTAACAGGGAAATATTTGAAAGTTAATTTTAAAAGTTTAACTGCAGTATTTTTTTTTTTCCTTGCATTACTGTCTGTTTGGTTGTTTCTCTGGCCGGTTGATTACCACACAGCTGTATTTTTGACTTTTTCATGAATCACCTGTATTCACTTTGATGACACTATCAGTTCTGAAATTAAGTTAATATTGCAGCATTTGTTCCTTTTCTGAGGAGGTAGAGAGGTGCAAATTACTAATGTCATTAATGTAACCTTTTTCACAAAGCATATAAGTTGAGATAGTAACCTTATTGAGAAAGTATAGATGATAAAACAGTTAGGGTTTTCAACCAGGAAAAGTACTGTCTGTGACATAACTTACATGTGAGACCCTATTTTGGCCAGTCTCAAGTCCTCAGTGTCTTTTTTTCATTTGCTGTTGTGATGATACTTCCCTCCCTGTAAGTTAAAATTGTCTTTGCCTATTGAGAAAGACACAAAACACTGTCCTATTACTCCAGATGTGCATAAAACTCCTTCCTAATTCCATGCATGCCTTGAAGTCATATTTCTGAAGATGTACAATTTATGGTACTCATTTACAATAATTATCATCCAGGAAATTAATTTTCATCAGGAAACACACCATACACCCCATATTCATAATATTCATATTTTATCACTGAAATTCTCATTCTTCCAGAGGACTATGTCTGTGACAAAATGTACAAACCTGACATTTTACTATTATCAGTTTTTCTAACTCCCCTGATCTACATATATGGATTTTTATTGAAAAGAATAGACAGACATTGAATGCCATCACTGAAGATATTTTTTAATATCCCTGCTATTTCCAGCAGATCAACAACAGCCATAGAACATATACACTGGCTTTAAGGTTTTTGAATACTGTCCTAGATTCTTCAGAATATGCTGAGGACAGTCTGCTTCTGAAACCCATAAATTACAGTCAGAATCATTCAGACCAAAACCATTATTTTCCTGGACAACTGCTGAAGTCAAGTATATTATTAATTCAAACTGATTCCTGTAAAATGCTTAACTTTACAGTGACTTCCATAATTCATGTTTTAAGCAACTTCATTTAATTCTAATTTCACTATTTCTTTTAGATTAGGATTTTAATGATATATGCCTAACAAGGATGCTTATGTTTTGTGTATTTTCTTCATATGCTTATATATTTATGTTTGATTATAAAGTTTTGGTTTTCCTCTAGTGTATTCAAAAAGGTGAAGGACACAGTATTTGTAATTATAGGGAATATTAACAACTGGTTTAGAGGTAGCAGAGTAAAAAAGGAAGAAAATCAGAATCAGCAATGGAAAAAAAGAGTAGAAAAAGGTTTTTGCATTGTTAAATGCACTTTTTACTTGTATATATTGAGCTATTACTAATGTTAATGACCTTTTACAGCCTGAGAAAGATGCCAGCAAACCTGTGATATCTAGATCTAAATGTTGGATGAATTTTAATTTCTAAACAGAATAAGAGCAGTTGTGTGATGTGCGCACAAACTAAACCAGTAGATTGTTGTGCAAAATAGAGAGTCCATGCCTTTTTATTGCCAGAGGCATGACCAATGAATCAGGTTTTGGTTTTGTTATTGTTCTTTTGACTTGGGTTTTAATGTCCTGTAGTTATTCGGGATTTGGCGGGGGGGCGCTGTTTCTTCTCTTCAGCCAGTGTTATCACAGAGTTGTGCTGCTTCCTGGATTTTCTAAATGGATTAAAAGCTAAGAAATAGTTCTGGTATTCAGTTAATTCTGTGATTAGATGTTCAAAGTCAGCTAATGCTGGAAAAAAACTTACCTTAGATGAAAAACAATCACTGTTGGCTTTTGTACTGTATTTTTAAAGAACTTGAAGACAGTGATTGACAGACCTACTTTGCTATTTCCAGCTTTTCAAAGCTGTATTTCTTTTTCATATCCAATTATTTTGGTACCTAATGAATATTCAAAAAAATAATTGCATACCTCTTCATAAGGAATGATAAGGTAGAAACTTGAAAAAAACCCAAGCCTTTCTGCTTCCTTAGCAAAGTTTATACATACAAATATGTTTTGATTTTATCAGAGACAAGATCATTCTTTTAGGAGTGAAGAAATTCTAGCAAGGTTTTGACAGCTTCATCACAAGGATGAACCTCTAGAGTCTGAAACCTCTGTCCAGTATGTCTGTGATAGAATAAATTAACATATTATTTTCTTTCTCTATGATTTTCTTTCTCTTTTTTCTTTACTACTATGGCAGTATTTTGGCTAGAGATGATTGAAAAGAACTTAAGTGTTACAAAATAAGATATCTATATTCTCCAGAGTATGACCTGAAAGTATAGGCGTAGCAATTAGTCTAGAAGATTTTTCTCCTTCTGTCTAGGACATTTTCAAATTCAATTTATAAAAACAGTACTAGACAAGTAAGATAAAACTTTTTTGTAATTAGGATTTTAGTCAAAGTAGCTATAACAGTTAATTACTTTTTTATTGCTTTTGTTTTGGGGTAGTGTAGTTATGTTCATGTAAGATTAATAAATGTATTCAGCACTGTGCTTTGTCTCTGGTATAATTTAGTTTCATGCTAGTCCTATACAGCTACTAATAAGCTTCCAGGTATATTCATGACATTTATGAATCTTAAACTGTAGATCTGTAGTAATTGAAAAAGTTCCTCTCTATTGGACAAAGATATGTGGAATTCTCTTTTTTTCAGAGAAATCTCAGTTCAGCTGAATCACATTTTGGAATGGGAATAGTAGTTGCATTAAATTATTGCCTAAAAGTCCTGTTTATGTCCTCACCTTCAGAGCTTAAGACAATCCATCCTTGGTTAGTAGGTATAACTCCAAACTCCATGAATTTATGGAAGCACTCTAATTTAAATAAGTTAAATATTAACTTCCCCCCAAAATGGAGAAATGTAGTATTAGTAGTGACCATTGCCTGATTCCAGAAAAGAAAAGGACTCTAAAAGTGATGACTTAAATTTATGTTAATTTGAAAATTTTTACTGGGAATTTTTATATAAGAAAATTGCTCAATTTGCATCCAAGTTTGACATCTATCAGGTTTAGTATCTTTAGTATCAGATTTAAATTCAGTTCATTACCAAATTTTACTATTTTCTTTCTTCAGTTCAACTTGCAGGAAAAAACACTGAATTTTAACCCTCAAAACCCAAAACTATAATTCAAAACTGATTCCATGCATATAAAAAATATCTTAAAGGCAATATTTATTTTCATTGCCTTCTCCTTTTTTACTTTGAAAAGATTTAAAAGGACCTTACTCTCAGAGCAATTACAGAAAAATCATGCTTGAATTTCTCAGACAACAGAAATTCATAAAACAGAATTCTGTCCCAGTGGACTGTGTTGTACGGCTTGAAGGAGTATTTCTTATTCAAAGATAATTTAAAAAGACATTTTACAAAGTACCTAGGAGTTTGAGTGCTGAAGATACCATTTTGAACATCCAGAAAGTGTATGGGGTTTTATATTTTCTTCTCCTTTTTATCCCAATTTCATTAAGAAGAGTTTGTGCTATCACTTATCCATCTGTCATTCCCTTTCCTCTAATAACACTCTACCCTCTGGTCAATTTAAACTACATTTGACACAGAACTACAGAGCTCAAAACAAATATATGGTTCTGAGTTTTTAAAATTCACAGGTGAGTAGAAAGAAAAATATATACCATTGCTGCCTCCGCTGAGGCGTAGCGACCTGGTTCAGGAACAACACAGCAGCCACACCCAGGCTGCTCGGTCCATTAGCTCACAGACACCAATGTGGTGGACGACAAATGGTGTTTATTAACCGGTTACATCAGTTTATAAAACTTCTGTTTGCTACATCACATCCATCTACAAACTTACGTTCCAAACTATGTGTTGCTTAGCTTATCAAGGACACTAAACAACTAAGTGTTGAGGGAGGGGTTCTGTCTACCCATACAACGTGATATCTTCCGGCCGCCTGTCCCTGATCTCCCACATACCATATTGAAAGAAAAGCTTCTTCAGGAGCTCAGGAGTTATTTATTCTTTCTGAATTCTAGCATGACTTGGGTTGACTTGAACCCTGGCAATTCCTGTTTGCTCCTGCCAAGCTGATAGGTGGGAAAAGGGCATAGAAGGAACTGGAATTATACACAAGGTAGGCGAGAAGTAAAGTGGTAAACTGAAGACGCCACAAAGCAGATGTGTCATAGGTAGAAACAACACAAATCCCTGGAGAAATAGTTCAATTTGTTTAATTGTTCACTAAAAAGGAAGTGACAAATCAAAGTTATTTTTTAACTTTCCCCTGTTGTAAATGCTTTTGAGAAAATTCTGAAAAAAAAATGAAACTGCTTGACACTTGATAGGGAGGAAGTGCTGGTAAGTTCAAGACTAATGTGATGATATAAGGTGTCTGGGTACAATACACTGTGAGCCAGGGCCATAATCAAACTTTCATGTATGTTAGTGAGAGGTCGCTTACCACCTGAAATTAGCCTCTCTATTTCAACACTGCATTTACAGCTTTGAATCACACTAGATTTTGTGATTTTAAGAGTTGCTTTAAATACATGTGCACAGGTTTCCTGTTTGAAAGATGTTTTTGTACTACACTTTGTATCTTCCAGAACATGTCTGGTTCTGGAAGAAGAAATGAATGAATAATTAATGCAGTCTTTAGGGTTCTAATTTTTACAACAAATTTTTAAGAATCTAGGCCTTTAGCATCCTATAGGTACATGACTGTCTCTGTCTTTCTCCGGCACATGAAGCATTGTCGAAATCTTTGGAAAAAATCTGGAACTGCAAGCTGCTAAAAAAGAACTTTGTCACATGGCAGGTGTAGGTGAACTAAAGGTCAAAATCTGCTCGATGTGCACTGCACTTTGCTATGATTTGATGTAGATACAAGCAAATACATTTGGGCAGAATCTAGTATATTATCAAAGTCAAATGCACACAGGCTGACAGTTTTTGCATCTCATATAATCTCTTTTAAAGTTCATAAAATCTTAATAAACTTTTTTCTCCTTCTGAGAATTTGTTGTTTTCATAGTGTTCATTGTTCTTCTGAACCCACCTTTTTGGTTCCAATTTTGTTATTCCCAAAAACAACATCAGTAAATCATTGCAACAAGTTATTAATTTTGCCAATCTGTCTGACAAATGCACGAGTTTTGGCTTTGTTCGGATCTTTTTTAGGTTGAATATCATTTGATTAAAATCAGGTTTTCTGAAACAGACAATAGCTTTAAATTTTGAACAAAAATACTACTGAGATAGGAGTAACCTCACCATTTAAATCGAACCATAAAAATACTATGGCAAGGAGATACATCTTGCTGTTGCATTTGAAGGATCATCTAGGCCAACTTCTTGCCCAAAGAAGGGCTGAATTCAAAAGCAGAGCCAGATTTCCCTTTGTCTTTTTGGGCTGAGCTTGGAGTTTTGAAAGGGCAGGATTTCACTCTATCTCTGGAGAAGCTGATCCATATTTAATCACTCACAGTGTGAAGAGGTGTTTCTTTACAGAATGGCAGCATGAACTAGGTTGGAAAAGACCTTTGAGATCATCAAGTTCAATATATGACCTAAAATCTCCTCATCAACTAAACCATGGCACTGAGTGCCACATCCAGTCTTTTTGAATTTTTTTTTCTGTCACCATGTGTCTATTGCATTGACTTATGCATGTCAATGAGGAAACTGGCATCTAATAGTTGATTTTCAAGTTTAAACTGCTCATTCTAAATTCCTCCCATTTCTCTGACTGCCACTGAAATACAGGTTAGTTTTAAATAGCTCATTCTGGTGGCACAGATTTAAATTAAGATGAATACTAATGCTTCACATTTATTTCTACCACATTTATCCAGATTATCTACCATATTTATCCACATTTATTTCTATCTTTATATAATTTTATATACTTACGCCTTTTATAATTCAATCATCAATGTTATATCAGGATGAGTAACACTTTCTTATTTGCATATGGATTATTTTACTTATTTTATTGATTTTCTCTATTTTGAAGGTGAGTGTTCTGATTCTATTTCAATATGATCTGTCAGTGTCTTGCCTTTTGTGTGTGAGGGCTCAAATTAATTATTAAAAACTCTGAAGCTTAGAGAAGTTTGTCTTAAGGTTTACAAAACTTTTAAAAATCTACTAAATAAATAAAAATATGTCAGTTTTCCAGTTCTGGGCATTAGAAGACTGGAATGCTTTAATAAGGGACCTTTATTGTTAAGAGGCATGAAAAACTTTGGAATGGATTTGCTTTAGCTGGGACAACCTAAAAAGACCTGTTTTGATGATGCAGAAGTAGCTATCCTATTCTTATGTCTTCAGTTAAAAAACTGGATTTTCAGTTATTATGCCATAGATAAAGTATCAGCGATGCACTGCTAGTCAGTGAGTGCATTGATGAGATGACAGGTGATTCTATTCACTTAAGCACAATAAGTATCTCTTCTTAGCCAAAACAAAACAAAACAAAACAAAACAAAACAAAACAAAACAAAACAAAACAAAAGCTAGTTTATTTTTTTTTTTCTATTCTCCTATATGTTTTCCTTAAAACTTCTTCTGAAAATGAAGTTCACATTGCAGAGCAAGAAATACAAAATATCTGAAATAAATGAAGATTAGAAGAAAAAAGTTCCAAGTTGACAGTTCTTGTCAGACCATAAATTCAATTTTCCAATACTTTTAATCAGTATGTCCTAAATATGACAGATCCAGACACTTTACTTAAATGATATGCTTTTGATCTATTGTTTTCTAGTCTTCCTGGAACATTGGCCAATATGAACCTAAAATAGGTTATAGGAAATATCTAAAATACGTTATAGGAACGCATCTTCAAGACCACTGTGGTTATCACACTAAATGAAGTGATGGAGGATTCTTTTTCACAGTAAATTAATTAGTCTCTCAACACATACTGTATTTTTAGGAAACACCAGTAATTTATTTACTTTATGTATCTGCTTTCACTTGAAGTTATTATTTTTTGAAAAAAACCTCTTTATCGCCATACATCCATGAAAGGTGCTGCCTCTGTTAATAACCTCTGTAAAGATGTTTCATGGTCACAATACATGATATACACCCCTACTTTTGAGAAAGGAATTTTAAAAGGGTTGGGGGTTTTGGTTTGGTTTGGTTCGGTTTGGGTTTCGTTTGGTTTGGGTTTTTTTTGAAAGGCATAAGACATGGGACATATAATACTTTAAGTACACTAGCAACAGGTTTTATGTATCCCATAAACACTTCTTCTTAGTAAATTACTCATTCAAGGTAAATGATGGGAAACCAAAGTTAACATTTTTATAGGGTTTACAGACAGAAGTGTGATGCAGAAGATATATGATTCTTTACAGAATCTGAGTTTAAAACAGGATGAAAGTATCTATATGCACTCAGATTATGCTTGTATTTTTATGTGTGTACAAGTGAAATAAATTTTGTTTAAAGAACACAAGAGGTATGTTTCAGAATTTCACTTTAGTTGAACTTTTACATTTTTTGTATTATTTTTTAAGTCCTCTCTTGAGTTTACCCAAAAAAGAGAGTGGAAAAGTTTGCTTTTGATTAAAAGAGTAATATAAATATATCTAGTTTTATTTTCCCTATCTTTCTGTAGGTTTAGTGTAATATCCAAGATAAAACAATAGAGCAAATGAAAAATAGAAGTACAATAATTGCCAGTAGAGTTTTTGTCATCTTCCTTAAAACTTAGTCATCTAGCATGTGAAAAACCTGGCTTCAGTTTTCTCTTCAACTATATGAGCCTTTCACATCTTAAACATACATTCTCCCTAATGATCTCACATTTTCCTCCTGATTTCCCAGTTCAATAATTGTTGCTCTGGCAGCCCTCTCGAAAAAATGAAATTGATTCCATGAAAACTATCTGGAGAAAATGATCTGAAGTTGTCAGTGATTTTGATGATACCTAAGCTGCAATATTACAGAGCTAAATTTTCTTCAAAACTTATGTCAGGAGAGTATGTTGGAGTCCCTGAGAAAAAATCAAGTTAAAGATATCCTAGCAATGCAACAAAGTTCAGGAAACTTAGAAGTGATGAATTTTCCAGATTCTGCTTCAACGCAATATTCTTCTTCAGAATTCTCTCTGTGCTCTGCATTCAGGTTTGGTAACTTATATAATGAACAGGGGGAAAAATCCACTAAATATCCAATTTTGGCTATGGTATTATGTTTTCTTTTTCTGTCTTTCTTTTCAAATTTATTTAAAATATAATATAGCTAGAAAGAAGTGTTAACAATGCAGAAGAGAAATTAATATAGGTTAGTGTTACCTGGACACGCAAAGCAATCACACGTAGACGAGAAATTTTGCAGGACAGAGACTTCTCTGATCCAGCTCAAGCTGAGTCAGGGCGGAGAGAGAGCCTCCTTGTTTATTTCTTACTTTTTATATATTTATGGGTCTGGCTGAAGATTGGCTTTTAGAGTTTTCACCTCTCAAGCCAATTGGCCAGACCAGCCATCAGTTACAATTGTTTTCAGGTTAGAAATATGCAAACAAAAGACAGAGAATGAAAAACAAAGGATTTGTTTATGTTACATCTGTGAGAAAAAGGTAGAAACTGCTTCTAATATTGTACAGTAACTAAAAGGTCTGACTCCATTTTATGAAAATTCAAAAGGCTTTAAAAAACTCAGAAAAAACAGGGTAACAGGTTAGAATATCAGTCAAGAAGAACATCAGACTAGAGGAAAATCTCATATTAGGGAAGCACTTAATTCTACTAACATAACTGAGGCAGTGTTTTTGTTTCTATTTTCAATCTAACTTGGATGACAGTCTGTAATTTCCAAGAACAGGTTTATCAAAAGTAGTCTTGATCAATATACAAGGAAGGAATAACATTGATGGGAATAGATAGATTCATCAGTTCAATGCTTTCTGGAGCTTGGTGGCTTACAACGCTGTTGTCACCAGAAAAATTTGGGGATTTTGACCGAGAGTTGGTCTATTGACAGCTGACAGAATGGGACTTTTTTATAGGAGGAAAAAGAGTTCTAGCAAAGGAGCTAGTGAGGCTTATTGATAGAGCTTTAAACTATCATGGAAGGAGGAAAGAGAAGAAACTGGTACTGGCAAACAGCAAGATCAACACGAGTCAGCAGTGCCCTGGCAGCCAGGAGGGCCAGCCCTCCCCTGGGGGCATCAGATGCAGCATCACCAGTCGGGCAAGCGAGGGGATTGTCCTGATCTGCTATGCACTGGGGCGGCCTCACCTTGAAGGAGGGGCAATTTTGGGTGCCACAACAGAAGAAAGACATTAAAGTATTCTAGAGCATCCAGAGAAGGGCAACAAAGATGGTGAAAGGCCTTGAGAGGAAGCTGTTTGAGAAGTGCCTGAGGTCACTTAATCTGTTCATCCTGGGGAAGAGGAGACTGAGGGGACACCTCAGTCTATAACTTCCTTATGAGGGGAAGAGGAGGAATAGGCACTCTGGTGACCAGACCAGACCAGACCAGGAAGGAATGGCCTGAAGTTGTGTCAGGGGAGTTTCAGGCTGGATATTAGAAAAATGTTCTTCACCTAGAGGTTTGTTAGCCACTGGAATAGGCTCCCTAGGGCTGTGGTCCTAGTACCAAGACTAACAGAGTTCAAGAAGTGTTTGGACAAAGTTCTTGGGCACACGGCGTGACTCCTAATAGAGCCTGTGCAGGGCTGGGAGTTGGTCTTTTTGATCCTTGTGGGTCCTTTCCAACTCAGCATATCCTGCGATTCTGTCTTTAAATTCTCTGTTGTACTACAGCTATCCAAGTAAATGTAACATTTCTGGATGCATTTCTAAATAATGGAAGTGTCATGGCTGTGCTTGTGTTTAATATTTTATACAAAATTAAGTTTGAAACACCTACTTCAGAATAAAAGCACTTTAAATTGGAATAATTTCCTTTCTTTACTGATTAAATTTCAAAGTAATGAAATAAAAAAATAAATTCAAATTCATTTGAACACTGATTCTATAATTCTGTGAAAGGCAGTCCCCAGATTCTACACCACACAAACCCTTTGAATGAACAGAAAATCATCTTTCAGTGTTCAGTTACCTTATTAATTTTGTACACTGAGAAAATTCAAACAATGGGATTGTCTAGTTCTGTTGCTGCTTTTGGTGTGGTCAGACGGTCATTTGGAGGTGATTTAAAGGAGCTGATTGAGCAGCACTCACCATCTTGGGGTATTGAGATCTTACCAGGATACTCCCTGAACTAATTAATTCCTCTGATTATTACCCACTGCTGGTTGTCCAGGTTGGCAGTTATGAGATTGACAAGAAGGCCATCAGGATAATTAGAAAGGACTCCAAGGCTCTGTGCTGATCGGATGACAGCACAAGAGTGCAGGTGGTGTTCTGCTCAGTTCCTTTGGTAGCAGGGATGAATGATGAAAGGAACAGGAAGTCCCACATTATCAATAAATGACTTAGGGGCTGGTGCCATCACTGGAATTTTGGTTTCTTTGATCATGGGGCAATTTTTACAGCATCAGGCCTGCTAGAGTTTGATGGGCTTCATCTGTCTAGGAAGGACTCTAGCCTATGTGTTTGCAGGGTTGATTGAGAGGGCTTTAATCTAAGTTTGAAGAGGGAAAGGGAAAGGGGGAAGGTGATAAAACCAGGCTCTCCACAGATGAGTTGAAAAACAAGTTTTATATGGCCATATCATGTGTTTTACAATTTCTCAAAAATCTGTATATGATTTTAAACTGGTATCACACTAGGCAAGACCATAAAAACTGATTTAAGGACAACTAAAAATTTTGCTTCTCATGCAATTACCAGCATTTTATTTTCTGTTAACTTTTTTTGGTATAATGTATTTAAAAAATATGACAGAATTGAATACATACAGGTTAAAACAAATAAAAAAATTATCAGAGGAGTAGTACAAACAAATGACATCTGGAATGCTATATACAAAAGGCATAGAATATAATAGAAAAAATATTATTTAAAAAACAAGGAGAATTATACAGAACTCTTAACCTGATATTTTTAATATAGCTGTTTAGAGTAATTTTTGTGGCTGATTCAATTAGTTACTGATGACACAACTTTTTTCTATTTCTTGTTAGTGTCACAGTGAAGAATAGGCCTTTGTATCTCTTACAAAGCCATCAGTTGAGTGTGCATTTCACTTGTGAGTCATAAAATAGTTTTTGAATTGTTAATGTCTTTTGAAATGTCAGTATGATTGAATTGTCTTTGAAAGATTGTAACAGTGTCAACTTTAGACAGACACGAAGTTGTAATGTATATTGCACAAGAGTATTTGCATAATGTTTTGCCATCAAACAGTACTTTAAATTCAAACATTAAAAATATGGAGCAAAACAAATTCAAGTTTTATTAAAGCTGGAATAGATTCTGTGTTGAACATCTGAAATATTGTAATTAGTTTTACATAGTTATTGCAATCACATAAACTATATGTTTCAGATTATTCTTGATTCTGCAATATCTCCTATGGCTGAAAGTTTCGATATTAATTACTAGCCAGTTCATTAATTGTATGTATAGGATTTCCCAGTGACAGACAAAATTCATTCTCATTATTCTTTAACTAGGAATGAGCCTGCAGTGAAAAATGTCAGAGTCTCAGCAGCAGAAATTATGCCTCGTCCACCCAATTGCACCATAAAGACATTATGTGTTCATAATGTTTACATAATGGCCACAATGGAGGAAGATTCCTGGGTTTTTCTGTGCTCAAGAGTCTGTGATTACTGGACAGCTGGAAGAGTTCTAATTTGTCTAAGCTGGTTTACTGTCTGACAACACAGATTTCCACACCCTCAACAAAGAGGGAAACTGTAACCCTGAAGCAATTTAAAGGAAAATGTCGACAATTACATGGTGGGATTCAACAATAGATGCCAAATAGATTGTTTATATATTATGCAGATATAAATTGTAGAACCTACCTGTACACCATGCCTCAGTGAAGGATTTCTGCCAAAGCCTTGATGAGGTGAAAAAAGTTTCTATTAACACAGGCAGGAGAAATATTGAGTAAACTAAAAGGATATTTAGCTTGCTTATTTTAGTCTATGATAATCAAGTTCCAAACATCCCCTTGGCAACATAAATTTCCTCACAAAGAATCCAGCTGAAGATCCTCCGTATGTTTTATTCCCTAATAATTGTTGAAGACTGGGTCATGTGCTCAAAGTGATGTCTTTGAATCCTCCAACTAGGCAGCTCATATAATATTAGGAGATGTAGCCCTCATTAATAAATAGAAAACCAGTAGAGAAGGAAGATTACATTTTTTCAAGTAGAAGTTTTATGAACAACTTGAGATTAACCCTTTCCTTCTAAATAAAACAAAAAAACATGCAAGCAAGCAAAATCGAATAAAAGGAAGGTAGTTTCAAATATTTGAATTTAGGATATGTAGACGAATGTCAGACCAATGCTTTCTCCCCAGCCTCAAAATCATTCTTCAAACTTGTTGAATAATTTAGAAGATACTGTATACTGCAGTGTTAATGACACCAGCATTTACATATCTTTGGTCGTATCTGAATGGGAAGTTATTTTCTTACTTGTTGATCTCAATTCCCTTTCTGGTAAAATTTAAGGAATGGCTTGACTGCTTGTGTGTCCTAATTTTTTTTTTTGTCAATAATTAGGCAATTGCAATTGCAACTGTGAAACTGTGTTACAAAGCATTTTATTTTCTTGTAATCCCAGCTGAACTGTTTTGGAGCATTAAAGCAGCATATTTGGGAGGAATATCTTCCTTTGTCAGAAACACTGATCCCTCCTAAAGTACAGTCCAAGAGATTTTAATTTTTCCCTACCAGAAATAGTTATTGGAAGACTTAAAGAGAAAATGTGTGATTTCATTGCATGGGGGTGAGAGGGTACGTTTACTGAAAGGGGAATGAGTAAAGGGTATAACATAAACATTTAATTTCAATTTTCTAAAAAAACAAAAACAAAAACAAACAAAAAACAAACATAAAAAAACACCAAAACAAAACCAGACTCTTACATTTTCTCTAGAAATTGCAAGTAACGTTAAAAGCTTCAGTGTCTAAATATCTTAAGACCTTACAGATGTACTAAAACATATTTTATTAAGAATTATTATAAAACTATTTTTATGCCTAACAGTCCAAGCTGCTTTATGATACCAACTATATTATTTCTTGAAAATCTCTGATAAACACCTGATATTTTAAATTAAAAAAAAAAAAAAAAATAATAGTGCAGTGGCAATAATATAATTAACATATTGATGGTAGATTTTTAATTTTGGAATATTTATATGTACTATAATAAGATAACTTTCAAATTAGATGCTAGGCAGAAAACAAAATAAAAATATTTTTAAAAAATTAAATACTAATTACATTGCTTCACAACCAGTACCAATGCTATACATTAAACATGGTCTTTATGAAAATCTTTTATATGGGAAATATTTTCTTAAAGTTGTTCTTTTGACTATATATCTACCTTGCTATGAATTTATATGTGCCAAGTCTTTTGTTGCCTGTGAGGCTGCAGCCTCCAGAGAGCTATTACCGTACATGGTCACAGAAATGAAGCAGTTTTTCACAAAGTCTTTTCTCCACAGTACTGTTACGTTGTTTAACACAAATATGTCAACTATTTGCCTCAGCAATAAAAATGTTAAAGATATCTTACTTCTGTATAATTCCTCTTGCTATTTCTTCCTGCGGAAAGAATAGCCTTTTTCTGAAGGTACAAGTGAAATCCATCTAAAACCACAAAACCTAGTTCTAAATTTAAAGATACAGGAGTTTCAGGTTTTCTGCATTCTTTGTTCTATGTCATTCTTCAGTGTATAAATTCCATTGTTTTGATGTGCTGTAGTTTATGGCAATATTGAAATATGTGAATATTCCTCTAATATGTAAACTTTATTGAAATATTTAATTAAGCATGAAAATTATATTTAAAAGACATTCTAATCACTCTTCTTAATCCCTGCTTTATTGTTAAGTTATCCAGCAAAAGAAAGCAGATAGAGCTATTGGTAGATTCTTAAATTACTTGTAATATGGCATAATTCAAAACCCCTGTTCTTCCATCTTATTTTCGTTAATAATGAAATGTATCAGTTAGGTTCAAATAATAATATTGTGAATTTTAACTTTAAATATCTCATTGATTATAAAAGATCATTATTATTAGAAACAAAAGTTTATCATTATTAGAAATAAAAGATTATCATATGTTGAGGTCTGCACCCCACTGTGCAAAATTTTCAACAAATTTCATCAGCATATGTTGTAAGGATAAAATCAAAAGGCTAAGGAATGTTTGAAGGAATGAGTACCACTGAATATGTCTGAGAAAAAGGCATTCCTTGTAGGATTTTTTGTTTGCATTGTAACGAGTGATCACCTAATACAAAACTAGGACTAAGTCCAGCATGATGGGATTTTTGTTTTACAGTTGTGAAAGTAATCTTCACTGGATAAAAGTGTGCAAGCCCTCTTTCCATTTCAGCTTTTCCCATCTTGTATTTCTGCGACATTGCAACATAATCTCAGGTATAAAAACTGAGATATTGGAAAAGCACTAAGTAGTCCTTATGTTGTCCTCAGCAAAAGGCAACAGAGAATCCTGTCAAATTCCAGTTCTTTCCAGTGTGTATAACTGAGTCAAATAAAAGAACTCATGACTTCAAAAAGACCCTGTTCTCCCAAAGCAAAAAAGCATAAATTTCCTGCCTTCGCTGGCATGGGAGGAACCAAGTCCGCATCCCGTGCCTTATCTCTCTGAAATACACTTACTAAGAAAAAAAAACGACCCCCTAAATCTTATTTGTGACATCTATTGTATACCTGACACCATCTGAGTTTAGTATCCAAAGCCAATATATATTTTACAGCAAAATTGAATCAGACGACTAAATGTAGCATTTCTGTTTTGAGCCCCGGGTAACTCCTAAGCAGGGCAGTAAGAATTCCATTTAAAAGTAGCAGAGAAAGGAAAGAAACACATATTACTTGCAGTTTGACAGAGTCAATACAATATGCCATGCTTTCCCAATGTTTTGCTTTAGTTCTGATGCAGAAACTAAGGCTTTAGTGGATGAACTTTTCATGGGGTTTCAATGCAATATGTGTGTTAATTGAATAGGTCCAGATGGAAGGGAGCTACAATGATCATTTAGTCTACCTACCTGACCACTACAGCAGTGCCCAAATTTAAAGCATGCTATAAGGGCATTGTGGAGCACTACATTGGAGTAAAATGTAGCATAGGAAGTTATAATTTATTAACACAGCTGCAAGGCAGATGCAAAAGAGAAAGAAAAAAAAAAAATCACAGAAAAACATAGCAAACTCTATATTCTTCATATTAAAAATGGAAAAAAAAAACCAAACAACAAAACCCTTAGCTATTTTAGAGAGCCATATCACAATATATAGCCTTGGAACTTAAGTTACAGGAGAGTTCTATATATTCTCTTATCCAGTGTTGCATATAACATTAATCAACCTTGTGTAGTATTTTTATTTTTAAAGCGATTATAAAGTTTTAATTGTTCAGTGGCGTAAATGATGACAAGAAATGAATGTAAAAGGAATCAAAATAATAAATCTTTGAATGTTTGATCTCAATTTTAGTTTTTAAGGTTCTTTGAAAATATAGCTGCACATAGTATCATTGCTTGATGTGGAGGAAACTACTAAATAGGATTCTTCCCAATTATCTATCTCAGCATTAGCTGTGAGGAAAACAGAAAGTCTGAGCCTTGGTTGTGTAAAATTAAGAAACATTCCTCACGCACCTAAGCATGTTGAATATCTATTATAACTGCCATAGAAGACTGTCTAGAAGACCAGTCAGGGCACAGTATCAAAGAACATGCACTTCTCTATCAAGTACATGGCTGAACTAATTTTAAACTCATTGTATTTATTACACTATGTAGTAAGTGTGCTGATGTCTTTCTATAGCCTTATTCTTGTCGCCAAGTATCTATGTGAGAATGCAGGAACAAAGTACATTAAAGTGGTTTCTGAAACAAAGAATCAAAGTGGAATTGAATGCGAAATGACATTTGCTTTTACTGTGAATAATCTTCATTCTACTTGGAGTCTGCATTAATTGGCAATGTTGTAGCACAACCAGGAAAATCTAAAGAGCGGATTCTTAGAGAAATGATTGCTATGGGATGGCTTTCTGAGCTTTACTAGAATATCATTAAGCTCTATACACTGCTCTTAATGGTAATTCAATTTGACTTTGTTAGAAGTAAATCTCAATTATGAAGCTTATGCAGTACTTGCATAGCACTTAGAAAACCTCTGTGTAACAAGAACAATCAAAGACCTATTCTATAAGAGGAGAAAGAGGATAAAACAGAAAACAAAAATCTGTCATAAATTGGTTGCATAGAGAATAAATGGTGATAAGGCTGAATCCTTTAGTCTTACTGTTTTGAACTGAGAAAAAATGCAATTTCATCCAATTACAGAAATATTTGGCACTATATCAAGACTATTGCTACCAACAAAAATCACTAAAGAGAGCATCATTATTCAATTAAAAATGTACAGTATAACTTTTTAAAACTGACCAGCAGTGACTATGCTTTGTTGCCATGCTTTATATCCAAAGGCGTAAGAAAGAATGAATGTCTTATACTTAAGAACATAGTAAAATTAATAGTGAATATGTAATTCTTTTTCTGATATGTACTATGCAGTAGTAATTTAGTGAAAGAGGATCCTAGTGTGTGTCCCCTTGCCCTTTCATCCCCATCTTTTTTTCTGGCTACGTATATAGTAAAATCATAGGAATTGTGTGCTTTATATGGGGAAATAAGTTGATGAGTTGCCTAGCAACAACATCTGTGTCATTTTCCCTTCAGTATGTAGTATGTATCCATGTCTAGAATCTAATCTTCATTAGACCTGAGCAATTTAGGTTGTCAAGTCTCTAGTGACCATTAGGTATCTGATAACTGTATATTTTGGGGTCAATCAGATGCACTTACAAGCAAAATAGAAGCAGCATAAATCCTCTATCCTATATTTCCAAATTATGGCATCATTAACATTGGAGTATTGCCTCCTACTTTGTTGGTCCCTATTTTTATTGGTATCCATTCAGTAAGCTGTGAGAACAGAAAGTGAAGACCAAGCTTTTATTATCAATTTTCTTTTATAACAGTGACATTGATGACTGTCTTATCATAGCTGTGTCTCTTGCATTTCAGAAAAAAATCCTAAGATACTTTTTTTTATTTTATCACCCATTAAGTCTGAAAAACTCATTAAAGTCACTAAATGCAGGTCTGGATCACTATGTACACAATTTCACCTTATTTGAAAAAATGAATAAGCCAATTACCAATATGAAACAAAATAAACAAAGAAACAAACAAAACCCTATTACTGCCTCCCCCCAAAAAACCCCCAAACACTCACACACCAAAAAAGTCCAAATACTTCAAAACCCATAAAACAGAAACAACAAAACGGCATCAGTGTCTCTATATGTCTATGCTGAAACATACTTATGTATACCAATTTATCTAAGGATGTGTATGCATGCACATACAAATCTGCATATGTACATAAACCTCATTGACATTTCTGCCTCAAAACTGTGCTGCAGCTGCAGTACAGATATTAGCAACTATGTTACAGTCATCCTACAACAATTTATTCCTCTCCAGAAAAAAAATTCCAAACCACTGATAAGGTTTCTGAGGTGATGTAGAGTACAGTAATCAGATTCCTAAGATTTAATAAAATCCTTACACAAATGTTTACATTTTGAGGTGTTTCTTATGCTTTCACCACGTTTTATATCTAGGTTATAAAACCTTAGTGCGTCAGATTCTTAAGAAGCTGTACTTCTAACTAAGACATATGTTAGAGACATAGACATGTCAAGAGACATAGAGAAACTTAAATTAAGAGACTTAGACCTTCTTTCATTATGCTGACCGGGTAATAAAGCACTGTAACCAAATGCTGAACTTCTTTTATTATTATTACCCAGTTGGTATCTTAATGAAGTGAAATACCTTGATGGCTTTTATTGACAATGTCAAGATTGTAGAAGGATTAGCCAAATGGATTTTTACTTCATCTTTCACTGCTGTGATTGTTTTTTCATGGATTATTTGTAAATAAGATCAGAGTATTCCAAATCCTTAAACTGAAAACTTTAAAAAATGCCCAGCAACCCAACAAACAAAGAGCAGTCTAATCAGATTACACAGTAACTGTTGTTCTTAAGAAGATTATGGTTCAAATTCCTGACTAAATATGCAACTAGAAAATGGAACTTTGGCTCTATAACTTTATATTGTCCTGAATACTGAGATAATTTCTTGACATTAAAATGGATAGCCTTTAGAAGTTCCTTGGTATTGACCTGTGACAAGTCAAGAAAGAGCTTTAACAAACACACTCATTTTGTAGTAAGAAAATATCTAGCCTGAGTCTGAGTTTTGCATTACTATGACTTCTGACTTTGATATGAAAACATAATCAAGTCGCAAAGCAGAAGGAAATATCTACAGTTTTCATTTGGAAATGAGATTACAGAAAATTAAAAGAGTTATATAAAAGAATCTAAGCTATTTATATTAAACAGTATGTAACACTTAAAATAACAATTTAGAAAGCTAGAGTAGTTGACCATGTAATGGCTGGCATAATTATAGCATGGAAATTACTCTTATTAACAAAATTGCAGATTAATTTTGTCTTTATGTTTCTCCATTTCACAATTTTGTCAAAATTTTAGGCAATATCTGTAAATGAGGTTTATTATTATTGACTGCAATACTGCTGAGTATACTATATTTGGTGACTCGAGTGACAAGTTTAATTGATAAGAATTGTGCATGTTAAGGAATATTTGTGCACATAAGGGTGATCAGAGTGTTCCCTTAGTTTTATTGCTTTGCCTCAAAAACTAATAAATACTGACTTATTAAAGAAATATGGGTATTGATGTAGTATCAAAACCCAACTGTGACGGACAAAAACTCTCTAACAGTTTAAAGTTAGAAAGTGTATGTTTATTACAGCCGGGCAGTACGCGGGATATTTCCCTAATTCGCACTGCAAAATTCACAGGTAATTACAAAGCCTTTTATTTACAAAAGTGTTGAATACCCAAAATACAAATGCATATTCATATCCCTGTCACCTCCCATTCCTTGCTTGGTATGCTAATTGGCAAAAAGGCTATTAAACATGCGTACTTTGTTTCTTAAAATGAGTCGGGGGTCTATTCTGGGGAGGAGTCACCCAAAATGAGGAAGTAAGATGAGCCTTCCTCGTCCTGACCTTTCTACCTTTTCAGTACATTCATGACAAATGATTCCTTGGTAGAACTTACAGTTTCCTGTGTTTCCATGGGTCCTGTAAGCAGGAAATCTGCAGCTATCTTATGTCCTATTTACCACATTTTGTTTTTCATTACCAGCACACCTACACAAACGTAAACCTGAAATGAGTTACAAGATCCGGGGTAGCTTATCTAAGATCCGGCTTCTGTTAACTGCGAACAAAGATTACCTATCTACTTCAGCTAATTCAGCGACTTATTATCTTTCCTAAAAATCCTTAGTTCCTCAAAATTAACGTCTCAATACAAACCAATTTTTTTTCTTAAAATTTATGTTTAATTTTTTTTCTTAAGTTCCAATTTTATAGGAACACTTGTTTTCTTACCTATATGCGACTATGACCTCTGATCCATGAGATGCTGAGTGCAATATCCGTGACTGAATGAAGATATCTAGCAGGATCTAAATGCCTTGCCTGGTCTGAACTCCATGTTATTACTGAAGAACAAAAATCTTCTCTGGGTGTCATATGTCCAGCCCAACATGAATAACTGTGATAATTTAAGGTCCTTAAAATAGTATCTAAAATAATACTTTTGACTCTCTCAATTTTTTGTTAAAAAATGTTTTATAACCTTTTTGTGTTCATAACATTTTAATATTAAGGAGGTAAATACCATTTAAGACATTTTTCAGCTAAGGAATTAGAGAAGAAAAACCCTAAAACTATAGTTAGCTGTAGGATTTATGATTATTTCTGGCTTTCACTTTACATGAGCTAAGCAAATATATGTTGGCTGCCATTCTTACTCTGCAACAAGTAAGCTGTACCCATGGTATCCTACTTTTTTATAGTCTGGATGCCATAGAAAGAGAAATTCAGTATGCTATCCAGATGGATGTTGTGTTTGATTAACAGAGGTCTGATGGGATGAATAAGACCAGGATTGTAGGAAATAATACAAAGGATCCAGATGTATAAATATACTTTCCTTTTCCTAGACTTAGCAATGAGTTAACATGGCTGTTCCACTGAACTACCACTCTTATGGTAGCTGTTGATGTTAAAAGAAAATAAAGCAAGCCCTGAACCTCTTCCTAAGCAAAGATATTAAATTGGGGCATGTCAGCTAGAGAAATCATTGTATAGTAACTTAACATATAAATTTCAAATTCCCTTATTTAGGGACGTTTTCAATTCCTAATACAAAATTACTTTCATGTTAACTGTACAGTTACCTCCTTACATAAACAGTGTTTCAATTATTTTGCTTTTCTTTTACTATTGATCATCATGTTGCTTTTTCAGAGTTATAGCATAAAGACACTTTATTTTTTTTCTTTCAAACAGCGTAATTAAAACACTGTTTCAAGACTGATTTTTCAAATCAGTGAGGGAAATGGCTTTCCTGTAAAATCAGGCTGGGTACAATAAAAAGGAGCATTAACAAAACAGATAGTAGTCTACTGAAAGATAACTAAATCAAGATACCTCTTCTGCAAAGTGTATTTTGTTGAGTTAATTCATGGATTATATATGGTATTCTCTAAACTTCTTTTTTGTTGGAAAGAAGAAAATTAAGGGTAAGATAATTTGAGAGAGTATTGGATAAAAATATTTCAAAGAGTGAAGGAAACTTCAAGTAGAAGTCTTGGATTCAGAAAGGTGATATAGAGTCTGGGTGAGATAAAGTAAAGAAAGGTCTCGTTATGTGAGGCTATGGTTGACACATGTGAAGGCAAAAAGGCACAAAGGAATTGTAGACAAAAAACTGAAACTGTTAAGTCTGATCCTTTGACATCAGAAGGCATTAACTTGTTAATGGGATATAAGAAAATATGTATAGAAATAAAGAAAAATGGTGCTTCCTTTGTTTTTCAAGTAAGTTAGCCAGTGATAAATGTCAGTGTTTGCATAACAGATTGAAATACTAATAGACTATATGTCTGTTTGGTATGAGTACTGAGATAACAATAATAAACTGTGGAGAGGTTGTAAAACAGGAATAATAACTGGGCAGATGGTCATGGGGAAGCTACTTAGTTGTTCATCAAGAGATAGGTGCAAGTGTCTCATCTGCTGAACAAAAATTTATTTTCCTTTTGTGGCTTTGTGTTGAGCATTATTGTAAGAGGTGGAAGTCAGATTGGCAGATGGGTAATCTGGAATTCAGTAAATAAGGCTGTAAAATTAGGTTATAGGTGAAAGCAACTGCTTCATTGAGGTTGTGTGATAATTATGGGGCTTTTTAATGCAAAAGGGAGTAATAAGTAAATGGGGCTGTGTTAAATAAGAACACAGGGAGACATAAACATATTAGAGAGCAGGGGATACCAGAAATAATGGCAGAGTCCATAAGTCCAGAGTTAGTTATTGGTAGACCTTTACATAATCCCAGGCAGAGCTTTAGAGAAGGCCATGTGATGTTTGTGACTGAAAAGAAAGAGAAAATAATAAGAACTTGAGGATTTGGGAATTTTTAGGGGGGTCTGTGAAGCTCTGCAAAGTTTTTAAGGGAATATTTAAGGGAAGGGGATCAGGGATATAAAAGGTGCCAATTCCATGTAAGACACTGCATGTCAGTACATTTGTCTGACCAAGTCCTGCATCTGATCATCTCTCTTACCTTCTGAAATCCTTTCTTAACTCTATTTTCATGTAATCTCATCTGTTCTCTGCAAGTGAACACTGCAAATACAGGTGCCAGCTACTGGTGAGGATGAGGTTAGTGTGAGTTGATTTGGTGTCAGCAAGCAGGGTCCACCCAGGAGTGTCAGCTGCCAGAGATTGGAGGGGTTTCAGTGGCAGCAACTGAATTGGTCTGACAATCTGCCAGAGGGGAGACAAAAATGCATGTCCCATAAAAACAGATGCTGAGTGGGGCTGCCTTGACTGGGATGAGGGAGGGCCTCAGTGCTGATGATAGCAGTGCAACTGTCACTCACAGCCCCTGTGCCTGGTGCTGCCTGCTGAAGTCAAAAAGTATCTTGCTTCTCTAAACAGGTATATTTTGTAGTTTGCTAGCAAACCTCAAGCAGGACAAGCTGGGAGTATTTCCAAGGTATCAGGTAGGCAGTGGACCTATCTGTGTAAACCTGCCTTTAGGCAAGTCCTGATAGTGGACATACATGTTAAAAAAACTTCCCCGTCCAGCAGTCCAGGGCCCATGCTGGCAGACACTCTGGCAGGACCTGAGCTGGGACTGATGCCCTTTCTCATCTGTGCCCCTCACACTCACACAATCACACCAGGTTTCCTCACTAGCCGGGCACCAGCTTTCCATAGCACATTGTCAGACATCTTGATCCTTAAAATACTTTAATCTTGGTGCAGTAACTAAATACAAAATAAAATCCTAAGCTGGTGCCTCTGAGAAGAGACTCCAAACAAAAGATCCCCTGTGGTTTTTTACCCTCACAGTCTAAGCCTGTTAAAATCCAGCTCCGTGTCTCTTGTCACCTGACTTTTTCTATCAGTTGTCATCTTCCAACCTGAGAAATGTTTTCAATAATTGGAAGACTTTCCAAATTTGTTGTTATGTGTTATTTCTCTAAGACATATGCAATAATTCTATGCCATATTGTAATAATGACCTACACAGAGTTTTTTAGAAGTGATTTAAATAATAAATCTCTCAGGAGGCTAGAAGTATGCAAACTTTAGCCTTATGCTTGACAGTACACTCAATGCAGTTGTTAATGAATCAATAAGGCACAGTCTTATGTGTCTTAATTCCAATTAAAATGTTGGAACTATTGTGAGATGAAGCTGATGTCTAGATAGATAATTATTTTTAATCATCTGTGTTTATGTGCATAAGTAAATCCACATCATTCTAGTTGGTTGTGTGAGGTGTGTTATTTTCTCTTCATGTCCAGTAAGCTTTGAGATTTAAAAATTTCTTCCCTTCCATTCTGGGATTTGAATACAGAATACAAAAAGCTTCTTATACAGAAATAAAACTAACAAAATTTGCCTTTATGTAATTTAAAACATTCACAGTTTTTAAGAAAATGTGCCAGTGATGTACAGAAATACAGCCATCATCTCTGAATTATCTGCAAATATTTTTTCCTAATATCTCTAATTCTTGTTTATATAATTTTTGAGGATTTTTTTAGAATTATTTATAATATAGACAAATCTGTATATTCCATCAGTTCAGCTGAAACCCTATAAGTAAGTTTGACTGGGATTGGATGTCCATAAATCTTTTCTATCTACACTACTTTTGCAGAATGAATTTGAAGAATGTGAAAATATTTTTGATATTTCTGAAACATACAGCTAATTCAATATGAAAATGTTAAATTTTCTCAATTTTCAAGATTATAAAGGAAGCTATATTCTATTTTCTTTGAAAGCTGGACATTAGGGAACTACATACTCTGTTAGAAAGCAGATGTTCTTTGTAGGCAGGCAATAACCTTACTCTGTGAAGAGAAGTAGCTTCCTTTGCAGAATGGTTTGAAGACCAAACACTCTACCCTTGCTCTGTTGACTAATGAGAGTCTAGGTACCTAATATTCCCACAGGATATGCCTGGAGTTAATTAATGAGAAACATTAAGCATAAGAGTCTATCTAAGGTGGTGGTTGACCCCAGGCTGAAAAGCAGGTATTTCCTTACTTGGAAAGCAGAAGTCATTCTCAAAAAAGTGAATATCTCAAAAAATAATTTCAAAGCACCTGCTCTGTAGATGTTTTTCTTGAATTTTTGTTGCTAGTTCTGCTTCCATCTATCAGTCTGCTGTCAGTTTGGGGGAAAAACAACAACAACAAAAAAATTTTTGTTTGTTTATTTGCAATCTAAATATAATGTTGTTTAAATATTAACATTAAAGATGACAATTCCAAATATAAGAAAGGGACAGATATCTATTTTATTAATGGACAAAACAAAATACTGAAAATCAGAATGTTTGTAGTGTCTCTAAATAGATGTATGTAAAGTTGAACATTTTTTACTTAATTAAAATATTTTGTGGTATCTGTACAAATATTGTTATTATTGACATTTTTCACTTCCCCTCCTCCTAAAAACCGGTAAAATTATTTGCTCAGTAGAATTTTTAAAATTACATCCTTCTTTGGCCATTGGAAATCTGAAAAGAAAAGATAGTACGGCAAAGAGACAGGTAATGCGCATACCTGCATATGATCCCTCTGTTAAAAAATTCCCCGCATTTTGCAGTTAAGCAATAACAAAAACATTTTTTAGATTCATAAAAATAATATTTTGCTTCAAATTTTACCATGGTATGGACAATTCTTTTCCTAACATATAAACTAGGAATATTGTTATTACTTAATTTAAGTAATAAAAAAAAGAGTTTGTCAAGAAGTAATTAACTGAAATTACAATGATAAGACTTTATAAAGATTTGCAGAGAAGCATCAGAAAGCAAAGAGCGCTGCTATTGTTCCCTTCAGGACACCAAGATTTGTTGTAAACATTGTGTTCTGAGTAAAAATAGATTTTTACACCTACTGGTGGTGAAGTAAGACACCTGTGAATTTGTCCTTAATCAATGTTACATTTTTAAATTACATAAAGTTTCTATTAGACTTCAAAACTAATAAAAAGAGGGATCATTAGAAATAGTAAGGGATAAAGGAGACAGTGATAAAAAAAAAAAAAAAAAAAAAAAAAAAAAACCCAAAAACAAACAAAAACACAAAAAACGTTCTGTTTTCTGTTTCTGATTGGGAAATGCATAACACCATACCTGATTCTCTTGTCTTCTAAAACTCATTTTAGGCACTTACTTGTGCATTATTTCCCATGTTCAAAACACTTTTCATTGCAAAATATTTTTCAAATGTACATAAAGTAGAATGCTAATTATTGCTTAATCAAATTCTAAAAAGCAGCCATCTCTGTAACAAAATACAAAATACACTGTGTGAACCAAATATCTGCAGGTAACTAAGAAGGCCAAAATCTCCACCTGAAGTGTAGAGAGTAGATTTATTCCATCACTACATGGCAGAATGGGGACACATACATTGCTAAGTTAACCCAAACTTAGTGCATGCACCCTGCCCAGCCTCACGGTGCATGCCCTGCCCATGCACCTCAGGGTGCATGCACCCTGCCCAAAAAGTGCATGCACCCTGCCCAGCCTCACGTTAAAAAAAAAATGGTCTGAGCCAAGCACAGTCCTTCACAAGGCTGTGTTTTACAATCTCCACACTTCTCATCTCTCTTCCTCCCTTACAAGGAGGGACAAGCCTATGGGAAAAATGCTTATAAGTCTCTAACAGCATCCTGTTATCTGATTTGAGAGACTTCTATTTCTTTCCAGCAGACAGAAAACAACCCTAGCAAACACATAAATTTGAAAACTCCCACACTGCATATTTTTAGCTTCTCCCAGGTGCAAGGTTGGTATGTCAGCACAAAAAAAATTTCTAAAACCAATTTAATTTTCTTTCTTTTCACCAATATTCCATTTTCAACCACTTTCTCCCCACATATACTTAACTGTTGGGCAGAGGAGCAGAAAAGAAAGTTTTCAGAGAGAAACTGAAGTAAAGTAAACTCAAAAATTTAAATAGTTAGTGTATGAATTTTCAATATGTAATTTCTCTGAAAAAACTATGAGAATGACATTAAAAAACCTGCACTGTCTTTATTATTTATAAGATTTCTCATAATTTTTTATAAGAATCTGTTTGTGGTCTTTTTTTTGTTGAGGTAAAAACAGAGAGTTATGTCTCTATTTCCTTACATAACTGACTAATTTTTTTTCAGGGAAAGGAAAGTGTCTTACATTCAGCTAACTACGTACTTTTCTGAAATTATATAAAGCATAGAGGAATTGGCTTTTTTCATACTGAATCACTAAAAAAAAATACCCTGTCTATAGTTCTGTAAGTGCTAGGTTTATAGCTTTGTCATTCTGGTTTTACTGACTGGTATTTTTTAAAATTACTATCCTGGTAGATATCTTGCTCTGTTAACCGAAAGTGGAAAGAAAAGGTAGGGAAAGAGAAACAGTAATTTTTCTTCATAGTTTTCTCTGGCAATAGAATTATGTATGCTGCTCATAACGCAAATTCATAAATACACTGCTAACATTAAACTGAATAGTAGTAAAAGTGGAGAGTGGGAAGACGAGGAAATAGATCTCATTACGTGGATAAGTAAGTTTATTTTAAAGTTACTGCATTTTTTGGTGTTAATTTTGCAATTTTCCTATCTGATTCATCAATTATTTCTTCTTTAATGTATTTGAGGTAATTTATGTCCCTTTGCATTCATCTCATTCTGAACTTAAATTATCTAGTTGTATGGTATCTGATAAGACATTAAAGTCTGCTCATTTTGAATATGCTTTGCTTGTGCTCTCCAAATTTCATGGGTTTGAGGCAGTATCTGTTGCCACTATTCGAATACAGCATGGAAGTTCCATGCTCTTAGAAGATGAACAGAGTCCATGATTTCTCTAGGCACAGCCCTACAACAGAAATGCAGGAAAAAGTTATGCTGATGAGAGTGTTTGTCTAGTACTAGTTCTAGTTTTCCCCACATTTATGTTTGACAGAAAATCAATCTTTATTAGTATTTTAGTTTGGAGCAGTAATGGACTTCTGAAACAACCCTTCTGAACTATCTCATTGATTGTGTCTGGTTTTGACTGCTAAGTCAAAGCAAAATTACTTTCAGAGTAAAATTAACTTGCAAACTCACTTCAGCAGGACACCCTGTTTTTTCATGTAGCGCAGACAGGGGCATCCAAAATACTGGGCCTGTGCAGCTTACATCAGTGCATGCAAAGCACTCATACAAGAAGAGAGCTTTCAAATCACTGAAAAACATTATTATATATGAAATGCTCTATATGAAGCCAAAACTTACCAGTCACCAGCCCTCCAGTTTTGCAGCTCATTCCTTTGCTGTCCACAGTGATTTTTTCTTGTCTTGGTGTAAATTCCTGTCCTTGCTTTTCTTTGGCTACGGTGTCTTGCTACTCAACACCTTCAGGTGTTTTTGTTGTTGCTGTTGGTTTGGGTTTTTTCATATTATTTTTTTTTTCTTTGCTTCTTTCTTTTCCAGCTTCTCTCTGTTGGGCTTAACAAAGGTTCAAGTGTAGTTTTTTCAGCAGTTGTGAGAAAAAAGTTCATATCAGTCCAACCTGTGGGCTGATGACCTGACCCAACCTCAGGCCAAGTCCATCATTTGAGGAAAATAAAACTACTCCGGGGTTTTGTGGGACACTGGCTCCTCTCACCAGCTCAGATCCTCACCTCCTCTATGGAGCTTCCCAGTCCTGGGGCTCAGGCTGCCACAGTGCCTGCCAGATGCCCAGTTCCTGACTGAGGAAGCCACTCTGGTGTGAGCCAGAAGCTGCCCCATTGCCTGCCATGTGTTCCCTCCTCTTCCCCCAGCCCAGAGAGAGCTGCTGGCCCCCGTCGAACTTCAGCATGGATTGCACTTAGTCCAGATGTCCAGTCGAACTATAATGCCATGTAATGCAATTTAGCCATAGGGTCTACACTGCCTTGACCTGCCAATTCACTTGTGATCATACTTGTGAAAATAGACACAGTACAGAATGGTGTTTTAAATCTTTCGGGAAAGACTATCTGATCTCTATTGTGATTAAATAAGATCACTACCTAATCATAAATGTTTGAGTGGGTACATGTGAGTTATAACTTCCTGTGAGGTCACTGATATTAGGGAAACATTGGGGAGTTCTCTGATGTTTTTAATAAATTCCCATTTAAAGTAGTGGGGAAAAAAAAGTAAATTTTAGTTATTTGACCGTTAGAGCATTGCATCAAAGAAAAGGATGATTTTTTTTACAAATAGTTCAAGAAAGAACTGTTCTAAACATAGTTAGCCTGATCACCCACTTTGGAATCTTCATCCAGAAGTAATTTCTCTTGTCTTTTTAAGACTATCAGGTTTCTTGTAATTTGCTTAGACTGATTAAACCAATCTATCTTTGAATGATGATTTTTGTAAAAATGACAGTCCATTGTTCTGCTCTACGTCTTTCAAATTCTAGCAATGAAATCAGTAGATGAAGACCTATATTTCTTCTACCTTCCTGTATGAGAAATGCCATTCTTTAGTCATTCTTCCCAATCTTATATTGAGATGTGCAAGGATGAAAACTAATGTGACAATAAGGTGATCTTACAACTTCATCTGAAGACGAAATATCTTTCTTATAATGTAACAGTAGAATACATTGCCTGAGAGTAAAATTTATGCAGTTTACCTCTTTGCTGCTTTTTGTTTTGATTTCTTGAAATAGTCTCATCTATTTTTTGAACCTTGAAATTGAGATGTTTTAAATTTATATTAGCATTCACATGAATCTAGCTATACTTCATACCTTCAAGACCTGTTTCTGACCTCTTTTAGCACTTTCAAGATTTTACAAGATACAAAGGTATGAAAGGTAGAGGACAGTAATGTTTCTTAATGTATACATGTGCACAAATTTTTGCTTGTTGTTCTTGTGTTGGTCTGATACAATTCATCATAACGTTTGAATAACGTAATCATAAAGCTTAAATTTCATTTGTTATCACAACCTGCTAGTATGGTTGTCTATAAGATTCAGATCTTTGAAACCAAAATGTGAGCAACTGTTTAGCTGATATTAAGAAAATTTCATGTCCTCTTGCAGATGGATACTGCATGTATCATGACAAGAGTGTTCACCTGCATGCAGCCATGGGTTATAAGTTTATGAAGTTTGGTTAACATGATTTTCTTGGCATCTCCCATATTTATCCATAAAAAAAATTAATCCAGGCCATTGGGTTTTTTACCCCAGATAAAGTTCTTCTTACTGCCTTATTTTTCCAACAACACAGAACCTAGTTCAGTTCCTTTAAATCCTAGAATTATATTTTCAGGGATATGGTTTTTTCAGTTTTAGTTTGTAATTATGTTTTTAAAATATAAAATTAGATAAAATCTTAATCCTTGTTAAGGAATTAAGTCCTGTTAAGGCAGAGGGTAATGTGACTTCCTGCAATATCTGAAATCCATCAAGGTTAGATTTCATCTTGGTTTATATATTGTTATACGTGTTTCTTACAATCCTTCTCCAAAATTAATTTTTAACAGCTAGCAGAAAATGGAAAATAACTGTGATAATAGGTAATATTAATGTGTAAATATACCAAACTGAATCTTTATGATTGATGGTATTGCAACAAATATAAACAAAGATTTGACAGTTATAAATATTGTGGTTCCTCCAACAAATTGCCGGAGCTCATGTACGTTATGACTCTGTCATCTTCAATTCATTTTAAAATTGTACAAAAGCATCTTAAAATAGGGTCAAAGTTTCACCACTAATAGTAGTTCTTCAGATAATTGAGGCTTATTTTTTATTGCCGTGTATTGGACATGTTAAAATCACTGGAGGATTACCTCACTTTATTATTTGTTGTCATTTTAATGATGATTTATTCTTTCAGACTTAATTTTGATCTAAATAATATTCCCTAACTGAATTTTCAGTTTGAAATAATTATTTTTTAGAGTACATAGTACAGTTAGCCATGCTTTCAGTGTTAATCACAATAGCATAATATTATAAATGCTTTGGACTATGGGGTTGGTTTTGGTTTTGGGCTTTTTTTTGTTTTGGTTTTGGTTTTGTTTTAATAAAATAAACACTTTCTGTCCTAGAAATTATGCTGCTCAACAAACTGCAAATGCTTCTCTATGGCATAGTAGTGCTCAAATAGAAGCTAGGTAATACATTCTTAGTTTTACAGGTTTAGGTATATATTTCCTTCACTGGGACTGATGAGGTCTACAGGCATTTAATTTGTTGTTTATAATTTTACTTTTTCTTTTAGTGGATGTATTAGAAGGATAATTCATTGCATCACCAATATAAGATATCTTCAAGATGTGAGGACCGGTTCTCCTGGCATTCGTGCTGAAGGCAGTCAGGGGATCAGGTTCCTTGCCAGCTCTCCCCTCTGCTGCCGTTTTCATCATGTTCTCTTTCCAAGAGAACCCTCATTGATTCTCAGGTTTTTGCTTGGCATTGTTTCCATTTTTGCTGACTGTAGCTTGTTCTGTCATGGAGCCCTGGCTCCATTCTCACCCCAGCTAGCTTGAGAGACAAACTGCAGTTAGAAGGACCTTCCTCAGGGTCCCAAAAGCCAGCAGGCGGCCGAGAACCTTTCCCTTAGCACAAGAGAGTGAGACCCCATTGACAGCAGAGGAAGGAGGTCTGCACTTGCTGCAGGGTGTGAAACCAAGGCTTTATTCAGTCTTTCTTCTGTGGCGCTGCCCCAGACCTTTGCCCTGTCTGACTGCCTGAACCAAGAGGCCAGACCACATGTGGCTTTGGCTTATATCCAGAGAAGAGACTAAAGCCGGGGACAAGCCAATACCCAATCAGGGGTAAGGTGGGAGTGGAACAGGGTTGGATTACATTCCAGAAAGGGGATTGGGAACAATGTGGGAGATGAGCTGGGGGAAGGACAGGGACAAACTTCGGGATATTACATTTTCCAGGGGAAGAGGGGGGTACAGAACAAACTATTATAAAAACCAATATTAAAATGAAATCCAATATGAAACCAAATAACACAGAGCAACAACTGACTACCTTTGAAAAAAAGTGCCTTGCCCATTCTTTTCTTGTCTTCTGGTAACCCAAGATTTAAGGGGAAATATTCAAGTTCTTGAGTCAGTGACACTGAATGCTCTCTATTCTCCGTTGATCAGATAAAAGAATGACTAGGGCATAATAGCTTAATCTGCATAAGCATGTAGTAGTGTCCAAAGAAATCAGCATCAGACAGCTCCAAAGCATGTAATAATACTTTCTGTGAGTGGAGTAAGTGTGCATATACTGCAGATGAGGAAACTGCGTGCCAGATGGAGCCATGTTGATGATGACAGGAAAAGGAGAGGAATAGTACTCCTTTGCTTTTTGCACATCCTTTTGAAATTAGTTACATACATACTTACATTTCTGCATACACAAATATAAACATAGATAGAAAAACAGAAGTAGAGCTATTCACAGATACAGAAATGTATGTGGTATATAATATCTGCAGACAAATATCCTGCTTTTATTAGTGTGGAATACTCCCAAAATATTTCTTGGCATAAAACTAAGAATCTTGCTATATAATGTAGGAATGTGACAAAATATATATTTATTTTACTTCTATCTATGTATTTTTGGCAAAATAAAATCTTTTTAAAGGATATATAAATATCTGTATTATATGTGCAAATGCTAACAAATATAAACATTTATAATCTGTCCTTGTTTAAACACATTTTAGTCTACTCAGCATAAATGTACACTGTGAAAATAGTTTCATGAAACTCAAGGGTAAGCAAGGTAAAAGATGAATTTTTAAATTTTATAATATTTAAATATCTCAAATACTTTTCCAGAAATTTCTGATCATGTATTACACAGGTATTTTATTGAAGTATTTCTTAGAAAGGATCAGCTCCACATAAAAATTAAGGAGGTAAAAAAAATTTCGTAGAATATTGCAGATGAGATAAATGCACTGAAAGCAAGAGGCATTTTAAGAAATTTTAGAACTAGATAGCCTAATTGATCTGCATAGTGCTATCAGTGATTGTAGAGTCTAAGGCACCTAATTTTTTGATGAGCATTTTTTCAGCAAATTCTAACAGAAATGGTCACTCTGGTTGAACTGTTTTTAAGTTTTCCAAGAGTTCCATTTAGATTATACAGATATTGTAGTACATACATATAAAATTAAGGTAACAAATTTGGCAGACAATGCAGTAAACAATTCTTGCTAGTAAATTTCAAGATAAATTAATTCAGTTTCCCTCTGCAAAATCAGCTATTTTGCCTGAAATAGTTTGTGACAATATTTAAAATTTAAATAACATTATTAATAGTTTACAATTATTATTATTGTGTTCTGAATGTAGAAAAGATAAAGATAGAAGAATGGCATACACCTCCTTAGATGGTCTCTTTAACTACCACTTAACAATACTGAACGTACAAAGATGTACGTTCAAAAAACCCAAAAAATACATTGTTTTTATCCAAACTTCCCAATTTAAACATCTCACCCAGACTTGAATACCTGTACAAAATATATAAATGAAAATCAGAAGAATCCCGGGTCTCTAAGAGTGGTGTTATTTATTTCATCCAGCAATATACTTGGTATCTGTATGAGTGAGGATTAGTTGGAAAAATTAATCCTATTAAACCAGTAAAAAAAAAAAAAAAAAAATTATTTATCTCTCTGAGGTCAGTCCACTCTTGTTTGAATCATATGTTTTAATATACAATCTGGAGAATTAAAGTGTTGGTATAACTGCACATATACCAAAAAACATTGGTATTTGAACCTAACAGTTTTTACTAGGTGAGTTGCTTTCAAGTATGTTTTATGTAGTGGTGTGGGCATTATAATAGGAACTAGATATTGACAATAGACAATTTGATCTATTATCAAATTCATATCTGCATGAATGTACATACAGAAACTATTTCATACTTGTTTAAAAATTAATATTGGATGGAATAGGAAGTTAAAATTCTGTTTTGTCTTTGTTATAACAGGAATGTGCCTTGTGACTTTTTTTAATCACACAGCCAACCTGTTCCTTCACCTGATAAGAGTACTACTGGACGTTGTGACACGTAATTCACATTCACCTTATTGCTACCATGGATGACAAATAATAAAAGACATAGCAAACTTCTTAGCTTTAAATTCAACCACTGTAACATTGCAAATTTCTTTATTAAAGGAAGTACACATTCTCAGGTTCCTATTTAATTAAGCATCATGCTGAAGTAAATTAATCTTTAGTAAAACACACATTTGTATATGAATTAAATGATCTTGGTACAAGCAATACATTATTTTATTATTTTAATAGTTTGCAGCTGTCATTTTTTTTAAACACAGACTATTTATTATTTATGCATGTTTACAATAATTCCCAACATAAATGAGGATTTCCAATATCTATGTTATAACAGATATTTTCATATTCCTTCATTTTATTAGGTTTCAGAGACTATGTAAAAGGTCTAAATCATTTTTTAAAGGTACTTGATGTTTTTCCAGAAGTAATGGTAACTAATTGGGTAATTTTTTTGAGATGTGAGCTCTCATCTCACTGACTTGGGCTCAATAAACTTGTTTTTGTATGGTAGCTTCTCCCCCTTGAATGAATCTCTTTTTATAGTCCTGCTGTTTTGTTCTTGACCTTTGCCATGACCACCACCCTGAGGCATTTGAGCTGTCAGATAAAAGAGTGGAAAGAGGCTGGTGAAAGTCATAGAATGCAAAAAGCTTTGTAATGCACTGATAAATTTCCTACCAAAACTTCCCCTCTATTGCTGTCACATTTCCTTAAATAACAGGGAGATTTTTCCTCGAATGGACAATGGAGACCGTTTGCCTAATAAGAACTTGAAGCAGCAGCCTGCCATGTGTCACTGTCTTTTAACTGAGGTGAAACAATCTTGCCTGGCTACAGACAAGTGGCTAAGAAGCAGTCATATTCAAATGTACCTGTTAGTAATTAATCAGTTTGGGTTTTGGTTTGTTTGTTTTTTATTCCCCAGTATTCATATATACTGTTCTATGTGCAGTAGAGCATTAAACTGCTTTCCACTAGGAGTGGGTCACATTCAGGGGTCATCAGAACCATGTTACTGGGTGGAACATGTATCATTCGGACCGGCTGTTTCTATAAAGAACTTGGCATCTGAAATCTCCAACTATTCAGGAAATTTTACACCAGATTATCTTTTCTAATATTATTCTGGAACAGCTGATTTATATTTACTATCATGTAGATAGAAAAAAGTCATTCAATGGATAGTTTGTGTCTATCTCCGATATCGCCACTGAATAGCCACTAATTGTTGTGTCAAGATTACTAATGAATTTTTCAGTATCTGCTAGCAAAGACTTTTGTTGCAACTACTATATATTAAGGAGAGACTCAACTTCTTGCTTTGTCACTATATCCATTTTGGGGGTCAGGAGGATGTGCTATAGGACAACAGAGATAAAACTGTTCCTTTAGATGTAGTCTTATTCAAGCCTAAGTCTGTTCTAAAATTTTCCTGAAGTCCTGATCCCTAAAAGTTAATAATCTTTTAAATTTAAAATAATGCATTTTTCCTAAAAGCCAATCAGTATGTTTTAAATGGATAAGGGTTACATTGACCCAAAATATAAATTTTTGTTGCAAATTACTTTTTTTCTACTAGTGTGGGTATTAGAAAGATGTTTTATTTTACTTCCATTTCCCAACTTATGATAAGAAATTAATGCAATAAGGGACAAGTAAAATATAATATAAGATAAATGTTTCTGGGGTTTTGATTTTTTGTTGTTGTTGCAGTCTTTATTACAGTGTTTATAGCTGCAAAATACATCCAGAAATCAACTGATTATTATCAGTTGAGAAGTGCATGTTCTGTGTAGGGTTAAAGCACAAACCAAATGGAATTATTTTCTTTCCACTTCAAAAGAACAATATATTGTAGACCAAGTGAAAAACATTGCATTGCATGGATTAAGAATTATTCCTTCCCCATCACTTCCACTGTTAAATTATATATTTTTATGTCAGTACTTATTAAGGCCTTATGAAAGACAGATTATTAAATCAATAATTTAGAATTTACATTATTTTAATGCGAAATCTATAAGTTAAACTAGGAACTTCAACCTTGTGTGTCTGTCTAAGTACTGATGACAAATACAGAATTTAAATGAATTTACAGAGACATAATTCTTTTTAAATTGTTAATAATTCTTTTTCAAGAGCACAAAAGTGAATCTAGTTAAAAATTTGCAAGTCAAGTATGAGTTTCAAATACTGAACAGAAACTTACATAACATGAAAAGCCAACATTTTTTCTTTTTCAGAGATATTTTGCATTTTGTCTTAGTTGACTTTTGAACATGTACTGCTAAAGACGATAATCTTACTGAATACTAAAAAAACTATACAGAGTAATTAATAATGTTTTTCCTTTTAAGATGAAAATATTTTTAGCTAACATTTTTACTTGTATTTTTAATCAGGGACATATCACCTAAATATCACAGATATTTCAATGTTTCTCTCTTTCATTGATGTTTTGGATTTTTTAAAGTTTTTTTACTCAGCTGTGTTCATTTCTGTGTAATGCATGAAAAGTAAAGGAAACTAGGCATAAGGCAAAGGGAGTTAATCTGTTCAAATTACATTATTACTTAAACTAAAAGCTTAGCACTTTAGAACATCAGCAGTAGTTTTAGAAATTAGAATTTCAGTCCTAGTTGTAGAAATTAATATTTCTCTGACTGACTTTCATTTACTTCTTGTGCTCCATAAGCTATCAGAAAGATGAGCTGTCTAGTAATATCACAGCAATATTTCCCTTTTCTAATTTCTTTAAGCCTGATATATTAATTTCTTTTTAAGAAAAGAAAGACATGAAGATATTAACCTCCTGCTGAATGAAGTAAAATTCCTACTTCATCAGTCTATAGTTGAAAACTGTTTTAATTATTTTTCATTTTTGTGACTTGTTTTGCTGGCCTCTCTTGAAAAGAACATATCTACCCTGTTGTAAAACTTCTTTAATATTCATTAATATACTTGTCTGTCCTTTCTGAATACATAAAAAATACTGGGTTTTTTTAAATGTGAAAAAATAGTCAGCCAATCAAAATAGTATCAAATATTTAAAAGGGGAAAAGTTGCCACTGCTCTATAGTAGCAGAATATGATTAGAAATTGTCATGTAAATATATTATTTTGATAAAAATCTAAAGTAAAGTTCCTTGTCATGATAAGAGAGAGACATTATGAATATCCGAATGAGGTTTACCTACAGATTTGGACTGAAAATATTCTCCAGACTGACTAAAGATTTAGCTAGTAGTCAGGATCTGAGGTGAAATATACTTTGCCATTTATACTTACAGATACTGAGATTGCTTTAAGGGATGAAGCAATATGAAGAGCTTTGCAACTCCCTAGCAAAGTCATGTAGCCACTGGAGAAATATTTGCCATGTGACAGTTTCCTACACTTTTATTTAGTTTTATAATTTCTGAAACTCAATGCTGTTGTAAAAATGTAGCAATGTTATAACTACCTTTTAGTAGATCTTGCAAGAATTGGTGGCTTTCTGAGAATCCAGTGGCATCCTTATCCATTGATTTGAATAATAGTTGTGCTTCACAAACATTCATCACTCCTCTGTACAAGTTTATGCTGATCTTAACTACCTTGTAATGTACAAGAATCTGGGGAAAGAAGTTTTCTGGGAATCAGAACTTTGTGCTAAATTTAAGGCAGTAAATTCAACTGCCTTCAAATTTTCCATTACTCTTTCAACCTCTTTCCCATTTTCCTGCTGTTTCCTGTGATATTCCCTTATGAGCTGTCTTTCAAACAAAAAGACAAAAACCAAACCAACAAACAAACAAACCAAACAGAACACACCCAACCAACCAAACCAACCAAACAAAAACCCCATCATCCCTCCATTCCCCAACCAATCAATCCCCCCTCCCCCCCCAAAAAACAGCCTATGCTTACAAGCATTCATGGATTTGAAAAACCTTCTTGCTACCCTTAGTGCATTGCTGCCTTAATTCAACTGCCTGGGAAACTTTTTCTGTGTTGTCTCATTTATTGCATTCTGTTTACCTCAATTGATGAATTAACTGAAGGACTTATGTTGTAATAATTTTTGTCCTTAATTTTACTAGTTTTTATTCAGCTTTGGTTTTTCTAGAACTGAGGCCATTGTTTCTAATTGTTAGAAAAATGTTATTTGTGAAATAGTAGCAACACCATTCTATATTAATTATGTATAGTCTAAGTACTTTAAGAGATTTATTTCTAAGCCTTTGCCTTGGTTATGAAAGACAGCTGTCTGCCATGGAAAGTTAGAGCCTCCCATGGAATGAAGAATGTAAACCCCCTTCCCTCCAAATTATTATAATTTTGCAATTAGGGGCTTTCAGGCAAAGATATGGGAATAGGAGTAACACTTCTTTACTAGGAATATTAAAAAAAAAAAAAAAAAAAAAAAAAAGAGAGAAAGAAAAATACAAATGTTGTAGTACAAAAAGACAAGCAAGGTAGCAAACAATAATCCTGGTAAACCCTGACAAAGTCAGGTATACGACCTTGCACCCTGTCAGTCAGGGTGTTGGAAGCAGTCCAAATAAGTCTTCCTGGAGTAACAGATGTTCTGTGGAGTAGAGATAGTGCTGTAGAAAGTCCAGTGGTGACAAGATGGGTCCAGTCTTCCTCCGGGAATCCCATGGAAAAACAGGATACCTTGTGTCCTTCAGTCCCAATTTTTATCTAGCTAGGAACAGTTAGCTCCCCCTGGCCCCCATTGTGTGGAGCATCTCACTCTAGAATGATGAAATGTGTCATGTCATTGGTGGGCCCTCATGGCCCATTATCAGAAGATGTCCCCCTGGATGATGGAGGGGTCGTGAAAGAGGTAAGAAGCACTGCTCCACCTGGTTTTAATGGCTGGGCCATTATCAGAAGGCATCTGCCCCCCTCCCCTCTGGATTTAGAAGGATAACACATCTCCCAAAAAACAGCTTTCAACAAATGAAATAGAATACACATTTTTAGGTTACATAATCCAAGACAGCCCTTCAAAAGACTAACTTTTCAAATGTAAGACTATTGTCTGCGTAGTACACAGGTCATTATAAATATTAGAAAGTCAGAGGTATTTGCCAGATCCATTTTTTTCTCTAAGTATATGCTGATACTATTATAGTGGCTAATTGGTTTGTGCAGCATTATTCCAGCATGGAATAACAGACATAAAACTGTGTCTTGTGAATTGTGACTTTTGTGGCACCTTGTTAGTTGAAAATAGGATTGTCGACTATAAAATGCCTTTTCTGTAAGGGGTATCACTGCTGTATCCTATAAGATTTCATTACAAATTGGCTAGTTCAGCTTTTTGTATAAAGCCTTGGAGATGAGGGTTTTGGCATGGCAATAAAGGCAGTTCAAAAAATTTTTCTCCCTTCTGTTTGACCTGAAAATCAGGATTTGTGCAGACAAAGATATGCTGTGCAAACTGTATAGTGTTTTAAGAATTCTCTGAAGAACTCTGCAGGCCTAGTATTTGTATACTGCATTGTCAGGTGTGCAATAAGTAAAGACTCCAATAAGTAAAAGCTGGATATTTTACAGGCCATTGTTGAGCATATTTATTCCATATGTCTCTCTAAAAAAGGATCACTGTATTCAGCATCTAAGATAATATTGATTTTTATTTTTTTTTTTTTGATGTGGAAACTTTCTGAAAATTGGCAGAAAACTGGATAGTCTGGGTATAAGATGAAAATTGCAGAAAATGTTTGTGCATGTACCCCATTAATTATTAACTCTTGCAGACACTCAATGCAAACAGCACAGTGCAATGCACATCTCTAGGTGACAGGCTAGGGATGTCTTGAAGAGAGATAATAAATAAAAAGTACAAAAGTATCACGGTCTGTCTCTCAACAGGGAATTTAGATCCAGAAAAAAAATGTGTCCAGATCTAATGGGATACTGTGAATGCCAGAATGTTTAATAATCATTAAGATTGGAAAATATCTTGAAGATCAATCAATCCAACTATTATGTACATATATCTCACAGAATCACAGAATCACAGAATTTTTAGGTTGGAAGAGACCTTCAAGATCATTGAGTCCAACCCATCTCTAATACCTCAACTAGACCATGACACCAAGTGCCACATCCAGTCTTTTTTTAAACACATCCAGGGATGGTGACTCCACCACCTCCCCAGGCAAGCCATTCCAGTACTTTATCATTCTTTCAGTGAAAAACTTTTTCCTAATATCCAGCCTATATCTCCCTTGTCGCAGCTTGAGACTGTGTCCTCTTGTTCTGTCTATTGTTGCCTGAAGAAAGAGACCAACCCCCAGCTGACCACAGCCACCCTTCAGGAAGTTATAGAGAGCGATAAGGTCACCTGTGAGTCTCCTTTTCTCCAGGCTAAACAATCCCAGTTCCCTCAGTTGTTCTTCATACGGCTTGTGCTCCAAGCCCCTCACCAGCCTCGTTGCCCTCCTCTGAACACGCTTAAGCATCTCAACATCCTTCCTAAACTGAGGGGCCCAGAACTGGACACAATACTCAAGGTGTGGCCTCACCAGTGCTGAGTACAGGGGAAGAATGACCTCCCTGCTCCTGCTGACCACACCATTCCTGATACAGGCCAGGATGCCATTGGCCCTCTTGGCCACCTGGGCACACTGCTGGCTCATGTTCAGTCGGTTGTTGACCAGTACCCCCAGGTCCCTTTCCTCCTGGGCACTGTCCAGCCGCACTGTCCCCAGCCTATAACACTGCAGGGGGTTATTGTGGCCAAAGTGCAGGACTAGGCACTTGGACTTATTAAGCCTCATCCTATTGGACTCTGCCCATCTGTCCAACCATTCCAGGTCTTTCTGCAAAGCCCTTTGACCTTCCAACAGGTTGACACACGCTCCCAGCTTATCTGCAAATTTACTAATGAAAGACTCCATGCCTTCATCCATGTTGTCAATAAAAATATTGAACAGAACTGGCCCCAGCACAGACCCCTGAGGGACACCACTGGTTACTGGCCGCCAGCTGGATGCAGAACCTTTCACCACCACTCTCTGGGCCTCGCCATCCAGTCAATTCCTAACCCAGTGAAGAGTGCTCCTGTCCAAGCCACGAGCTGCCAGCTTATTTAGGAGTGTGCTGTGGGAGACAGTGTCAAAGGCTTTGCTGAAGTCCAAATAGACACCATCCACAGCCTTCCCTGCATCCACCAGGCGGGTCACCTGGTCATAAAAGGAGATCAGGTTGGTCAAACACAACCTACCCCTCCTAAACCCATGCTGGCTGGGTCTGATACCCTGGCCGTCCTGTAAAATCTGTGTGATGGCAATTAATATAAACTGTTCCATTATTTTGCTGAGGTCAGATCAACTGGTCTATAATTACCTGCATCCTCCTTTACACCCTTTTTGTGAATGGGTGTCACATTGGCCAGCTTCCAGTCATCCGGAACCTCACCAGTGAGCCATGGCTGATGGTAGATGATGCAGAGTGGCTTAGCAAGCTCATCTGCCAGCTCCCTCATCACTCTGGGATGGATCTCGTCTGGTCCCATAGATTTATAGATATCCAGGCATTTCAGTAGTTCTCTGACTGCCACCTCTTTGATAATGAGGGGACCATTCTGCTCCTTGACACCATCTACCAGCCCAGGAGGGCAGTTGTCTTGAAGGCAAGTCATCTCCTCACTGAAAACTGAGGCAAAGTAGCCATTAAGCACTTCTGCCTTCTCCTCATCTGCAGATATTAAGTTCCCTCCCTCGTCCAGTAAAGAACAAAGGTTGATCTTACCCTTCCTTTTAGCATTAACATATTTGTAAAAACATTTCTCATTATCCTTTACAGAAGTTGCCATTCTAAGTTCGAACTGAGCTTTGGCCTCCCTAATTTTTTTCTTACATGCTTTAGCAGCTCCCTTAAATACTTCCTGAGAGACCTAATCCTCCTTCCTAAAATGATACATCCTTTTTTTATTCATAAGTTCCTCCAAAACCTCCTTGCTCATCCAGGCTGGCTGTTTACCCTGTCAACTTACCCTTCCGCACACAGGGACAGTCTGTTCCTGTGCCCTCAAGATATCTGTTTTGAGGCATGCCCACCTTTCCTGAACTCCTTTGTTTTTAAGGGCTGCTTCCCAAGGGATGCTCTGAGTAAGTCTCCTAAATAGGTCAAAGTCTGCCCTCTGGAAGTCCAATGCAAGAGTTTTACTGGTGCTCCTCCTGATTTTACCAAATATTGAGAACTCTATTATTTCATTATCACTTTGCCCCAAGCAGCCTCCAACCACCACATCTCCCACCAGTCCATCTCTATTCACAAACAATAGATCTAACACAGTCCTTCCCCTGGTGGGCTCACCCACCAGCTGTGACAAAAAGTTGTCCTCCATAAACTAAAAATTTCCTGGACTGCCTCTTTTCTGCTGTATTAAGTTCCCAGCAGATGTCTGGTAGGCTGAAGTCACCTACAAGAACAAGGGCTGATGATCCTGAAACATTACCTAGCTGCTTATAGAATAAGTTATCCACCTCTTCTTCCTGGTTGGGTGGATGATAACAGACTCCCAGCAGGATGTCAGCCTTGTTGGCCTTCTCATTAATTCTTACCGATAGGCATTTAACTCCATCTTCCTTAGTTTCAATTCCTACAGTATCAAAAGTCTGCTTAATATAAAAGCCTGCCACCCCTCCACCTCTTCTTCCTTGCCTGTCTCTTCTGAAGAGCTTGTAGCCATTGAGTGCAGCGCTCCAGCCATGTGAGTCATCCCACCAAGTTTCCGTGATGGCAACTACATCATGGCTTTGCTGTTGCAGAGCTCTCAGTTCAGTGCTAACTTTTGCATGACTTACAACCGTGCAATTTTCTTCAAATTATATAATTTATAGACTACTTATTCTGCTTTTGATCTTTCAATGACAGCGTAGGTAAGAGTATACTATTTTTTATTAATTTGAATTTACATTATAAAAATATTCTGAATTGCTGTATGTATGACTATTCTATAATATATTGGTAAGTAATTGATCTATGCCACTATCTATATGCCACTGTAAAAAGTACTTAATTCTATTGCTGCTCTGTGCAGACTGAAATGAAGAAATCTTCCTATTGAAAACTCCTAAGGTTTTTTGAAAAGTACTTTTCTTGTCTGAGGCACTGGCTACTGTCTTAAAGTCCTCATGTACTAAAGAAAATCTGCAAAAAAAAAGTATTAAACCAAACTGAAGCTTAACATACTTCTATGGATGGAAATTTTCATATTCTTGTTACAAAGGAAGATGGGAAAAGAATTAATAATTTGAACATGTGCAAAATTCAACCTTTGAAAAAATTTAATTTTACAGGTCTTATACCAACCCCAGAAATCATATTAAAGATCTGTTCACTAAACACACCACTGCTTATAAAAGCTTATGACTAATTGTCTTAAGGGCTGCTGGAGGAAATACTGGTTTATTGATTTGTCTCATCTAGATCAGGTCCTTGGGAATCAGGAGTTTGCATTATTCTGGAGGAATGATTTATTTTTATTAAATTCTGTCTTGGGCTGTTCATAGGAAAAGAGACCCCCACAACATTGACTTCATTATACGTGAAGCCTACTTTCTGTTAGCAGGTAAGTACATGAAGGTGTGACAGGCTAGAACCAGTTAGTGTTCTTCAATCTGGGGAAGATATATCAATCAGATTGGCATTCATAAGTGTAATAACATAAGATTATTTTTTGTTATTTAACTCAAAAGAAAAAAAAAAAAAAAAAAAAAAAAAAAAAAAAAAAAAAAAAGGAAAGCCTTACATTCCTGTACCTCTTCAATCAGATTTAATAACAGTAAAGATAAATACGGTGAGATCATAACATAAAATTCAATTTCAGAATCCATTATGCACAGGGACTGAAAAGGAAGATAAAAACTAAAAACTTAAAACTCCTCCTAAAAGTCTAAGAGTTCAGAAGTATATAAAGACATAGCAAGCATTTTATTTTATTTTTTAATATCTGTTGCTGTTGTTTTCCTCCAGAATAGCAATCTGTATGGTTTTGATGAACATGCAGGGAGGGATTTCCCAGAGAAATGTGACTGAAAGAGTACTGTAAATTAGGGCAATGCTTTTAATATATATATATTCATTTTAAACCATAAAATAGTATTCACTGTAATAAGCAGTACCTCAACTTATTGCTCAGTCATTCAAGACAAACTAGTCCAATGCCTGAAATACCCATCAGGCAACAACTCTGCACCGATGGAATAAATGCCGTAGCAATCCTTTAGGTCTTGTACTTCTCCCTTTTCTTGCAGAATACCTGAGCCTATACTAGTTTATGTTTCTCAGCTACAGAGGCTAAAACATTTCAAATATGCAGAAATTCTTTGAATGGAATCACTGGAAACTCTGAAGCTGTGCTTTGTCACTTTTGTGCAAGTCTTAGGAAAAAAAAAATCTGTCACTTCTACAAACCTGAATTTCTCTTGGCTCAATGTGCTCAGATTTGTGATGATCTTAAAATGTAAATCAGAGTACAGTACTTACCATGACAATGTATGCAATTTTTGAATGGCGTATATTAAGAAAATCAAGGTTTTGTACTCAGATTGTAACTTTATGTCAAAGGGAAAGGTTTTGCTAATCATTTATGTGGGCCTTGTCTTTCACCCTCATCTCTTAATTATCAATGTCTATAGCAGTATGACTGTTGAAGATTCTCATCCAATTAACAGTAGCTAAAACAGGATACAAGTCCTTTGCATGCCTGCAGATAGAGCCATCCAAATTTACTGTGTTTCAGACCATTAATTTTACTCATGCACAGGCCCACATCAAAAATGCAAAAGTCAAATGCTTAACTTCAAGAAATGATCAGACTGTGAAATGATCATAAAAGCAGCAATAATGAGCAAGATAAAAGACTTCTACTTCAAGATCTTGTGTTAGTGGTCAATGGTGAATGCAAGAATAAATTAATGCTTCACTTAGTTTAACCTCTCAGCTTCTGACATCCTATAGTTTAATACCTTCTGAACTGGAAATTGTCTCTACATCCTTCTGTTTGATATAACTTAATAACTGCAATAGCAGTTATATTGGCACAGCATGTTGCCAATAAGTTTCACGAGTCATTTGCACATTGAGTAAAAAAAAAAAAAACAAACTCTAATTTCAGTTAGTTCAAGAATAGTTATTGAATATTTCTTTTGATTATTTTTGGGTTTAATATTATGGGAAATATTGAATAACACTCATCTCTCTCCATTGCAATAATATTTTCTTCTCCAATGATTTATTTTTACAGGAAAATAATTCCAGTTGTTTTAATATCTCTTCATACACAAGCATTTTCATACTTCTCTTTTGCTTATACTTTTTTCTTTCAGTTGGGAAGATCTGAAAGATCTTCAGCATTCAAGATAAATAGGCATTATTGCAGTAATGCTTCATAATTTTCTTGTATATTTTCTCCTTTTCTCTAATATTTCACAGTTTTAATTGCTGCTAGGAACTGTGTTCATAACATTAACCTCAATAACCCTATTGCTATTTCTAAGACATTTGTTTAGAACACATTTTCATATATATGCACAAATAAAATTTTTCCCATAATTTTTCTTTACAGTGATTATACTGAATTTCTTCTGCCATTTCATGGCTCATTTACTTAGTTCAACTCTTCAACTCTTTGCTGTCAATTTTAACCTTTCTAAATAATTTTGATATAATCATTTATTTGTCATTGTTTAACACCATTTCCAGATCATACACCTAGGAATGTACTACAAAGCACAGGTTCCCTAAAAGGTTGCCAAGGGTGAGTTGTTAAAACAATTATTTATTCTCGTTCTTGGTTTACTGTTCTTCAGCCAGGTGCTAATTGCTCAAGGTGGTAACACATGCTTATTATCTGATTTAGATTTCTATTCCATCTGGGCAAGTGTATAACTTACTAGAAGAGCACCTCATAAATTAGGGAAGAATGTATCACCAAAAATACACCTTAACTTACAGAGATATTAACACCTTTGCTTATCAAAATAAATACATCACTTTATTTAGATACATATATATTTTTTTGAAAGCTATCATGATATAAATTTTAGCTGTCTTGATGGGCAAAACAGTGAGTTAATGAATGGGCTGTTGACTTCAAATTTCATGATCATTCAAAAATGGCTTCTTGTAAGGATGAATATGCCCTGAAGTTTGTTGATTGTAATTCCAAAATATATTTTGAGGGTTAAAGTTTGCAGGTGCCTAGAAATCAATGCCCAATAGAAATTAATCTGTTTCTTGTAATTTCTTTTTAAATTACCAGAATTAAGGATTTTACTTTCTACCTACCAGATACAAGACATTTACAGTCAGTAGACACCCTCATATGACACAAATAATTATAGATTCAACTGAGAAGTTTGGTTTTTTCCAATTTAAATTTAGGCTGTAATATTTTTTATTATTTTAAGGTTAATTGCAAATTTTTTAGTTACCAAAAATTAGTTTAGTTAGAGAGAGAGAGATCAGTTTTATATATGGGGCAACCTCATTGTAATGTATCATGTGGATGTGTTGACTTAGTGACTCATACTTACAGGTCACTAAGTTGTGTGTGTGTCTGTATGTATATCTGTATATATATATTTGTACAGTTCATACAGGTGATAATAAAGATGATATATTAAAAAGTTCATATAAAGTTGTTGGAATCCTAGAAGAAAACTTAGGAAAAAAAGAACAATTCAAAAGCATATATTAATTTGATAACACAAGTTCTGCATGAAAGATAAGCAAATGTCAAAAATCATTGGTATGCAAATCCCATGATTATTGCCAAATCAGTGAAATATATAATGTTGTCCCATCTTTCATCATCACTGATATACACTGTCTTCTCCAGGGAGCCATTTTCAGTACAGGCACTGCAGATATCTACGTAGATTACTAAAATTAACAACAGTGTTTTGAGCATAGAACATCCTGCTTGACATTACAAAATGCTGCAAGGAGTAATCCAAATAATACAGAGAGGAAGCATCACATTAATGTGTGGGTGATATGAACTACTAATATATTTTAATGTGTGCATTAATTCTTTGTGTGATGAACATTTTTTATAATGCACTATTTCTGTGTTATTTTGCCATTCCATCCTGTACAACAGCTGCCTGTTAATATAGGTTAATGAGCAAATATAGTGAAGAGTGAAATTGTATTTCTAGTGATTTGGATAACATTTGGGAGACTTTTGCTACATAGAATAGCTGGTCTGATGTGATTAACTCTATGTATCTGGTCAGTAAAAACCAGCAATCCATTGTCATGCTGCTATGATTAAGGAGGCAGACACAGATTTCTGTGCAACTTCTTCCCAGGCTGCGGCAGGGCTTTTCTAGAAGTGACTGTGTTTTGGTCACGGTATGCAAGCAAAGCAATCACAATTCAGCATCGAGCCCAATGTGCCTGAAGTCTCACTGCCTATGGACTGAGTGATTAAATGAACATTATAACGGGAAACATGAAAGTTTGCTGTGCTTGTTTTGATTTTGTGTCAAAGCCCTTCTTATCTAATAAGTAGCTTCCCTAAGTAGTTGTTCCTCCCTACTTATCATCTATTGTATACTTTCCAATTTTCTAATTCTCATTAATGATGCCAATCAAATTCTCATCCATCTCTCATACCATTGTAATATTGATATGCCTCTAACACACAGTACTACTGACTATAATTCTTTGAATTAATGCTTTCCTAGAAGTTTATTTAAAGAGTTTGGCTTCTTACTATAAAATAAATTACAGAATAACTGGCAGGACTTGAAGAAGTCTAGATTGCAATGAAAATGTCTGACTCTTCTACCTTAAACAGTTCAGAGAAGTACTCACTAAGCACTGATCTCATATTAAGAGTTTATTCCTTTTTAAAATGAACAGGTGACACAACAATTTTTGTGTTGCATGCCTATCAAGGTTCCTCACTCTCGGGGTCAAATCTTGGCTAGCTCCAGACCCTGGTGCACTACCCCAATAATGGACTTCAAGGTAAAAGACAGAGGGGCTCTGTTTTCTTCCCTCGGGACCATGGTCCCACAGGTTTATTGTAAAACTCACAGCCCAAGAGGAAAAGAAAGAGGCAGAGATTTTTTTTTGCAGGGATTTTTAAACCCAGGGTGGAAAGAGGCAGGGAGAGGAACCACAACCAATGGGAAACAACCAATGGGAAACAACTTGGGGGTGGTGTAGGGACGGACCAACCAGAGGATACCAACACCAGAACTTAGAGGTATAGAACATACCATATGCAAAATATAATAAAACTATTTTTGTGTGCAAATATGATAAACCACCCAGTGCAATATAATAACAAAGAATGAACTATTTAGTGCACTACAACACATGCCCTCATCCATCTAAGCTATATGGCAGATTGCTAAAGAATTTAGAAAAAAATAATTGTATGTGATTAAAACCCATTCAAAAATGTATTTTCTGGGTCTTCAGCTTATCATAAGACTTGCAGAAATTTTAAAAAGCTAAAATGAGATGGAAAAGAAAGGAAAATTTTTAGCTATAGTTAGTAAAGTAATGGATATGTAAGTGGGTATAAGTAAGTAATAAAGCAATAACCACAGCCTTTCGATCCCTATCTATCCATCTAAAAGTTTCACTCAATGTTGTTGTTAAAAAAAATCTCTTTTCTGTTATAATTGTTGAAATGATTGCCCTCAACCGAACACCCACTCTTAGCAATGCACTCATAAATCAAGACATCTTTGTTTAAAAAAGGCATAACTCAGCCTGGTTCACATCTTTGCTGACACAACTATCTATTTGTTTTTTCTCTCTCCTTTCTTGTTGCACCACATACATATTGAAGAACAATTCAAAGGAGAATCACAGAGCAAAGGTCTCTGGTGGTAGATGAGCAATTGCCTGATCTACACTGATCTATTGGAAAGGAGAACATGGAACATTTTAAGCTAAGCATTTCTACCCAACTCTTAGGCAGTTTAGTGAGAAAGAGACCCAAAGCAGTCTGTTTATGTAGCCCTACAATCAAGGCTATTCCACTGAGTTCCATAATTAGACTGGTCATCAGCTGAAAGGGAGTAAACAAAAATCTTTGGACTCTTTGGTATTCCCACCAGTTACATTATAATTTTCTTAAAACAATGAAGAAGGCTGGTAGGACAAGCAAAAATAATGTCTTGAAGAAAGTCCTAACTGCTATTTGCTTGGCACTTCAGTACTGAGTCACACATATTTTAATAGCACTTAATAGATTTTTGTTCAACTCAAGAGATCACAGCTGACATTCAGTGAGTGGAAGAGGAGATGCTGTTGTGAGTATTTGTGAGCTTCTTCCTTAACAGTATCTACTTAAACCATCTGAATGAAACATTTGGCATACCTAAAAAATTCTTCACATTTTTTTGGATACCTGTTTGTGAAAAAAGTTAATAGAAATAATATAAAGGACAGTAGTACTATCACAAAGGTTTTGAACAAATACTACCCACTTCCATAAAATGCTTCCACTCTTGAAGTACTAAAGTTTATGAATTAACATAAACAAGATGATCATAAATACTAGAAGACCCAGGGTCTAATTTGAAACCAAAATTTTACCATTATTTGCTGTGAAATCTCTTGCATTGAAACTGATAATGCGCATGTAACTTACAGCTGATAGTACTGCAGAGTGACCATGATCAATGTTATTGAATTTGACAATAATTTTGATTCATGGAGATATTTAAGGTTATACCTCCTGACAGGGTGGTAAGAGTTCTTCACACATGTTGCCCAACAGACTGAAGTAAAAATTACCTGTATATTATGGCTACATAATTTGTGGCAAATGTAACATTGTTGGAAGGAACATGAATTAAAGAGGGTGTGTGTGTGAGTGCTTCTTATTTTTTTCAAACTCTTTTGTGTGAATTCATATTGCTCCATAGTTGTTTTGAAGTTGTAGAAATAAATGCACATAGGGATTCTATGTGCATCTATTATTCATTATTGAGATGTGTTTTGTCTGAAGTTACATTTAGCAATGCAATTTGTGCCACCCATTTTCTCATGACACATGAATTTTTTTCAAACATGTATAATTCTAACCTAACTCCATAGTATTTTAGTGTTGTATAAAGGTGTGTATTTTTGTATTATTATAAGTCTATCATGCCTCTAATTATTAAAAGTAGCCTTCATCTCCTATCTTTATAAAAAAACGTACTGCAAGGGAATAACATAGTACAGAGAAAAAGTGAAGAAATATTTTACAGAGTCATAAGGAAGCACAAATGAAAATGTGCAAATTAACATTAAAAGTTCCTCCTCACCTGACCATTAAATGTAACAAAAATTCAGTGCATATCACCCCTAATTTCATTAAAGAAAACTGTCACAATAGACAAATCCTCGGAGTAGCAGAGCTACTAAACCTGTCTTTTATGATAATTTCTCAGTTCCTTCTCAGATCTTCCAAATAATTTCTTCATGCATGTCAACATTTACATGTATATTCAGTCCACAGTTAAGAACTGTGACTGATTACCTTTACCTTGGGATTTATAAGTCATTAGGTAAAATGTCTTGTTTCCCTTGGTTATGGTCTCTCATTTAAAACTTTTTTTTTTAACCATGTTATAATTGTAAAAAAATGAGAGTGTAAGATTTGTCTTTTTCTCTAGGTTAAGTTCCTTGGCAGACAAGAAGACTCTGCAGAACCAGAGTTTGTCTCTATTAGTTAAATCAAGGATATTGATCATGACCTGAACATAAATTTCTTAACTTTTCCCTGGTGATAACTTCCAAGTAGGATTAATCTTCTTTAGACCAAGCTCACAAAAAATTAATAACTCTTCTTTTTGGCAACTGTAACATTTAAATTAGCTGCTAGATATAATCATGAATACCATATAGAGATTCTTATGAATTTGACTTAATAGAATAGAATACTTTAACTTAAAATAAACTTTTTTTAAACCATCCTTTATCAAAACAATGCACCATAATTCTGTAGTTATACAGTATATAATGTACTTTCAAATATGAAATTAACATTTCACAATATATTGGCAAGTAATAAAGGATGGTTATAATTTACTCTTAAATTTTGCTTCTCTTTTAGTGTGATTTAAAAATCTCACTATCTGTGCCTGGGCCTGACCTCCATGATATAACCACCTGAGTACATTATACTGTCTCAGATAATCCATATATTCTTTTAGATGACTTATTATCTTTCAATCTATTACGAATCCCTAGACAGTCAGTTCGGCATTCTGATATTACATTGTGAAAAGTCATTCACAATTCTTTACAGATATGACTGAACGTCCAATTGCCTTGTTCTTTCAACTCTCATTACTAGCTTTCCTAGTGATGCTACTGCCCCAGTCCTGGAAGAATTTGTTGAAATTCTTTCAGAAATCCTAACTTGAACAATCAGTTGTTTTTTGGGGTTTTTTTTCACACTCATAATGATTCTTATTCTATGAGATCCTCCTACTTTACATATTTCAAGTTGTATAATTTATCATCTGTGAGAAAAACTGAAGGTTTTTTTCTTTCGTGTCATTACAGCTCTGTCTTGCCATGATTTTGTCTTCACATTTTGTATATACAGAATCAAAATGATTAATTTTCTTTTATCCCCCTAAATTCTCAAATTCTATTCAGAATAACCTCTCTATATTCAAGGAACCAGATCCTATTGCTCAAGTTCTTTTACATGTTATAGATATACAGGTTTATGAAGTACTGAATTAAAACCATGAGAAATCATGTACTTTTACATTTGTATTTTTAACTCAGTCCATACTAACCATAGTAAAACATTGAATTAGATCACTATTCAAAGGCTTCTCCATGTATTTTTCCATGTTTCCATGTATTCTCTGGAATCCTGAGGCAATCAGCTGTTCTAAAACACATTGTAGTGTTTGATAAATGACTGAATATGGCAGGTATGACAATCTTAGCTCTATCTATAACTGCAGGTGCTAGAAGTATCTTAATTTCAGTAATAGATCCAACCCTGAAGCAAACATTTATCTTTTTTCAAAACCACACAAAAACACTTTAAAACTTCTGCTTTTCAGATTAAACAGTTTATCATGGTACCCCTGATCTAAATGATTCAAAATCAAGTGGGTTTCAAATGGCCTACAACTTTTGTTCAGGTTCCCACCGTCAAATCTATCTATGCATAATCTGGAATACTAAAAATGCTTGATTTCTTTTTCATATACATTTTTACTGCATGTTATACTATTGAGAAATCTTTCAACTATAGATCTGAATTTACACTTTTCTTCATTCAGTCTGCTTATCTTCATTTCAGATACACTGGTAATATTTCACACATTATACTATGTGAAATATTACATGCAAAGTCCTTTTAGATTACCAATCACTTCCCCTTGTGAACATCATATAAAAACCCAAATGCAATACCATATATGATAAAACCAATGAAGCAGTATTTCATATTTCCCAATATAGCAGGAAATTAAATACTTTGCAGTTAACAATATTATTTTAGTTTTTACATTAGAAAACAATTCTTACAATATAAGTGAAATTTTGTGAGTATAATCACCAAGCTTGTGCGGTGTCCACTATGCGCCTGGAAGCGCTGGCTCACGGGCTAGCTCAGTCCCTTACCACAGCTCACGCGCTCAAGGCCAGGGTCACTAGTTTGACTAGCTCCCTCCTCCCTGTGGGATCCTGGTTCCCCACACCCAGCAATGGACTTGATGGTAGACACGACCGTGGTGACGGATAGAAAGGCAACTCTCTGAGCAGGGTTAACAGGGTTTTATTAAGGGGGAGACCTGACTGGACTTCCACACCTTCTGCTCAGGAGAGCTCTGCTCAGGAGAGCCCCAAACAACAATTGTACAACCCATTATAAAGGGAGGTGTAACAAGGGGTGGTGACAACAAACTGCCCAATCAAGCTAACTCAGGGTGGAACTGGGGATGTGAACTTTCAACAGGGGAACCAATCTGTGATGGGGAAAAGGGGATTTCCATGATGCCTGCCTATCACACAACACCCTTCCCAGACTCCAGGGAGGAGCCCCAAAGGGCACCCAAGAGGGAGAGGGGAGTGACAGCAACAGGTGAGGGATAGGGTGATTAACACTTAACTGAAGGTTATATAACAAATATAAGGGGGAAAACCATTGGGAGGAATGGGGATAGAAGGAATGAACCACTTTGCAAAACTTTTTATAAAAACCTGTAAATTAATTACATAAAACACTTAAAATAACTTTTGCACCACCACACCAAGCAATAGAAGTTACCCTATTTTTTCATATTTCTACACAAACTCAATGAAAATATTAAAAATAGAATCTTCTATTTTAAACAGTAATATAATTTAATAAGAATAGAGCTGGTATAGGAAAATATAGAAATAATATGACATTTAGTTTTGTGTATTACACCATTTTGCACATTGCTACACTTGACTGCATAGTGGATTTTTAGAGAAAAATTGTGAACATTTTTTTTCTAAGCTGCTCGTTGAAATTATGTCTAATTTATGACTTTTCATGAGCATAATCTTGAGCAATTTCTCACCTGTGGAAAGCACCTATATGTCAGTGTCTTCCCAATGAACTATATAATTTCTTTATTTTATTGAGGATTTATCTTGTGCGTGTGTGCATATATATACACCTACACACCAGTTTTATTTAATATCTTTATTGATGACATAGGTGAAGGGATTGAGGGCATCATCAGCAATTTCGTAGATGAAACCAGGCTGAGCAATATTGACACACCTGAAGGACTGGATGCCTTCCAGATGCGATCGGGATACGCAAAGCAATCACATGGAGATGAGAGACCTCGCAGGGCAGAAAGTTCTTCTCAGAGAGCTCAGGGCTGAGCCAAGGCTGAGAGCCCCTCTGCCTGTTTATTTCTCTACTTTTCATACATTTGTGGGTCTGGCTGTGGATTGGCCTCTGGAGTTTTCACCTTCCAGCCAAATGGCCTGACCAACTGTCAGTTACAATTGTTTTCAGGTTAGAAATATGCAAACAAAGGACAGGGAATGAAAAACAAAGGATTTTTTTATGTTACATGTGTGGGAAAAGGTAGAAAATGCTCCTAATATTGCACAGTAGCTAAAAAGTCTGACTCCATTTTATGAACATTCAAAAAGCCTTAAAAAACTCAGAAAAACTAGGGTGACATCCAGAGACCTGGATAGGCTTGAAATATGTGTCCATGGTACTCTCTTGAGGTTTTGTAAGACGAAGTACAATGAGATTACACCTGGGTCAGGGCAACTGCTGGTATGAATCCAAACTGGAGGATGAACAGATGGAGATCAGCCTTCCTGAGGACTTGGGGTGCAGGTGGATGAGAGGCTGGACATGATGCAGCAGTGTGCACTCTCAGCCCAGAAAGCCAAACATGTCCTAGGCTGCATCCAAAGCAGTGTGGGCAGCAGGGGAGGGACAGGATTCTGCCCCTCTGCTCTGGTAAGGCCCCACTTGCAGTGCTGCATCCAGCTCTGGGGTCCCAGTGCAGAAAGGATATGGACCTGTAGGAGTGAGTCCAGGCAGTCCAGGGGATACCAAGATGATTAGAGGGATGGAGCACTTCTCCTATGAGGAAAACCTGAGAGATTTGGGATTGTTCAACCTGGAAAAGAGAACTATTCTGGGTGACCTAATGGTTACCATCCTGAAGGTTATGTACTGACAGGGCAAGGGGGAACAGCTTCCAAATAAAGAAAATTGTTTTAGATTGGATATTGGGAAGAAATTCTGTACTGTAAGGTTAGTGAGGAACTGGAACAGGTTGCCCAGAGGAGTTGTGGATGCTCTATCCCTGGAAGTGTTCAAGATCAAAGTGGATGGAATTCTGAGCAGCCTGGTGTAGTGAAAGCTGTCACTGCATGTGTGAAGGGACTAGAACTAGATGCTTTTTGTTGTCCCTACCACCTCAAACCATTCTAAGATTTTATGAGATATATATTTAAATAAATTATAGTATTATACATACAGGTAATAGATATTATACAGTTATGTATATGCAGGTAATATATATAAGGTATATTTCATCCTATTAAGATATGTGTGTATATATATATATAAAATATACATTGGGAACACCATTAGACCATATATAACATTTAGGTTATGTAAAATGATTACCACTGAATTGTACACACTTTGCACTACAATTGTACATCATAAATATTACACAGAAATGGCGGATTAAAAGTATACAGTTAGAGCTATTCAAATCAATCCCACTATCCTCATGTATAACTTAAATAATGAACACATTTACCTAGGTGAGTGTACATGTATGAAGGGTGAAGCCATGAACAAATTTTGCATGAAAGGAATACACCATCACCACAAGACATGCAGATTTACCTGGGTTTTTTTCCCCCTTTTGCTTTCTTTTATTTATAATTTATTCAGTTTGGAGCATACATAAGTAAGCTGCATGCTTTTATTTTAATAAAATCAAAGTCAAATAGTTGTTTTGTAGAGGGAATTTCAGAATTCAATCCCATTTTAGTTCTAATTCTGGTAGATATTTCAGTCTGACCCTCTATCCAATAAAGAATATTTTTTAAATTATATTTTGCAGCTTCAACACTATAATATAGTTAGTCATTTTCAGTGAGATTTAGAAGTCATGCTATTCCCTCACATTTCTTGGAAAGTTAAGAAAGAAAACAAAAACCAGGTACCAGTTCTCTGGACATGAAAAATGAAAACCCCTTGACAGAAATTCTGTTGTCATCATTGTCAAGATGGCCACAGCACTCAAGAGTGCTTCATTAAAAACTTCAGGGGGCCTCAAGTACCTGTACCTCATTAGCTAAAATACCTTCACTACATTACAGTCCCATGTTATTTAAAAAATCTTCCATACCTTTGCTAAGTTGCAGTCCCATGAACAACCCCATACAGCTCTGGCTCTTTCTTCTGCAGTTTCAGCTCGCTGCTTCCTGTCCCTCACACAGTTGTCTATCCCTTGGATGATGACTTACCCTTTCTGCCCCTCGCACAACCTCCTATCCCTTCCTGTTCACAGCACAGCCAGCAGACTCCAACTGACTGACCACTCTACCAACTAACTCATTTTTTTATCACCCACAACTGTGAGGGCAAGTCTGTTCCCACTCTTTGGTAATTAACACAGCTGGAACACTTTAGGAGCAAGAGTGCCTTCAGCACTATCACTGTCTGTTCTCCCACAAGTTCAGTGTGAATTTGATGAGCAATATTCAATTAGTTAATGACCAATTAAAACCCAACTCCAGAACTTTCTTCACTAAGCTAGCACTCATTTATTGCTCCAGTGCCTTATGTGATGGTGCCTCCTTTCCTTGCCGCTACTCTTCAGGTTTGAACCAAGACTCTTGGACAGTGGAAAGTCCAGTACTTGTAAGATCTTTACTGTACTGTACTTATATTAAAAGTTATAGCTCTACTGTCATGATCCAGTTATTAAAATTATTAGCAATTGCTCTGCCTGAATTAAGGTGAAAATGAGACCATATGCCAAAGTCAATATTATGGATTTTATTTATCATTAAATTCAATAAATGAGAGAAAGACAGGGGAGGGAGGACAGGGGGAAGAAAGAAATAGAAAAGAAATGGGAGGAGACAGAAAAATAGTAGCAGGACAGACTAAGGAAAATATCACCATTCAGTGGATCCCAATGATGTCCTGTTGATCTTTTCCATCTGGCCTTCTCAGCAGTGAGACCAGCCAGAAAAACATAGAGTCCAATGGATTAATATATGTTTAAGCCAGGTGGGAATGCCCAGATACCTCTCCTGAGAGGGAGGAAGTTTGACACAGTCTTCTGCAGCAGACTCCTGCAGTAGATCTGTTGCTTCACAATGTATCATGTGCAGTCCTGTGGTGCAAGGTCTCAGAAATGAGTCTGGGGGCGCTCTGGGGAGTCTTTGGTGGATTGTGTCACCTCCTCAGCTGTCTCTCTTGTGAATGTCCTGTAGATGTGGCCTTCCAGGGGTGGAAGGAGGGTATAGAGCTGAGCCAGTTTGTGGAAGGGAGGATGGGTCTCCACTGCCTCTCATCAGAGGTTATGACACACACTCAAATTTCTCCTCTCCCCGCCTTGTTTGGTGGGAAGTGTGTGCAGACCTGCCCTCAGCAGATGAGCCTGTGGGCTATGGCCTCCCCCACCCTGAATTCAGCCAGACATGATTTTCAGGACAGCTGCTGGGTTTGGCTTTCTTTTGGATATGTTTTTCTCCCTCAGCCTTGCTTGCTTTTTCTTAGACCTGAAATGACTGAACAATAGTTTATCTTAAGTTCTCTCAGGTGTCTTAACTCACAGTCTGAAGTTTTCCTCAGGAGGCATCTCAGGCACAGGTGGGCTTCAGTGGTCACAGCTTCTTTATAAAGATTTCAAAAGTCCTTCATAACAATATTTAAGCCATGAACCATAGCATTTCAGTCTCAGACCTTTATCTCCTCACTGGATATTCTTTACAGGCAATCTCTACAAAAATATATTGACTGTGAATTTTGAACATTATGGACAACCAGAAGATTTAATTTCCAGTGCATACTTAAATTTTCAGAAGCATTCCTCCAATTTTGGGCTAACAATATGCAAACACAAAAAACTTATACTTCAGGGAATGGTACAAGTCTTTCTGACTTGGTTTAACTTGTTTTAAAGTTTTCAAAGAAGACTTTATGTGCAAGAAGGTCATTCCAGCTAAAGCTAAAATTAGATATGAAGTTCATTATTTCTTAATTATTTTCTGCACATTAATTCAACTAATTCTAGAATCAATAATAAATTTGTCTTTTCCAACACTGAATTAAGCATAATGAGAATTAATTTAAGAATACTTGCCAGAAGAATTAGTAGACCTGTCAATTCAGATGTCATTGTTTTTGTTAAATGGAATTGAGATTAGTAGTCTGAAAGATGTGAAGAGATCTGTTTCACGGGGCAGTTTTTCCAGTTATTTTAAGACCTGACAGGACTTTGTTCCTGGATAAAATATTTAGCAAGGTCCCAAGACACCCATAGTCAAAGCAATTCAATCTGCATTCTTGTGCTGTGAGAGGTCATTTCCCCAGTGCTATCAGGCAAGTGTCAGCAGTGACAGCTTTACAAACCATGAACTCCAGTGGAAAAGTGCAGTTACTTATCTGGCTTCATCACTATTCAGAAAACAAGGGACATTCAGGCATTTACAAACTCTCTATGTTTATATCAAAATATTAATGACATATTAAATATTAATTATTTAATATATCAAAAACCTTAGTAGCTTTTTTCCTCTCTTGCACCAAAAAGATTTGTTGTACAATATCAACAAATATCAAATATCAAATGTTCTCTGCTGTAATTACTTGATTCAAAATATTCAGTAATCTTGGTTTAAGATGCTCCCACTTTTTCTTTCTGTTCCATACCACTACTGTTTGTTGTTCCATCCATACTGTTTGTGCCTCCTTAACCAGCCGCATTTTGTTGGCAGCAGCTATTGGTGGAGTTATTTGGTGAGTGGGAACAGCAAACTGATGCAGGTTTGAAAATGAGTAATCCCACCTTCTGTCCTCATTACAAGAAGAGCATGGAATAGTTTAAATTGGTATTTCCAACAAACACTTCTTATGAAATCACCTCTTGACACTCCCAAGCTTTTTTGGTTTCATTAAATAGTCAAATTTATTTGGAGAACAGGAGGAGGTAATTTTTATTTATTTTTAGCAAGGAAGCTGATGAAACCAAAATAAATACCTCATTGTATAAAATTGTTTCAAACTCATTGAGCATTGTAAATGAGCAAATAAAGAAACTAGTCAGAGGAAAAGGTGCAGAACTAAGGATTCAGTGACACATTTCTGAGTCTCATACACTAAAGTGGCTGTCTTCTACACATGACATCTTTTGTTGAGTTCTACCGTAGCTTGTATAAATTGCTGAATTTGCAGCTAATTATTTGATTGCATACAAAGTGTGAATAATGGATAGTACTATAAACCCACAATGTTTTGATTTTTTTCCTTCTAGGAATAAGTGCAGCCAGCAATGGAAATCAGATATTTGTTAAAAAAAAAAAAAAAAAAAAAAAAAAGGGAAGAGAAGATGAAAATATATTTGTGAATATGACTATGTTTCTATGTTGTATGACATATAAATCTTTGGTTTTACTTATTAATCATATAGATAATAGTGCAGAACAAAAAATCCAACAAAATATCACTTTTATCACAGGTTAAATCCAAAGAGAAAAGGAGGTAAGTATATATAAGTATTCCCATTCTATGAGATGGTTTTCATTTTACCCATGACAAACAAGCTCTAAGAAATTTCTGTGTGTAGCAATAATTATATTATAAAGTAGCTACCTTTAAAGACAACATATCTATAAATAACTCCAATAACATTGCAAATACAAGAGGATTTTACACACATGCTGGTAATGGAAACCAAATTTAATATCTCAGGATGTTTGGATATTGAAATGAAAAAAAAAAATCCCAGTAATCTTCACAAAATCAAAACATTAAAGAATTAAATATTTTTTACAAATTACCTTTATGATTCTTTGTAAATGGAGGGTTAATGTTGACTATCACAGTGCTTGTGGAATCAATTTTAATCTCAGATACAATTCCATTCTATTACATATATATATACATATAAATTTTTTTTATTTTCCTCCCATTTTACTAAACTAAGTAGTTTAGTAAAGTTACTTAATGATTTTTTGTAAAGAGCAGGAGACAATCTTCTGGCATTAAAATAGCAGGAAATATTAAAATGAAGGAATAAATCTGAATCTTTAGTTCAATATATTAAATCAGGTATAAAAGAAAAAGGACCTAAATAAGAACAATTGAGAGTCTGAGCTCAGCCTTGGAAATTGTTCTGAATTGAAACAATTTACTTTTCAATAGCAAAATCATTTACTTCCTGAAAATGAACCAAGAAATACTTTTGCTCCAAGGAACTTTTGAAAATCAAATCATATCATGAATCACTTACTGAAATTACAAATTAATTAATAATATGACTTAGGCTTAATTTTAATATCTGTTCCCCTGAGGGAGTTGTTAGAGTGCTAGACATCTCTCATCTGTTTTTTGTCCTGGAGGTTTGTTCCCCAGGAATTTTTAAAGACATAATCTTTTTCATGAAAGGCAGATACTGATATTCATGAACACAGTGTGCCTTGAAAAATAATTGAAAGCCTACCTTTCATCCTACTTGACCACTTTTTCGGTACTTCTATCTGCATATAATGAAAGCAAATTTCACCTGGAATATGTCTACAATGTCTGCCAATGATTTTTACTCAAAAACCTAATAGTACTTGAAGCTGTCATTCAGCTGTAAGACATTGCTTTTCTCCTTGTATCCATTTTCACAAGTGTGGGTTGGTGGGAAAATTCAATAAATTCAATTACGGTATTTTATATTAATTAAAGAAAATATTATAAAGAGAAGAACAATGCAGTGAAAGACTTTAGATCATAAATGTGGGTATAGGTTGCTTACATTGATGTTCCCCTAAAACAGAATATGTTCATAAGCTATATGGTTATCTAGTTTTTGCAGTGACTGGAAATAGTTGTCAATATAACAGCATAGATTGGAATTATTTTTAGACTAAGATATGATAAGAAAGGTTTGGAAATTATTCATCTGGGCTCTCTGAAACCTTCTAGTTATTTATGCTTCACAAAATTACTATAAAAAAGAACAGTGACCACTCCAAGACTACTGTTAGATTTGAGGCCTTTATGATGCAGCTTTCCAGTTACTCTTGATTCATAAACTCACCAATTTTGGTGTACACAGAACACATACCATGCTCCTGTTGGTGTGAAAATAACATTTTGCATCTTCAGCACAGCCTTGCTCTTCTTCTGGTATACCGATGTCACCAAGACACACAAAGCAGTCACACGCACACAAGAGATTTTCGCAGAGGTCATTCCCATCCAGCTCCCAGCTGAGAGAGCGGAGAGAAGAGAGCCCCTTTGTTTATTTCTTACTTTTTATACATTTGTGGGTCTAGCAGAAGATTGGCTTTATGAGGTTTCCACCCCTCAGCCTCAGTGGCCAGACCAATTGTCAGTTACAATTGTTTTCAGGTTACAAATATGCAAACAAAGGACAGAGAATGAAAAACAAAGGATTTGTTTATGTTACATCTGTGGAAAAAGGTAGAAAACTTCTCTTAATATTGTACAATAACTAAAAAGATCTGACTCCATTTAAGAAAATCAAAAGGCTCAGAAAAACCAGGGTAACCTCTCACCCTTTTAATTTTAAAAAAAGAAAAACAGAAAAAGAAAAATGAACAAATTTACAAAGGGAATATGTACAAATTCAATCACTGTCTGTGGAGGAATCATCAGAGTGAACACTCGAGGATTCATCCACTTGATGGCTTTCAAGTTGATCACGGCTTCCACCTTGCCTGTCAGCTGAATTCTACCTCTGGGGTCGCAGGTCAGGATGGACACACTTTGAAGGTAGCCAGCGTGTCCCAGTGTCCGTGGACACACACGCATACCCTCGCCCCATAGCGATTAGGTCATAGGGTCCTTCCCATTGCTTGGTGACTAAATTTTGGACCCGTACCTTCGCTCGAGGCTGTTGCTCACCATCCGAAGCCTGCAACGAGAGATGATGGTTCAAAATGACAGGATTATTTGAGCTCTGTGGCACCGTAAGGTGATTGATGGTGTACAAAGCCTTTGCCAACCGACTGTGCGGGGTTTCACCCTGCATTCCCCGTTTCTGCTTCTGAAGAACACACTTGAGTGTACCGTGATTGCGTTCTACAATCGCCTGTCCTGTCGCAGAATGAGGGGTGCCAAAGTTATGTGACACACCCCATGACTGTAGGAACTGCCGTACCTGCTGCAAGGCATAAGCAGGACCATTGTCAGTTTTCACAGCAGAAGGTATGCCAAGAACAGCAAAGGCCTGCCTCCAGTGGGCAATGACATTGCGGGCTTTCTCTCCTGTGTGAGCAGAAGCCCATATTGCAGAGGAGAACGTGTCCACCGTGACATTCACATACTTGAGCCGGCCAAACTCGGCGACCTGGGTAACATCAGTCTTCCAAAGCTCCAAGGCTTTAAGGCCTCTGGGGTTAACCCCTGCCGGCAATGGCGCACCAAGGGCATGACAGTCGTCACACGACTCGACAATCTCATGAGCCTCAGTGGCTGTCAGTTGGAACTGCTTCTGCAGCCTATGTGCATTTTGGTGGAAAAACCCATGCAATGCCTTGGCCTGCGAGAGCACGTCAGGCTGAGGGGCTACCCACGCTGGGTTAGCCCGCTTGTCAGCCCTTGTGTTACCTTCCACTACAAATCCTGGCAAGTTAGTGTGACTCCGTACATGCAGAACGTAATATGGGTGAACTCTGGCCTGAATCGCACACCACAGGGCCTTCAGTAAATTAAACAAGGCAGGGTTACTGACCTCCTTCAAAACTGAACAACCCAATCGCTGTGCAATGTTGGCAACATAGGCGGAGTCCGTGATCAAATTGAAAGGTTCCTGGGAAAATTTCTCAAATGCCATGACAGCAGCCCTTAGTTCAACCAGTTGGGCTGACCCATCCTCATGGCCTTCCAAAACCTGCCACTCAGATCCATCCTGCCAGGTAACAATGGCTTTTCCTGTCTTGCCCGAACTGTCAGTGAAGACGGTGGGACCTTGCACTGGCTCTTGGCTATTTTTGGGGCGTAGAGAAAATTGAGTATTTTTTGCCACTTGCAATAGCTTCTGGCTAGGCAGATGATAAGTGATCTGCCCTGAAAAACCCTCGAGAGCACTTTGCAGCGAAACATTGTTCGCATAGCTCCAATCAAATTCCTCCCTCTGAACCGGGAGGAATCTTTGAGGGATCTGCACCCATCAATTGCAAACAGCGTTGCCGGCACTTGATTATCAAGCGCGCAATCAATTCAAACAGCACTGTCGCCGTCTTATGTGGCTGATGAGGCAGGAAGACCCATTCCAAGACGTGCAGAGGATCAGTCCAATCATCATTCCATTGGCCGATGATTCCTGTAGGATGTAAATCAGGAGTGGTGATGAACACAGTGACATCAATGGAAGGTTCAATGCGGTACACCTGGCAAGCCAAAACAGCTTGCTGAACCTCCTCCAGCACTTTTCGTGCCTCAGGGGTCAATTCACGAGGTGACTTTAAATCAGTGTCCCCTTTCAACAATTCAAACAAGGGAGACAGTTGTGCTGTGGTCAGTCCCAAGTAAGGACGTAACCAAGTGACAACACCTACCAGCTTCTGAGCATCATTCAGTGTCTTCACCGATTGCACAAATTGCACCTCCTGGTGACGGATTGTCCGTTCCAGAATTTTGACTCCCAAATATTTCCAGGGAGGTTGTTGTTGTACCTTTTCTGGAGCCACCTGCAGTCCATGTGAATGCAGAGCATTCAACAACTGAGGCTGTATCCTCAGCAGCTCATCCTGGGTGGGCGTAGCTACCAAAATGTCATCCATATAATGACAGATGTGAGCATCAGGAAACTGCTTGCGAACTCCAGACAAGGCACGGGCTACATACCATTGGCATAACACTGGGAAATTCCGCATTCCCTGATGCAAAACTTTCCATTGATACCGCTGTGCGGGCTCGGCATTATTTATTTTTGGTACCGTGAAGGCAAATTTTGGTCTGTCTTCGGGATGCAGAGGGATTGTAAAAAAACAATCCTTCAGTTCCACAATGAGGACTGGCCAGTCTGCAGGAAGCATGGTAGGTGATGGCATGCCCGCCTGCAATGTCCTCATGCCTTCCATCATGGCATTGACCTTTCGGAGGTCTTGTAGCAATCTCCATTTCCCAGACTTCTTTTTGATACAAAAGACAGGAGTGTTCCAGGGACTGGTAGATGGTTCCAAATGCCCCTGATCCAACTGCTCCTGTACGAGTTCACGAAGGGCGACTAGCTTGTCATGAGGGAGGGGCCGCTGGTTCTCCCAGATGGGTCTGTTCACCAGCCACCGTAAAGGAGGCGTGGGACACCCTGTGCCCTTCATCACAGTGGCCCCAATCAAAAAACCGTTCCCAATCGCACCCCCCACGCGGCCAAAACATCCCTCCCCCAAAGGTTCTGAGGAATCTCAGTAACATGAGGCCAAATTATGGCCGTCTGTCCCTCCGGGTTCGTGATGGCCACGGGATTCTGGCTCAGGTAGCATTGCTTCATTCCTCCAAAGCCCACGATCGATGTCTTTGCCAGGCTCAAAGGCCACTGCGGGGGCCAAGCAGCCAGGGAGAGAATGCTCACATTGGCCCTGGTATCTAGGAGACCACGGAGGTGAATCTCTGATGGCGTGGCACCAACCATGGACACAGTACATAGCGTCTCAGGACGGTCTTTGGTCAGGACAGCAGTCCAGCACACTGAGGTGGCCCAGTAGAGCTGAAGCCACCGTCTCCTCACAACTGGTCCTCGGTCCTGGAAACAGAAGACTTAAAAGGAACAAGTTGAGCAATTTGTGTGCCTTTTGGCATAGTCAGAGGGGGGGTGGGTGTGGAGACCATTGCATGAATCTGTCCCGAAAAATCCGCATCAATCAGTCCCAGGTGCACCATGATACCCTGAATGGTGGCACTAGATCTCCCCATCAAGAAAGCACTCATGCCATCACCCAAGGGACCAAAGGCATCCAGGGGAACCTTGTGTATTTTGTCCAAATCAATCACGACAGACTCGGCTGTGCAGACATCAACAACTGCTGAACCGCGGGTGCTGGCTGCAAGCCTGCTGAGTAGATCTCCATTGGTTGGGGCTGAGGCAGAGACATTTGTGTCGGCACGCGTCTCGCCTTTGCACTCTGCGTCGCGTCTCCCAAACTGCCCAACGGCTGATCATTCACACGCACTGTTGCTTTACACGCATTCGCAGCGTGATTCGGCCTTCCACATCATGCATAATAAAACAAGACAGTCGTAGACTTCTGTGCCTTTCCACTTTGTTTCTTCCTGGTCTGAGCACCCCACTGCTGCTGTTGCACCCCCTGGGGAACGACCCAAGCAGGCTGCACAGCAGCAGCCACAGCCAGTTGCACGGCCGCAGGCACGGCCGGCTGGACCGCCGTAGTCACCGTCGGTTGGACAATCGTAGCCACAGCTGGCTGCACAGCTGTAGGCATGGCAACCACCTGTTGGCTGGAAGGGGATACTTTTGCACAGGCCCCAACCCTGTCCGACATGGATGGTTCCCCGGGAAGTGTCTCAATTATCCTCTTGCAAGTAGCATTACAGTTGCCCTGAGCAATGGACAGAATCATGAGCTTCCTTGCTGCCGGATCACTCACCTGCTTCTCAACCACAACAGTTAAAAGCTGGAGGGTTCATCCTGTGCAAAGCACAGGAAGGGTTCATCAATTCCCTGGACGATAGTTGCAAAGGGCTGCTGTGGAGTAGCCAGCTGCAAGGTCTGAACCAGGGCTCCCATGCCTGTCTGCTGGCACTGCTCCTGGACCAAGGGCTCATAACCAGCCTGCCCTTTGGCCCTGGTATAATTGCCAGTTCCTATTAGCATATCGATACTCACCATACGCCTAGGATCACCCTGACCCAGTGTCCTATTCCGTTCCACTGCTCTGACTGCCAAATGAGTCCATTTATTCTCAAAGAAGTCATATTTAACCGGTGGGAAAAGGGCTCAAGCCAAGCTCCGAATTTCAAAGGGTGTCAAAAGACTGGCATTAAAATAACGAAGAACCTGCATCACCTCGGCTGAGCCCAAACCATATTTCCCGACTGCATCACGCAGTTCTGACAAAGCCTGCCAAGCCAAGGGTTGATAGGTGTTATGAGTAGCACCCTGAAGGACAGGGAAGGCCTGAAGACCCTCAGATGAAGCAGCAGCACCTGCTTTATCCTGCCCTGTGGACCCCACAGGGTCAGAGGCAGGCACTCGACTGGGGACTAGCTGAACATCAGACACGGCAGGTCCAGCACCAGCATCAGCATCTCCACTTAGTCCTTCAACCTTAGCCTTTACCTCTCCCCAAAAGCGCCCGCAGTCTTTCGGGCGTACAGTCACCTGACAAGGGGGTAGAGTCTGAGTCATTGAAAACCGATATAGTCACAGACAAAGACCCTCTAACTAATTAAAGTTAGAGAGTGGTATGTTTATTCACTGGCGGGCGGCACGGGAGTCATCTCCGAAAGGTGTGGCCGCACCGAACAAGGCTCTTTGCTCTCTATTTGTTTTCCAAGATCTTACATACAATACATATGCATAACCCCAGCACCTCCCATCCCCGCTCTGTATTAAAATGAGGCTATTAGTCCTTCACGCGTGCGCAGTTCTTCTCTTGAATTGGGTCGGTGGTCTCAAACTGGGTCAGTGGTCTCAAAGGATGAAGTCAGGAGAGTCTTCATCAGGTCTCTGTGACCCTCTGGCACGATCCAAGGTCCCCTGCTTCGTGATTGATTGATACCAAGTCCAGGTGCTGGCCATTGTTCTTAGTGGTTTCAATCTGTTCTTATGACGGTTCACTTACTCCACTTTTTCTATAAACAAGCTCATAATATAACAGTTAGCTCTAGCTTGGACATCTAATAATCATTAACCTACCATTTACTAATCTAACTTACATCTCGATCAATATAAATTGTTTCTAACCCTTAGCTAAAATCTTAACTCTTTAAAGTCATGTCTCACATCTAGGCTGTGGACGAAGAGCCAACAGTGCAGGAATTTCTGCTCTTGTCAAAGACCGGCCGCATGTCGGCCGTGTCCCTGTTCGCGCTGAACTTAAACACCTCGGCGCCTGCAGCTGCCGCAACGTTAGCAGTGGGAAGCGGGAGGGGAGGGGCCGGACCAGCCTCAGGCGCTGGGCCCGCCACATCCTCAGCGGCGCTGGAGCCTGCGCCAGCTGCCGGAGACCGGTCCGACAGCTCCGCCGCGGACACACATCCCTGCGCAGCTGAGGAGCCTGTGCTGCATTCAGGCGGAGGCGGCGACCGCGCCTCCGTCACTGGCGGGGCCGCGTCGGTCCCTGCTGGCAGCCCATTAGAACTAGTTGCATCAGAGCCTCTCCCCACCCCACGAGCACCGCCTGCAGCCCATGGGGTTGGCGCGGGAGGCGGAGTGTCCGGAACACCCCCGGAGAGGGGTCCGCGGGGGCCCGGGAACCTGCGGCCCCCCCCACCCCGGAGCGGGGCGAAGCTGTCAGCCCACGCAGGGAGGCGGCGCCTGCCGAGGGACTGACCGAGACTTTGCCTTCGGCAGCATCCCCACCCCGCGCTGCCAGCGGCACAGGGGCAGAGGCGGCCAACGCAGCCGCCTCCGGGCCCCGCCCAGGCGGCAGAGCGGGAAACTCCACACCGCCCGACCCCATCGGATACGTAACGGTCGTGCGGCAGAACAGAAAATGCACAGTGACTGAATCTCAGCCAGAAGAAAGCGGAGCCCGCATACCCGGGCCGCCCCCACCCACCAACACCGGAAAGGCATGGAGAGCAGGCGGCTCCACCCCGCTCCATCGGCTCTGCGGTGCGGGGACCGGCGGCGTCGGCCCCGGGCTTGGTGGGGCTCTGCCCCCCCTCTGCCCTGGACCAGCGCCGGAACCCGAGGGAGGGGAACCCCCCCTGCACAGGAACGGGGGGGGAAGGGGAAGAATCCACATCATAAAGAAGCTGAAGTTCAGATTCCGGGTCTGACATAACGACCCCGCCCCCTCCCAGCTCTCCGTCCTGCTTCGGACTGGGGCTCTCAGCCTTTGGGTTGTCAGGGGTCGACTTAAACACAGCTCTCTCAAACAACTTCCACTGCAATAACAACTCTGCAGTTTCTTCATCCTATTCTATTTCAAGAAAGTCTAACATACAGTCCCCCAGGAGGTACCACTCCCGTCGACTGAGCACAGACCCTGGCGTGGGAAAAAACTCCCGCCACCTTCCCCATGCAAATAGACTCTGGAGTCCCTCACAGGATATCTGAGCGTACTTCCGCTCCAAGAGATCTCCCCGAAGTTCCAAAACTAAAGAATCCTCCATGATAAACACAAAACAGGGAAAAAGGGGAAGGAAAAACCTCACCAAACTGCTCGTACACTCGGAGTCACCAGATGTCACTGAGACACACAAAGCAATCACACGCAGACAAGAGATTTTCACAGAGGTCCTTCCGATCCAGCTCCCAGCTGAGAGAGCGGAGAGAAGAGAGTCCCTTTGTTTATTTCTTACTTTTTATACATTTGTGGGTCTAGCAGAAGATGGGCTTTTTGGGGTTTCCACCCCTCAGCCTCAGTGGCCAGACCAATTGTCAGTTACAATTGTTTTCAGGTTAGAAATATGCAAACAAAGGACAGAGAATGAAAAACAAAGGATTTGTTTATGTTACATCTGTGGAAAAGGTAGAAAACTGCTCTTAATATTGTACAATAACTAAAAAGATCTGACTCCATTTAAGAAAATCAAAAGGCTCAGAAAAACCAGGGTAACATACCACTATGTATGTGATGCTATTTTTTTCTTTATATATTCTGTTTAATACATGTGTATAAAAGATACATTCAAGACATGTAAGATATTTCCATTTACAATAAAAGCCATTTTGAATTATTGCATGTCATATTTTAAATGAGGTCATGTAATTTTTAACTGAACATATATATAATCACATAATCACTATGTTGGAAGACACCTTCAAGATCGACAAGTCCAGCCCATGCCCTAACACCTCAACTAGATCATGGCATCGAGTGCTACATCCGGTCTTTTTTTAAACACATCCAGGGATGGTGACTCCACTACCTCCCTGTGCAAACTATTCCAATACCTTATCACTCTTTCCGTGAAAAACTTTTTCCTAATGTCCAACCTATATTTCCCTTGACGTAGCCTGAGACTGTGTCCTCTTGTTCTGTCAGTTGCTGCCTGGAGAAAGAGACCAGCCCCCATCTGGCTACAACCACTTTTCAGGAAGTTGTAGAGAGTGATAAGGTCACCTCTGAGTCTCCTTTTCTCCGGGCTAAACAAGCCCAGCTCCCTCAGTCGTTCTTCATAAGGCTTGTTTTCCAAGGCCTTCACCAGCCTCGCTGCCCTCCTCTGGACACGTTCAAGCATCTCAACGTCCTTCCTAAACTGAGGGACCCAAAACTGGGCATAGCATTCAAGGTGTGGCCTGACTAGTGCCAAGTACAGGGGAAGTATGACCTCCCTGCCCCTGCTAGTCACAGTATTCCTGATCCAGGCCGGGCTGTCGTTGGCCTTCTTGGCCACCTGGGCTCACTGCTGGCTCATGTTCTGCCGGCTTCTGACCAGTACCCCCAGGTCCCTTTCTGCCTGGACATTGTCCAGCCACACTGTCCCCAGCCTATAACACTGCAGGAGTTTATTATGGCCAAAGTGCAGGACTCAGCACTTGGACTTAATAAACTTCATCTTGTTAGACACAGCCCATCCATCCAACCATTCCAGATCTCTCTGCAGAGCCATACTATCTTCAAACAGATCAACACACGCTCCCAGCTTAGTGTCATGTGCAAATTTACTAATCAAAGATTCAATATTCTCATCCATGTCATCAATAAAAATATGGAACAGAACTGGCCCCAGCACAGACCCCTGAGGGACACCACTAGTGACTAGCTGCTGGCTGGATGCAACACCATTCACCACCACTCTCTGGACCCAGCCATTCTGTCAGTTCCTAACCCAGTGAAGAGTGCTCCTGTCCAAGCCACGAGCTGCCAGCTTATCCAGGAGTGTGCTGTGGGAGACAGTGTCAAAAGCCTTGCTGAAATCCAGATAGATAACATCCACAGCCCTTCCTGCATCCACCAGGCGGGTCACCTGGTTATAAAAGGAGATCAGGTTGGTCAAACACAACCTACCCCTCCTAAACCCGTGCTGGCTGGGCCTGAGACCCTGGCCATCCTGCAAATTCTGTGTGATAACACTCAGTATAAACTGAGCCACTATCTTGCCAGGTACTGAGGTCAGGCTGACTGGTCTATAATTACTAGGATCCTCCCTCCCATGCTTTTTGTGAATAGGTGTCACATTGGCCAGCTTCCAGTCATCTGGAATCTCACCAGTGAGCCAGGACTGTTGGTAAATGATGGAGAGTAACTTTGCGAGCTCATCTGCCAGCTCCCTCATCACCCTGGATGGATCCCATCTGGTCCCATAGATTTATGAGTATACAGGCATCGCAGCAGTTCTCTGACAGCCTCCTCTTTGATAATATGGGGGACCATTCTGTTCACTAGCACCATCAACCAACCCAAGAGAACAGTTGTCTTGATACCAAGTTGTTTTCCCACTGAAAACTGAGGCAAAGAAGGCATTAAGCATTTCTGCCTTCTCCTCATCTGCAGTTACTAAGTTCCTTCCCTCATCCAGTAGAGAACAAAGGTTGGTCTTATCTTTCCTTTTACCATTAATGTATTTGTCAAAACATTTTTTACTATCCTTTACAGAAATTGCCATTTTAAATTAAAACAGAGCTTTGGCCTCCCTAATTTTTTTCCTACATGCCCTACCAGCCCCCTTAAATACTTCCTGAGAGACCTGATCCTCCTTCCAAAAATGATACATCCTCTTCTTATTCCTAAGTTCCTCCAAAACCTTCTTGCCCATCCAGGCTGGACATTTATCACGTCAACTCATCTTTTGGCATACAGGGACAATCTGTTCCTGTGCCCTCAAAATCTCTGTTTTGAAGCATGACCAGCTTTCCTGAACTACTTTGTTTTTAAGAGTTGCTTCCCAAGGAGCTCTCTGAATAAGTCTCCTAAGTAGGCCAAAATCTTCCTCTGGAAGTCCAATGTAAGAGTCTTATTGGTGTTCCTCCTGATTTCACCAAATATCGAGAACTCTATACATGATCACTCTGCCCCAATCAGCCTCCAACCACCACATCTCCCATCAGCCCATCTCTGTTCACAAACAACAGATCTAACATAGTCCCTCCCCTGGTGGGCTCACCCACCAGCTGTGACAAAAAGTTGTCCTCCATAAACTAAAAATTTCCTGGACTGTCTCTTTTCTGCTGTATTAAATTCCCAGCAGATGTCTGGTAGGTTAGTCACCTACAAGAACAAGGGCTGATGAACCTGAAACACAGAATAAGTTGTCCACCTCTTCCTCCTGGTTGGGTAGGATAACAGACTCCCAGTAGGTGTCAGCCTTGTTTGCTTTCCACTTAGTTCTTACCCATAGGCATTCAACTCCATCTTCATTAGTTTCAATACTTTTGGCATCAAAAGTCTGCTTAATATAAAAGCCTGCCACCCCTCCACCTCTTCTTCCTTGCCTGTCTCTTCTGAAGAGCTTGTAGCCATCGAGTACAGTGCTCCAGCTATGTGAGTCATCTCACCACGTTTCTGTGATGGCCACTATATCATAGCTTTGATGTTGCACCATGGCCTCCAGCTCTTCCCGTTTGTTACCCAGGCTCTGTGTATTGGTACACATGCACTTCAGCCGGGCTACTGATTTCACCCCTCACTCAGGCTTACTGCCTTTGGGCCTGCTTCCAGGCAGCTCAGCTGCATCCCCTTCCCCCTTCAAACCTAGTTTAAAGCCCTCTTAATGAGGTCTGCTAGTTCATGAGCTAAGAAGATTAACAGAGAGATGTATCCCACCTGGTTCCAACAAAGCAGGTGCCGTAAAAGTTGCCCTATGATCAAAGAATCCGAAATTTTGTCCATGATACCAACACTTAAGCCACTTGTTAATGATGTGAGTTCTTCTATTTCTTTCATCATTTTTCTCTGCCACCAAAGGGACTGAGCAGAACACTACCTGGGCCCCTGTTTTATCAACCACTTGACCCAGTGCCCTAAAGTCTCTTTTAAGCACCTTGACACTCCTCTTTTCGATCTCATCACTGCCAGCCTGGAGTATGAGCAATGGGTAATAATCAGAGGGCTGAATCAGCCCAAGAAGTCTCTCAGTGGTATTTTGTACCCAGGCCCCAGGGAGGCATCAGATTTCCCTGTGGGATGGGTCCAGGCAACATATGGGGCCTTCTGTTCCCCTCAGAAGGGAGTCACCTACTACGATTACCCTTCTTTTCTTCTTGATGTTAGAGGTGGAGATCCATCTTACAGATGAATCATAATTGGGAGGCTCACTGGGCAGATAATTTCCCTCTAAATCATCTAAATCATCTGGCTGGCTCTCTAGATCCAGGGCCTCATACCTATTCTGAAGTGGCACCTGGCTAGGGGATGGGGATCGGGAGGAGTTTTTATTATTACCTCCCCGAGCAGGGACCCATTTCCACTCCCCTTCACCTACCAGGTGTCCTTCTATTGCCTGGGGTGGGAAGCATATGAGTCCTCTGAATCTTGATGGGCCTCCCTAAGATGCAAGGGCTGAACTCCACTATTTCCATTTCACTTTCCCTGATACTTCTTAATCTTTCAACTTCTTCCCTAAGTTCGGCCACCAGTGAAAGGAGATCATTCACCTGTTCACAGCGCAGGCACACTTCCTCCACAACACCCCCTGAAACAACCGATAAGCTCAAACACTCCAGGCAGGAATGAGTCCGTACAGATGCATCCCTTTTGGAGGGCTCCACTTGGTCACATACACTTGTACCAAACACAGTTTTTGACCATGTTGAAACCATTATTAACAGAAACCCCAAGACCACCCAGCCAGCAGAAACACCTCAAACAACACACAGCACACCTTACTATCAGGAGAACTTGCAACCCTGCCTGCTTGCCCTGCCTGCCCAAACTGCCGCACAAAGTGCTGCGGTCACGCCCCAGAGATGTGCCACACCGCTGTCTGCCTGCTTCTGTTCATTGCGTTCCCTAGAGGCCTCTTGTAATCAGTCACTCAGCAACTAAGGAAGCTCCACCCCTCATTCCTGAATGACTCACAAATAAGGAAATAAGTTTGGGGTTGTGTTCTATACCTTCAAAAGGAGACAGGGGTTATTCAAAAGAGAATATATTTCTCTCAACTCTATAGAACTTAAATTTACATTTATGTTTTATTACCTTTGTAATTTAAAAAGGAAGCTGAAGTCTTGAAAGCTTTATATCCCTAATATTTGATATACTATAATATTCTACATATATTTGTGATTGGAGAAGGAAATAGCAGCATAAAATATACAACCCAGGCAGACAACCTTTAGATATATTGGAGAAAAAAAAAACAAAATGAACTGTAGAATGGAAATGTATGGCTCCAAAAATGCACCATTTTCTGAAAACATCTATTGTAAAAGTTTTATATCACCCTATTTTTGTATATTTCTGTGCATTTCTATAGTTGTGTTCAGATGGGTTATATTCAATAAGCTAAGCTAGCATTGGCAGATTCATCTATCAGTTTTATTTCTTTCCTTGGCCACAGGCCACAGGTGTAATCCAAGGCTAGTGGTTTTCAGTATAGGTGCATGATGATGTCTTGATTACTTTCTCTGTCAGAAGTTAAAATAAAGCCTTAATCTATATATGGAAAACTTCACAGTGTTTAAATAGAAATCTTGTTAAAATATCTATTTGTGAAGCTAAGTAATCAGTCCTAATTTTATCTTTTGTTGGTTTTTTTTTTTTTATCTTTTGAAATATTACTGTCTAAAATATATATCTATAGAAGAGTTTCTGGTATGTGGCATGTTGATGGTATTGCAGAAGTAATACAGGTCATCTTCAAGCTTCCTTTGTGTAGAAAAACTGTCAATGCTGACTAACAATCAGCTAAGGTTGGTACAGGTTCTCAATGACAATTTTTACCTACCAAGAAAGATGTGATTAAAAGTAACTGGCAAATTAAAATATAACTAATACAGGTATGCCTGTTTCCTCTGATGCTTTCTTGCAGATGCATACATGCAAACAGGAAAATGCATATTCATGTTGCAGTCATACCAGAACTTAATAGTTATGGTAGGGGTTTTTTTGGTTGGCTTTTTTTGTTGTTGTTGTTTGGTTTGGTTTGTTTTTTTTGTTTTTGGTTTGGTTTGGGTTTTTCGGTACTCTTTTAGACATGGAGGACATTATTTCAGGGATATTTATTTGTAGTTTGTCTCTTTGTTTGTTTTAAAGTATTCAATAGTTAATATACTCTATAAGTAGATTATCTGTCCATGCACTATGTTAGGCAACTCTGTTTAAAAATCCAGCCCTGTTTAGCTTTAGAAATTTGAAAAAAAACCCCACTTTTTTCCCTGCAATTCTTCTGTAGCTCTCTCTTATCTATCATATTTGGTTTGCAGTTCTAACAAACATAGTCCTTTTCTGTTAACATTTCACTGTGAATGACTGAATGCAACTGCTATATAAATAATTTGTTCTTTAACAATATTACCCTGAATCTCTAGCCTAACACTGACAAGATGGCCTGTGTGAGAGTATTGTCCAAAAAATTTAAGAGCAAACACAGTTGTTAGGATGTGACCCATAGATACTCGGAAGGAAAGAAGCTCTCATAGCAAAGCAGGAGGAAAGTACTCAGTTTTCAGAAGCTCAGTACATCAGATTTATCTGTAAGTAGTAGAAATGTCTGTTTAGGGGAGAAGTCTACATGAAATCACCACTCAGACAGTGGAGGATTAGATTATATCTGCTCAGTTGTAACTGAAAAATTTATAATCTTTAGATGCTGAAAAACAAAAAATCAAGAGGTGAACTTTGTAGTACAATGCCATGCAGCCTGCATTTTTAAGCAGCTCTGCATGGCTAGATAATTCAGATATGCACTGGAAAACCACAGTGAACAGTTAGAATTTACTTCCTTTTAGCACCTTTGGGGCAGGAGGCTAGAAGGTGATATTCATATTATACATGAAGAAAGTTAAAGAGATTAGCCTAGTCATTACTGATCAGACTAGATTGAAAAACAAGCTTGAGGAAATGCATGAACTAGTGAGGGACAGTTTTCTTTACAGCAGAAAAGATGAATTAAAATTTGTTCCTTGTTGTGTCTTTCTACAGGCATAAAAGTCTGTTCATCACTATAAAAACAGTTTCTGAAATACCAGTGAAGTAAAGTAGTGGCATCACTTATATTGCAGACAAGTTCATTAATTTCTAAAGGTAGATGTTTAGGCTTGACAGCAGAAATTTCAGATCTGTGAGTCCTGAAATAGAGAGGCAAGCATTAGTTCATTAAGAAAATTCATAAGACCCGAAATCTATAGGTATACCCTAATATGAATACCATGAGAAAATTTCAACCAAACTAAAGAGAATGAGAAAGTTTTGTCATGTGGTTCAGAGCTCCTGTATGAAAACCATCTTTTTTTATGTGCACCTAAATGCTGTTTTAAAGACACTCCAGCAGTTGTTTAATGCTGTTTCCTAGTATGAAATAATCTAATTTACATATAGATTAAGAATCTATTTATGGTATCTATGATACAACAAACAAATGTGGGGGTCACAAAATCTTTATTGCATTTGTTCAGTGCTGTTTGATTTCTGTTTACATTATAGTCTCATTAATGTTGTCATTTTAACATGCAGCATATGTCAAACACTTCTTACCAAAATGGCCTGACTTCATGAAAACCTTATCAATAGTCAAAGCTTAGCTTTAATTAATCTAAATAAAATTCAAGACTTAAATTGGGGCATCACACATGGCAATTCTACTGCCTACTGGAGAAAAATCAGGCATATGTTCTCTATTATAAAAGCAGTCACAGTGTCACAATATTAAAACTAATATATAAGCATAGTTGCATTTAAACTAAGTGCATTTAAATTTTAGGAGTTTTTTATATATATATATGTATATGTAAAGCAGAAAACCAGCTTTGAGATAGCTACATTTTTTAAAGTTTATGATCAACACTGAAAACTGAAATTTTCAGATGTTAGAATAAGTACCTTTGTATCCTGAAGCCATTCTTTTAAGTAAAATGCTTCTGAAGAGTCCATAAGAATGATGAATATATGGTCACATATTCCATTGCTAGAGAATGAAAAGAAATTACTTGCAGGATTTGTTGGTAATAGTGATTGAATTTTATTTGGTTGTTGTTGTTGTTGTTGTTGTCATTTTTTGTTTGTTTGTTTGTTTCTTTTTATGTCAATATTTTAGTACATTTTAAAAATTTTATTGTATTATTTTTAAAATATAGTTTTGTCTTACAGTTACTTTTTTTATTTGATTCTTTACCATATTATGCCCTGTGTTCCTTCTATTCTCTGTTGTAGAATCCTCTCTGCATGTTTCATTTTTTATTCTACTTTCTATTAAATATATGTTCTACACTGTTTTCAGGAATTGCTGTTAATGTGTAAAACTCTTAACCTTTGAACTGGCTGACTTTGAGATTTAATGATGCATACTTAATTTAGAATTAACATTTTTCCATTTAATATAGAATTTATAGGTAATCCATCAGTTGTGTGACCTCTTCTTGTCTCACCTGTGTGTATGGAAACATATTTCCTACTTTTTCATGTTTTTGTGGTTTTGTTTTTTTTTTTTTTTTTTAAAGAGAAGCCCACTTTTCTAAGTCTCTAAATTAAGAGAAGAAATTAGTATTTTGAAAGTGAATATAAGTTTCTGAAATTTAGGAGAGTTTTTTCTTCTCAACACAGAGAATGAGGCTTATTTATACATGCCTGCATGATGGGGTGTGGGCAGGTATGCAACAGTAGCTAGGACAGAGGCAAGTTCTGGAGCAAAACGGAATGAAAAACTTCAGCTGAGAAGGCAACAACTAAGACATTAGATCTGAAGATGCCAAAGATATACTGCTGCAATCATGTAACTAAGGGCCTTATTACAATGTATCTATCAAAGACTACCCAGGTAATACTGTGCAAGCGTCTTTGAAATGTCTGAACTTCAAAAAAGTGAAATGTGTGTTTCTGTACTGGCTTATTTATTTACGTAGTAAGCAGCATACTTAATAAGAGTAATTTCTAGAACTTTATAGTTTTTTTCCAAGCTCCTTTGCTTAGAAGATACCATTTGCCTATCTTCTTTCTACAATTTATTAGGAAATGCAATAGCTTTGTGATGTTTTTCTGCATGCTTGGTGCCAGTAGTAAAATCTGTTTCATACATTCCACAGAGCACTTAATTCACTCTCTACTAACACCCAGCAAAAAGAAAGCATGGAGGATCTGACAAATGATGCCAGTTTTTCAATCCCACAAGGGAGGACCAAGGGGGTTAATACAGAAGAAAAATTAGAAAAAGCATTTATTTATCCCTAACATATTTAGACAGGGAGATCTAGAGCATGAAGAATATGTAAGTTCCTTAGAGTGATGACTAACTGTCATCATGGTGATGTGAAAAGAAGCAGAAAAGTGTTTTAAACGATTTGTGTAGCAATTGTGTTTAAACTCTGATAATTGAGAAAACTCCATTTCCTGAGAGAAACTAGAAGTGTACAGAAGAGAGAAAAAGAGAAAAAGAGAAAAACAAAAAGGAAATTAAAGAAGGGGAAACTCCACCTCGCCCCCCACCCCGCAAAACTCAGGGGAAAAAACAAAAACAAAAAAAAAAAAAAAAAAAACAACACACCACATTCCCCATGTAAAACCACCATCTATCTGGACTTTTTTCATGGGGGGGTGGGGGGGTGGTAAAGATACTTTTTTTCTTTCAAAGGACTCTGATTATGATACTTACTGGGTGGTGTATTGCTATCCACAGTAGTTTTCAACAGTAGTCATTGTAAGTCTCTAAAATCAAGGAGGTACCTTGTCTGATGCTCATGCCTATGAAGTACTTCAAAACAAAGCTATTACAAACACAAAATCTAATATCACCCTACTCTGGTCACCAGGCAGAATACTCTTCCCAATGTACATGCACATACAATGTCTTTTTCATGAGATGTGCTCTATCACACTTCCTCCAGAAATATGCTTACTAGAGAATAAAGGGAGGAATGTTTCTTGATTTATGAGGAAAATCAGAGGAAATCAGAAATACCAAAATGGAACCTTGATGTTTTGCAAAAAACCATGTTATTTAAGAAGGAGTAGACTTGTGTGCTATATGAAAGGGTTAAAAGAAACAGCTACACAAAATGCCAACAATGCTGAGAAGTGGCTTGTTTCTTACCACCATCAATAACAAAGCAGCAGTTTGGACCTGGCTTGTTTAATATTTCACATGAAGAAACCTCTGAGACTGACTTGACAGACACAGAATTTTTAGAGTAAACCAACAACTTCAAAAGCAGAGAGTCATCACTCCACATGGTATACACACAGAAGTCTTAGAAGCTTAACTGTACAGTGACTGAGCCAACAACAGAAAGATAGAGTCCCTTATCCTAAGCAGCTGAAAGTCTCAGATGTTTGTTAAGCAGAAATTTTAACTGTGCACTGATTTCACTGAATCACACATAATTGTTGAGGCTGAAAGGGACCTCTAGAGGTCACCTGGTCCCACCCTGCTGCTCAAGGAGGGCCACATAAGGTCACTTGCTCAGGACCATGTCCAGACGGCTTGTGAAGATCTCCGAGGATGAAGACTCCACAAGTGCTCTGGGTAGTGTGTGCCAGTGTCCAGTCACCCTCATAGTAAAACAAGTGTGTTTTCCATCTGATTCCATTCATGTTAAGATGGAATCTCCTGTGTTTCACTTTATGTCCATTTGTCTCTTGTTCTCTTTTAATTATCAGTTTAGCTACATATTTTATCTTTAAATGTTATTAATGTTCCCTGGTGTAATAAATATGATAGACCAAATTCAATAAATCAAAGTTTAGAATTTTATTTTGAGACAAAATAAGAGTCTCCGATAGCCACAATTATAAGGACAGCATTGAACCCCGGGGTTTCAGCACTGGGTGAACACGGTAACACACTCTGTCAGTATGTCACCCCCCAAGTTCACCTTTTTGGTCTGAGGCGGTCAATTTTTATACACTGGTTCGCTGAGGGAAACTCGGGACTCCAAGACTCCCCCTTCCGAGATAGCTTCATTGGATATTCATGTTCGGGTTCTGGTGGGGTTGAATGGATTTGCACTGGAGAACAGTGTCTTAATTGCTGTGTCCGGATACAGTGTAGAGATGTTAATGTCGGGTGGGGATGTGTAAGGTATCGATCTGATGTAATCATTCAGTTCTCCGTGTTCTCTATCTCCCTTTTCCATCATTTTTGTTCTCTTCTAACGATTCCCGGCAGAAGTTTTCTCATGTCCCTTTTCGTGTAATTCTTGGCATAGTTTTCTCATGTCCCTCCCGTGAAATCTTTTAGCAAAAGAATTCCTTGTGTCCCCCTTCATGCTGTTTCAGTCCCAGTTAACCCGTTGTATACTGGATTAGAAATAAAACTTACCTCTTACAGAGAATGAATTACATATTATAACATTTAACACAAATTAACTTTAGGACGTATATCACACCTGGGAAATTTTAAACCGGTGAAGTCTTTACATCAATATGTGACAACTTGCTGTTCAGAAATAATTGAAATATGAGACTTAGAATACCATGAAATAATGAAATATATCCAGTATGGTGTCTAGAAAAACAAACAAACAAACAAACAAACAAACAAACAAAAACCCCACAAAATCCCAAACTTTCACTCAGTTCTTCATTTGAATTCTAGATGTCAGAAAATAATGAATAAATTTGGAAACATGCTATATTCAGACTTGCAAAAGTTTGTTCATTTGGTTTCATATGGATGAGACTATAAAGAAAACAAAATATTGATGGAAAAAGGCAATGAAGATATATATATATATATAACTATATATATAAAGTACATATAAGAGTATGTAAATATACACATTTTGGTCTATGCTGCTAACTCATGTCTTAACATGTCCAGTTCCAAATAGAGAATCTTTCTATAACAACCAGGATGAAGAGGTTTTCAACAACAGTGAGTTTCTATAACACTTTCCATGGATTCTTTAGTCAAAACAGGTAATGAGAGGATTCTTAAATGTGTTGAATCATTGAGTGGATGCAAATCTCTGTTTCTGAGAAAATGTGTTATTCATATGGTTAATATTGTGTGTACCAGACAAAACAATTGGCGGTGAGTTTTTTTAGTTTTTGAAGGCAATACTTTTATACCTGGCCAAGCACCAGCAACTCTTAATTTCCAGTTTACCAGAGTCATAACTTTTATCATAAAATGTCATCTACAGACTGAAGTTTTCTGCTTCCCATTTTCTTTTATTAGAAGAAACTGGATTTTCCTTTGGCCAAATACAATCATTATATTTAGATTCCTAGTTTGAAGCAGTTGTCAATTTCTTATCCTCAATAATAAAGCCAATGATGGTATGTATAGTAAAGTTAGCAGTTTTTTACATGTAAGATGGAAAAATGTCATTGTTTTATTGGATGCCATGTAAATATGAGACATTTTTACAAATCATTTAACATTTGCTAGAAATGGAGTCAGGCCAGAAAGAAAGAAAAAAAGAAAGATGTCCAAACATAGAAAGTTTGTTCAGTAAATTGAAGGTTAAAAATGGAAAACTTTGATTTTAATCTAAGTCAAAGGATATATTTTAGCTTCTTTTTTTCTTTTTCTTTTTTTTTTTTTTTTTTTTTTTTTTTTTTTTTTTTTTAGGCCAGTTCTATGAAATATTGATCTTAGAAATGGATTATTTGCATACTCTGCTTCTTGTTTACCCCAATCTTCTGATGTAACTACTGCTTAAGAAGGCTGGGTTAAAAATGCAGTAATATACATTTGAAGGCCTTTATCCTCATATATTACACTCAGGAAAGGTTGAAATACATTTTCAGCAACAGCCACTTGATGTACTGTGCAAACAACTGCTTCGTGTGACCTTTCAGAGAAAATATATTCCGTGATTGCTGTAGTCATTCAATAAAACAGCAAAACCAAAACAAAACAAAAATCAAATTATTTACATATATTTCACAGCATTTCTCAATGACAAGCTAAAGTCCCATTCATGTTGCCCTATAAGATGATAAGTCAGCTTGCAACTTCATGGAGTATGAGATGCTGTAAAAACAATACTACTATTGTCATACAAGACCTCATATATGAAACATGAAATATGAATCAACCTATTCTATACTCACAAGCTGAAAATCTTGTGTTTCTAAGCTTTAGTTAATTCAGTCATCAAGATGTACTGAAAACTCAAAGGAGCTTAAGTCCAGGATTTACGTCTAAATTGTTTCATGAATATTCCAGGATAAAATAGTAAATACCATGCCACAATCATTTTTGCAAGTCCCTACAAGGTAATTCTATCCTTAACCAGAATGAGAAAGTAGTGTCATTTTGGGAGTTTATGGGTGAGTTTACAAACCTGTTCATGATAAACAGATTTTGTTGCACAGTTCAATTTATGATTCAGTACACAACATAGTCAAGAACATAACAGCATATGAGTCATAGAGGAAACCACACTATGTCTCATTCAGAGAAACATTTACAGATGATGGTTAGGTGTTATAGAGATAAAAATGCTTGGGGATTTGGGATGTTGTTGGTTTTATTGACTGGAGGATGATACTGATGTTTCCACAATTCCCCCAGTAAAGTAAAGCATCTAGACCAAAATGAGGCTTTGAACAAAAAAAAGAGTTTTCCATTTTTTCCAAGTGAATGCTGTGCTTTTCACTGATTAATAAGTTGAGTTTAATATCTACAGGAAACTCAGAAAATAAATTTCAGTTAAATCTCTGAAGTTTTAATTTGTACTTGGACTGAGTGAGCAGTGTATAAGATAAAGAAGGAATCAAAAATGTTAATTGTTTTTCATGATTTAGATAATTGTGAAGGGAAAACTGTACAACCAAGGGAAATTAGGGTGCTCTGCCTCATCAGAGTTGTGAACTGATTTCAAATATCTCTTCTGGGTTCTGTTGTACATTGCTATTTTATTGAAGAAATTAACTTTCTGAAGTGCCTGGCTACATCTAAAGGACTCTTGAGTTAAGCCAGAGGAGAAGAAGATATAGAAAGCAAATAATGTTTGTGTGTTTAGTAATTAAGTAGTGGAAGACTAAATATACATAGTTAAATTTTTTGGAAAAGTCAACTAATGTTGCACCAATTTTATATAACTGTATAACAAAAGCAATTGTGCATATTTTTTTCATATCAAAGGTAGAATCCTGTATCTAACCTTTGTTTTCCTGGATTTTATTGACCTTTAAGTATTAACTCCAATATTAAAATATGTCATAGTAAAAAACCACAGAAAAACAAAGTGTGTCCTTTTTTGCACCAATTGATCTAAAAATAGAAATTTTTTTCTGTCATGTAACCATGATATACTCTTAGCTGGAACAGCAACAGATTTAACAATAGGGTGAAGGTTTTTCACTTTTCCTAGGTAATGAAAGCTTTAAAGTCCATATTATCAAAGCTCATTTTGTGGTGTAAGAATACAGGAGAGTGAAAACACAAGGAAAAAATAAAATAAAGTGATCATTCTGAAATGCTAGTAGAAAAGCTGGATGAGAATTTGTTTTACAAGACTTAAGAAATATTTTTCTTTCTCACCATCTGAGTGTTTAAATGTCTTTAAGACAGTTTCATACTCTTAAATGTGTTTGTATGTAAATGCCATAAAGACAGAAACTTAAATATATTTTATGAATAACTTAGTACCTCACTTCAGAAGTTTTTGCATGATCTTTGAAATATGTATGATTCTGGTAAAGTTATGAGAGCTATGTTATTTATTTTCATGAGCAAGCTAGTCTTCCTTAAGTTGACTAAGTTCTTTGCTGGTTACACGTACAGTTAAAAATTATACGTCCCCAGATTCTTTCATTTTCCATTCAGCCATCCTTTGTCATATTTTTATTAAACTCTATGTTAATGTTTTACTTCTATTTTCAAGAAATAAAAATAATTGTTAGATATAAAATGTAGTACGCATCTGTGAATGAATTCATTATATGATGTAACATTTACAAAAGTACTGTGCCAAACTGTAGTGCCAGAGAGGATTTTAGTTGATTACAGATTTAGATATAATTGGCAGTTAGCTCAACATGCTTGTTTCTTCCAGTATAATATGCACTATGTACCACTGGTAGAGTGTTGCTTTGTTTTATGCTGCTTTTTTTTAACCATATCTGTGAAAAAGAGAGTAGAACAAGTTTTCTTTCCTTGTAAACCCTCCCAGCTTCAGAAACTGAGTGTCATTAACAGTGATAGGAGAAACCTTCCAGAAAAAAAATCCCACTTAAAGTGAATGAATGCACCTACTCATTTAGGATGTTTTGCTCACAATTTAGAAGCTCTCATTTACTGGTTTGGTTTTGGGTTGGGTTTTTTGTTGTTGTTTTTGTTTGTTTGCTTTTTTTTTTTTTTTTTTTTTTTTTTTTTTTTTTTTTTTTTTTTTTTTCCCATTATACTCTGGTCTTATTTCAAATCCATTCCAAATAATCACATCCCAAAAAAATTTTTGATCGTCCTGTTGTTCTTTCTAACTTCATGACCAGATGTAGCATTGCATGCTTTCCCAAGAAAATTTCAGACACTCTCTCTGAGCTCCAAATGCACAGACCCAGGTAATCCTACTCATACATGCATGCGTATAGATGGTTTGTATTCTCAAGCTTTGACATTTTTACTGGTCTATCTGTATACTCGTGTAGCCGTGTGATTTCCTAATGATATAAAATTTCTAACTTATATTGATCCTACCTCTTACTGCCCTTCATTACATCCTTGGACATCAGCGTGCTCCTCTTAGAATACATTAGTCATTCATTACTAACTCCATAAAAGCCCTGGAGTCCTAGAAGAAAAGAGTCTTTCCTTTTACCTTTCTGCTCTCTCACTAATCATAGATAACTCCCAGCTGCTATTTAATTTTTCTTCTGTCATAAAAGCCGTAACTATGTGATTAAAATGGCATGCAGCTCTAAAACTACTATCAATTACATTAAGGTCAAATAAATGGAACAGCACTCTTTGTGGAAAACAATGGAAGCAATGTAAACCTTTATTAATTTAGGAACATCATATGTACATATGACAGTTCCTACAAATCTTATTACTGATAATTTTTAGGTAGTCTCTTACAATGGGTTCTCTAGGATGCATTTTGCTGTTTTCCATCTGAGAACCAAACACCCAGGTAGAATTTTTATTTTTAACTGTGTAAGTAGAAATTACCTCTTTTTATTAAAAAATCCATTTTCTTGGGTATTGTTTGTGTAAAGAAAGCTCATTATGAATTTTCAACATTTGCCATCCCTGCAGCTGCAAGGAGGATAATAAGTCAAGGAGGACTTGACATACCTGTAAGAAATATGTTCTAACTAGGTCCAAAATCTAACTTTACAATGGAAAATTAATGTTTCCTCTCAGCAGCCATCCCTCAGTACTGCCTATCTGAATGCGACACCGTAGGAAATTAGTGGAAGATAATATATATATTTTAAGAGACTTTTTGAAGGAAATGCATGTTCTGATTTCTGGTTTTTATCATGCAAATTATTTTCATTCTGAACGAGAAAGAAAAAAATGAAATTTGGGAAGAGGAATTAAAAAATAAAACAAACCACCAAACAATCTGAGTTTAAATATTTCAAATTATTTATTTAAAAATTATGGCATTTTCATCTCTACTGAGAGATCCTATCTAAACCATAACATGCAGTCATCTTTGAGTAAATAGCCATTCTGCTTAACCAGTAGGGGATTGCAAGGAAGATATTTTTCATTTTAAAGTATACTCAGAAATGGAACATGTTTCCTCTCTTGGTATCAGCAGTATTCAGTCCTGACCATCACAGTGAATTGCTGGTTTTTTGCATGTCTATGAGTAGGGTTCTTGAAGGCAGTTGAAAGAAATTATTCATCATGGAAAGTTACTGTGCACAAAAAATATCATCCTGGAACACAATAACCTTGATGAACAGTTCTTTAAATATCAACCATGGCTAGTTCCAAGTACAAAACAGTGTTTCACAATAGAAAATAAGAAATAACAAGTAGGAATCCCTTCTTTTTAAGCTTTTGAAGCACAATCATTGCCTCTTTATGAGTGCTTCTAACTAGTGCTTCAAGGTGTTGAGAAATGTAAACAGAAAGAGAATGAGGGTAAGGAGTTTAAAAGGGCTGCTTGGGAGAATAAAGGATCAAAGGCAGCAGCAATGACTTATTGTAACACAAAATACTCTGTGGTTGGATTGTTCAGACTAGATGGATGTTGTCATTAAAAGTAGTTACCATTCCTCCGTCCTTTGGGATGTTATTCCAAAGACCTTTTCTTATTGAGCAGGATCATTTCATTAATGCTTTTTCAGTGATCAAAAATTTAGAAATTTCTTCCTTTAAATTTCTTCTAATTGACCGATATTAACCTACAGACATTTCATTCATAAGAAATATTTAGGTATACAGTGAAAGTTTGAAATGAAATTTTGACACAGCCTCATTTAATTTACAAAGACATGACTGAATTTAAACAAATAAAAGCCGCGCCTGTTTAAATCTGCTGAGGATTCAGCCTCACCTAACTTGAAGGCAATAGCTAACATTTTGTTATTGATTATGTGTTCCCTATTACCTTGAGGCAAAGCTAAATAAAAAGGTTGAGAATTTTTATATTAGGATACTAGTATATTTTATACTGGTTCTATAGATGTAGGAGCAGGCCTTCATTTGGTAGACCTTCTTTCTAACATTTTTTTCAGCAGCAGCCTGTTCTGCTGTGCACTGGTGCAGCTTCACGTCAAGTCCTGTGTCCAGTTTTGGGTACCACAGTGTAAAAATTATGTTAAGGCATTAGAGAACATCTGAAGATCTAAGAAGAAGGTGAAGAGTCTAGAAGGAAAGCCACTTGATTAGTGTCTGAGGTCTCTTGGTCTGTTCAGCCTGGAGGAGTCTGAGGGGAGATTCATCACAGTCCTTGTGAGGGGAAGAGGAGGGCCGGGGACTGCTCTCTTCTCTGTGGTGTCCAGTGACATGACCTGAGGGAATGGCCTGACACTGTGTCAGGAAAGGTTTAAGCTGGATGTCAGAAAAAGGTTCTTCACTCAGAGGGTGTTTGGGCACTGGCACAGCTCCCCAGGGAAGTGGTCACAGTACCAAGCCTGGAGTTCAGAGTTCAAGCACCTGGAGATTCCTCACAGGCACATGGTGTGATTCTTGTGGCTATTCTGTACAAGGCCAGGAGCTGAATTTTCATGATCAGGATATTATATGATTCTATGATTCCCATGCAGTATTTTCTGTTTTTGAGGTTGGACTACATGACCTACTGTGGTCCTTTCCAACCTTACTCATTTGTGATCCTCTTAGTCTGTGATTCTCTGTGATTATCTATTCAGAAACCATCTAGGTAATGTAGTCTAAAAGTGATTTTTATGAAAAATGTGATTTTAAAAATGCAAACTTCAATCACAGCTTAGGGATCACATGGCAACAGAAATAATGACTGACAAAAGCAGAGGTTGACCAAAGGTCTGAAATGATACCTTGGAGTTCTGAAATATGAAGTAAGTAAACATTTCAACCGACTCACAAAACAGAACTTACCTTCAGTTTTTGGTGAACCCACAAAGGACATTTTATTTCAGCTGTTGAGTTCAGTCCATGTTAATAATTTCAAGCCAATTGACTGCATGAAGGGGGAAAAATCTCAAACATCCATCTTGTCAATAATACTGATAAATATTGTGAAGATTAATCTCTTTTTTTTTTTTTTTAATGAGAGATATCATTTATATCAACTTTGAAAGTTTGTAAAAGTCAGATGGTTTTGATTGGTATATGTTAGGGTGTGGTGGAGTGTTTTTTTGGTTTTTTATTTGTTTGTTTGTTTTTTGTTTTTGTTTTTCTTTCCCAGGATGTTTCTTTTGGGCCATACATATCTAACTGTAGCAGACAAATTGACAGGGTGAACTCTAATGACAAGTCTCATTTGTATGCACAGTGATAATAGACAGTCTATTTAAAGGCTGCTGTCGGACTTAGAAAATTCACAGACTTTGTTCCTACCTTTTGCCACAGGGATGAATTACAGCCACATTGCAAATTTGATTGTGTACAGAGAGCATGTGGGAGGAAAGCTATGTAATAGAGGCTCAGTGTGCACCTTACTGAGACAAAACAGTAACAAAATGACAAAAATACAAATAAAACATAAAATTGGTGAAAACTGAAAAAACACATATGGGACGGGAAGGGGACACAGAAGTGAAAGAAACTCTGTATTAAAGCAATAGATTAATTGTTTAAAATAATATTTCTTGGTATGTTATTGTTTTAGACCTTTTGTGGAAATGAAAAAATGATAGCAAGGAAATTACAATAAAGAATTCTCTCATCTAAATAAAAATTAAGATACACTGATTAATGGAAACTTTATTGAAGGAAAAAAATTGGGTTCATCAATTCAATACACAGAAAGCAAAAATAGATATGAAGATTAATTTTAAGTCAAAGAAATGTAGCAAAGGCCATGCCAATTATTAATTGCAGAAAAGAAAAGCTAAAATAGGATTCAAACTTTATTAAGCAGATCCAAAGCAGATGAAGTGAGTCATTAACTTCAATAAGAAAACTCAGAATAGATTATATTTATATAATTTTTCAAATTAGAATAAGGCAGAAAATAATCAAAAAAGGGATTAATTAACTGAGTCTAAAGCAAGGTTATATCATAAGGTATACTTTAGAATTCATTTTGGGAATGTTTTTAGATTAAAACAAGATTAATGTGGAAAACACGAGGTTTTTGGTTTAGCAGTGATAAGGGGGGAAAACCTCTGCCATGAAGTCAACACTGTCAAACAGTGTCTGTTTTGATATAATTTTAAGCAACTCCTCAGTCATGTAGTTCAATTAGGAAGAAAATGTGTCACTGTGACAGTTATCATGTCCTGAAAAAGCAGAAGATTCACTGACCCAGCAATATATATAGAGGACTGTAAAAAGTCTTTATGTCTAAGAAAGATACGCTTTAGAGAATGCATTGGATTTGCATGGCCAGGTTTGCACGGCAGCACAGGGGACCTGCAGCGGTGACTTCTCTAAGAAGCTGCCAGAAGCTTCCTCTGTGTCATGCACAGCCGTCCTCAGTATCTCCAAGATGGACCTGCTCTTTGCCAAGGCTGGGACAATCAGCAATGATGGGAATGACTCTGTGATTACACATTTAGGAATGAAAACAAAAGTCATTTCTCAGATGTAATTGTGGCCAGAGAAAAGTTTGGTGAGAACACATGAGAGGACCAGCTCTGCAGACACCAAGGTCAGTGGAGAAAGAGGGGAAAGAGCTGCTCCAGATGCTGGAGCTGAGATTCCCCTGCAGTTGGTGCGGCAGGCCATGGTGAAGCAGCTGTGCCCCTGCTGTCCATGAAGGTCAGTATGGGGCAAAGATCCACCTGCAGCCCATGAAGGACACACACATCAGAGCAGGCAAGTGCATGAATGGAGGCTCTGAAACCCAGGCTGGAACAGGCTTCTGTCAGGGATGTAGGGATATGCACAGGGCAGACATGTGGAGAGAGGAGCCCATGCGGGAGCAGGTTTCCTGGTAGGACTTGTGACCCCATGGGTAATAAACACATTGCAGCAGTTTGTGAAAAACTGTTTCCCTTGGAATGGGCTTACACTGGGGAAGTTCATGGAGAGCTGTCTCCCACGGGAGGGATCCCACACTGGAGCAGGGGAAGGTCTCCTCTGCCTGAGCAGTGGCAGAAACAACCTGTGATTAACTGACCATAACACCAATTCCTTGTCTCTCCATGCTGCTGGGGAAGGAGGTAGAGCCCAAGAAGGAGGAATGACTTGCAGAAAGGTGTTTTTAAGATTTATTTTACTTCTCATTATCCTGCTCTGATTTTACAGAATGATAAATGCATTCAATATCCCCAAGTTGTCTGTTTTGCCCATGGCAGCGACTGGTGAATAATCTCTCACTATGCTTACCTTGACCCAAAAACCATTTGCTATCTTTTTTTCTCTATTGTGCATTTGTGGAGGGGAGTGATAGAATGGCTTTGTTGTGTTCCTGGCATCCACCCAGGGTCAATTTACTAGAAACAAACAAACAAACAATCTAATTCCTGAAGTTAATTGCAAGTAAGCAAAGACAAGAGAATTAATATAGAAGTAGAGGATTATATAATTTCATGAAAGTGCTACAAATTTGCAAATGCAATGAGATGTTGTTCTAACGGGTGCTAGTGTATACAAATAATTCCTTGATGTGGCTTCCAGAAATAAGCAACAAGAGAAAAAACTTAGAGCAAAGGTCTAGCATAGGATGCAACTCCTACATTTTCATGTCTGTATTTCTCAGATTTTTCTTTTGACAACATTGAATTTCAGTTTTATGGAAAATGAATCAACAAACACTCCGCTCTAGATAATGTCTACTTCAGAAAAAAAAAAAAAAGTTTCAGAAAATTAAATCTATTAAAATCTCAGCCTCACAATTGAAAAGCAAACATTTTATGGAGTAGTCACACCTCAGAGAGCACATGTACTCTTACAATCCTGCTGTTGAAAATAACCATATACTCTTGCTTTTCCTTCCTAGATGTATTTTAGGTAATATTGAGACAATAAAACATTGATTACCATTCTTCCTGTGCTTAATTTACAAATGCAAGATCTATGTGCAATTTATGTTCACACTCCACAGAATTGCAATAACTGGGAGTATTTTACCTCACAGTTTAGCTTTTTAAGTAGACATCAAAAGGGAAAACAAATAAAACACTTTTTTTGCAAAGCTGGTTTTGGGTAAATTGCTGTTTAGTTGCCTGGCCTTAAGACCTTGGATGAGGAGGATGCAGGTCTCCTGTAACTCAAGTCCTTACCTGTCACTTTTCAGAAAGGAAAGTTCAACTACATAACACGTTGATGCTTCAGATACCCTTGGCCATCTCAAAAAATATTAAACATTATTTAGAACAATTCTTGTATTTAGGCAACTATATTGGTCCAAAGATACTTAGTTTAAAGCAAATGGAACTTATTTCTAGGCTTCAGTGTTTGCATTGATTGACTCTGTCTTGCTTATAAAGTGAGATAAGATACCTAACCCACATGTAGATACATAAACTTGTGAAGATAAGATACCTAACCCACATGTAGATACATAAACTTGTGAGTGTTCATTTAAAACTGAATCCCATATACAGCAGAGATTTACCATTTTAAATCATGCAGACAGATTTAAACCAAGGAAGATTTAATCTAGCAGGCTAATTGAAAATTCCCCCCAAAATTCAACTATTTTGTGCAGAATGGTTTGAGCCGCTTTAATTACTGAAACTGTTCTAAAACCTAAGATGTTATCATTTTAATAGACTGGGCTTAATAAAGTAGTGGTTAGTATTATACCTTGTATATTCTTTTCAATCTACGGGAAACTTCATGTGTGCTTTACTGAATAATAATTCAAATTGCATCTCAGTGTTGTAACATTCAAAACATCTGTGATGGCAGATAATTATGATTTTGTCATAAAGTCATAGAATCATTGAATGTTTGGGATTGGGACTTCAAAGATCACCTAGCATGGGCAGGGACACCTTTCAACGGATCACATTAACAAACTGTCCAAGCTGACTTTGAATACTTCTAACGACTGGGCATCCACAGCATCTCAGCACTGTGCTTCAGTGTCTCACCACACTCATAATAAAGAATTTATTTCTTTTATGCAATCTAAGTCTGCCGTATTTTAGTTTAAAATTATTTTTCCTCTCCTATCACTACCACTGTCCCTTAGAATTAGTTTTATTGAGCAGTATTGAATACTTGTATTAATAGTATTTTTTTCTTATTTTCTTTTACTACCTCCAGAAACTCTACTTTAAAATATGCCTAAATGCATTTTATGATGTGCCTCATACACCATATATAACTTGTATATTAATATGAGTATAACAGCAATTAACTGTAATTTTTAAACTCATCTCTACAGTCACCAGCAGAGATCTCTTACAGCAAGCTGTCTTTTCCACTTCTGTTTCTCAAACCAGTGTCAGGGTGAAGACAATGTCTTCAAGACTAAACCACTTCATATGTCATCATCCTGAAGGTCTTCGTCTTGTACTTAGTATTCCCTTAGCAATCAACACTGAAGATGATACTTGCTTAGTATCCTCCTTAAAAATGTTTTTCCTGTATTTTCAGTATGCTTATTTTAATAATGTAATGACTATATTAGATATTGCTATACATGTTTTTGGAAGTAAACTCTTTTGTGTATAAATAACAAAAACGTAGTTATTTGTGAGTTCAAATTTATGTTAACATTTAACACATCAGGAAGGTTTTTTGGTCAGTCAGCACAGCACTGCACCTCAAACAGCCACCTCTGCCCTTTTAGTGTTAAATGGTTTTGTACACTGTCATCCTAGATGCAGAAAAAAACTCTTCATTTCATACTGGCTCAAAATCTGCTAAAACGCCAAACACTGACATATTTATTCTGAATTATTTCCTCTCTGATAAGCTTTCAACTGAACAGCTGAAAAAGTTGTTGTGTGAGGATGAAACTCAGGAACAAGTTGAATCCCAGTGTGAAGGAGGAAGGGTTGTACAGCTAGTACATTATTATATCATGTGATGCATTTATGACATAGTTTATGTCTTTTGTAGATGGTTATTAATATCCAATACCTTTAGTACACCTTGCAAATTGGCATTTGGCATGCCCAACACTGGAACACTTAAAGAGATGGATCATATTTTGTAGTGATCATGAGAGGTGTTCTCAAAGACCGGTATTTCAGACTTGGATCTAGAAAAATTGCCTTTGTCTGCTGATTTAAATGTCAACAAAGTTCCCCTTGTTACAGTAGTGTCTGAAAATTCTGCTTCAAAATGGTCAACTCTCTTGCGGGTCAAGATGTTGAAATGAACGTTAGTATTCAGACCACAATTTTCAGGAAGTTTTACTCATTCTTTTACCCCTGTGACCCTTACTTTGGGTAAACTACATTACACAGCAATCACTGCTTTCAGCAGTGCTTTTGATCTTTCTGTTTGGGGTTACCCTCACAGATAATGATAGCAAAATAGAAATTTAAATGAAAAAATTTCATTTAAATGGAAGTTTGTATTTTATACAAACTGGGAAGTTTGTATTTTATAATTCAGGTTATATTCTTATTCCTGTGTGTGAAGTCATTATGAGTTTTTTCTCTAATGTTTCTCCTTACCAAATAGTATTTCAATTTTGAAACTTTAAATGCCTTATCTAGGCATCAATAATGAAGTAATTAATTATCAAAATACAATAGACTAATATTTTCAAGATTTCCAAAGCAATTATGGAAACTAGGTGTTAAATGGATGGTTTGCAAAATTGTCCTATCTTATGTAGAAAGTTTATGCAACTATGTTCATACCAGTTTTGTTCTTAGAATTTTTTCCCTGAGATCTAATAAATCTAAGATATAAAAATCCTTCAGAATTTTTTATGAATGCTATCCAGCTCTGATATCAGATTTGTAAAAAGTTTCTCTGAAAGTTCCAGTTAGAGAAAAATTGTAGTCATTTAATAAGGAGCTGCTTGTGACCACCCTGTGACCAGCTGAAGTGTTGCAGTGATGTGATCATCAGAAAAGTAGAAAATATTTTCATATTTCAGTAGCTTTTTTCTGGTTTTTTTTTCTATTCAATGTAAAAATTCAATATTCACATTCATATTTTCTTATTGAGAAAACTGTAAATTCTTGGTCCAGGTAGCTTTATTACATCATTCTAATCCATATAAAATTGCTTGGATTTTGTTTTTTTTTATTCAAGTGTATTAAAATAGACCCTTACATAGCAGACCCAAAGTAAAAGCCGGCATGCTGATGCAGAACATCGCCCCCACATACACATGGAAAGAAAAGAGAAAGTCTTTTCTCTTGGCACTTTGCACAGTTTAGTTTATAGAATGAGCATGTAACTTTGTGACATAAATGTATTTTGACATTCTCTGATGAAAGACCAGCACTTCAGTTCTGACAATACTCTGATGAGTAGTGTGCTGTTAGAGTTGGCTATATGAACCACTCACTCTGGGATTGCAATTTGTACTGAATCATCAGCTCTGATATAACTGAATTCAGGCTTGTATCAAGCATTGGGCAGCCTGCCTTACCTTCACAGAAGTCTAAACTATCTCCAATTGCCTTTATCCTTCTATCAGATCACCTTTTCTCCTTAGACCCTTTCAATCTACCCTTCCGCTGCGCACCTCAATCCAGGCAATGCTGATGTGATCTAGATTGCCAAACATGATCTTGTCCTCTGGAATTTCACATCTCAGACTTGTGTTTTTTCGATTGTGTAAAATGCTGAGAGAGCAGGTATGTGACTCTAAACCATGAATCTTGGCCTAGCTGTCTTGTTAACAAGTTACTGCCCATTAGCTGATACGTGACAACCATTCATACATGTACTGCTGCCCCACACTCCTTAAAAGGAGTTCATCTCTTTTTCATTAAGATGCAAGTTACATCAATCAATTCTGCACTTACTACAGTCTGTAAGCTCCTGTGCACTGATTTATAATGACATGCGCAAAGCGTCTTGGTCAATGATAAATTTTACAAAACTCAGAATTCCTTAGTCCTCTCTGAGGGATCAGTGATTCCACTCCAGAAGTGCCATCAAAGACTGCATGCAGACCAGCAGCTAGGCCAAATAATTTCCTTTGAAATGGCTATGCCGTGGGCATATTGTTACATTATGCATTGTTTACATAAAGCTCCATTTTAATTTACTGGGTTTCATTGGTGAAGAAAATGCTTTCACTTCCACTCTTGCTAATCATTTCTGCTGTGAGTGAACCCCTTGAGAAGAGATAGACCCTGTTATTTATGTTTTTCTGTATTTTATTAATTTCACAAGGCACAAATGGTTATTAAATTGTCTGTGATTGGTCCATACATATAAATATCTCTGCATTTTTAAACTTAGAAATAAAGATATCTCTTAGATTTTAGTGACATAAATGAGCATTCCTGATGAGTTTAGGTGTAAAGCAAAATAAAATAAATCATTACCTAGAGAAGAAATCTATTGACCTAAGTTTCCTTTAGGCAAATAAGCATTTCCTTTTCTATCAGAAAAACCTTTACTCTTTAAATTGAATCTGTTAAAGGTTATGCTGGGTTTGATGGTCTAGAAATTAAAGTATGAAAAACATATGGATCCTAATGGAGATTTGTTCAAAACTCTAAGCCTAAAGATTTTGCTTTTAAATATTCTTCTTAATTTGACAAATTTTACCTCAATATTGAGGTTAATTAATGTATATCTATTGTTCTTGCTTGGGGATGTTTTTTAATTCCTATGGAGAAAAAAAATCATCTCTGCTATAAAATGGGAAAAAAAAAAAAAAAAAATCACCATGGTATGATTTTCAAGTTGAACATTGCTAAAAGGAGTGACCATGCAAACAGAGCTGCCATCTTGTGAATAAAAGTCTCCTAAGAGCTGGTAGCTCCTGTTGCCTAAATGCAGGAGGAAAAAATGTTTATAATAATCCTCAGGTCTACCTGACTTGGCATTCATCTCATATACAGGATTATGAGAGCTGTATTTTGAGCTTACACAATCAACCTCTCAAAACTCATCACCTGACTGAGTTCTAACTTCCCCAAAAATCTTTAAACCTAGCCCTTCCAATATTAATAATGTTTTGGTTAATCAACACTGAAGAACCAATGTGTTTTTTATTTAGTGTTTGGGGCAGAACTATGTTTTGTATTATAAATAATTGGTTTAACCATTAAATTGATGTGAAAGAAATAATTGTCAAGCAATTCAATGCAATAATGATTTCAGCCCATGGGAAATATATACTAATAAACCTGAGTTTCACTTTGCTCAAGGACTAAAATATCCCCTTTAGTTAGATTCTTCAGCATTATTCATACATCAATTAATATTAGGTTATAGAAAGAAAAACAGATAATTACTGAAAATCAATAGTCACTTCTTTCATTTTCTTGTTCTTTCCTTCTTTTTCCATGTGATTTGAACTTGAAATGAAAAAATGCCAAGAAATATCACTCCCAACAGCATCTTTATTGTGTGTGCCAAGTATGTGAGCTGACAAGCCAGTCTTTTCAGATATGGAACTCATGACAAAATGGTAGGAGCTTATGAATACTGTGCTCCTAGATTTCACACACAGTCATGCTTTGAGCTCTTGTTTATTTCATTGAAGAGATTTTTCTTTTAGAGAAAGGGCCTTACAGCTTGGGTGTTTGTTTGGTTGGTTGGTTGGTTGTGTGTGTGTGTGTGTGTTTCCTGAAGTGACTTGCTACTATTGCATATTTAAAGGGTGTAATTTAAATCCTATCATTTAAATTATTTTCATTATTTGTATTTTGAACTGGTTATAACCCATGTGGGACAGCATGTAGAAGTGTGAAAAATGCTGTGTGTCTTGATTAGAATCATAGAACTGCTCTGTTATCTACAACTGTTACTTTGTTGTGCCTGGATCTCCAAATTCTTCCATGGCTTTAAAAGTACTGGTGATAGATAATTTTTGAAACAAGGAAAAATTTATAATTTATCAGTATTTACTGATAATTTATCAGTAAATTCATAAATAGTTCAATTTCAAGGCATTAAGTAATGATATATTTCTGCAGAAAAACATTTTTTTGTAAAGAAAATGTCAAATTTTACAAGTCATTTACTAAAAAGTATTCTGCACTATTATTCCAAATTAGCATTGATACTACACTTTCTAAGCAAATTTTCTAAGTTACTGCTTAGTTCATAAAGTGTAGGTTCTCTATTTTCACTGGAGAATAACAAACTTTATGAAAGCTGAGAACTTTGTAAAATATGGCACTCTACCATTAAAGAGGATCTAGCAGGTAATCTGTAGAGTGATACACTCTTTAAAGGTATAAAGTGTACTCAACACAAGAATAAAAAATGCATAGAATTTTAATTCATCATTTTAAGATTCACAAGATATTTGAAAGGTGTTTTTCATGCTGAATCAACCAGTGCAATGAAACTTTGGCAACAATGCATCAGATTGGTCTAGACTACATTTTTATCAAATATTCAGGAGAATATAACTTTTACATATGATACATCTAAGCATACTTTATCTCATCAATAGTTCTTTTCCTTATGACTCATGATACTATGTCATACCTTTATCATTAATCATACAAAAGCAAAGTTGACATTACTGTTGTCCAAATTAGTCTTTTCTGATCTGAAATTCAGTTTTGTCACTTAGCATAGTATTGAATATTTTTTTATAACTATTTACATCTAAACTACCATGTTTTCTGAGCAGAAATAAGTGAACAAAGGCTTTCATTTTGGCCTAAAGAACATTTTGACTAATAGATTAGCCTTCAGTTCCCCACAAAACCCTGGTGTTTAGTAAGTCCCCAGAATTAAATCTCCAGAGTCTCTAAAACTTTGTGAAAGAACCATAAGAAAATGACAGAGCTCTTTATCAAATTTATTCTAGAAGTCTTACCTTACTTATCTTTTAGATTAAGTTAAACTGTGTTTGATTATATTTCATTTCTCCTGAGGATTTTTTTTTTTTTTTTGGCTTGGTTCTTTGGTCTTTTTTTTCCCCTCCAGAGAATAAACTAAGCAACTTTTTTTTTTTTTTTTTTTTTTTTTTTTTTTTTTTTTTTTTTTAGGATAGCAGACCATAAATAAACTTGTGTGTAATATTAGTTACAGTAAATACATTTGGGATCAGGTTCCTATCCATTTAAAGAAAGTATTAGTTTCCCAAGACTGGGGGAAAAAAAAAAAAAAAAAAAAAAAAAAAAAAAAAAAAAAAAAAAAGTTGACATAGAATAAATATACAAATAGAACATGTGATGGATCAGATTTTTTTTTCATTTTTCTACAGAGTAATGGGATTTTTTTGCTGCTTCAAGGTGAGAGATCAGAATATTCATTTATGGAAAAATTAATTATTTAAGCATTGATTTGAACTAATTTTAAAGTTCTTATGACTTATGATATTGTCTGTAGCATAGCTAAATAATTAGTGGCACTATTTAGGACATCATACCTTTGGCAATGTGTTTCATGCCTGATTCACTAAAGAATATCTGGGCTGCTACTTAGCATTCAAAGAATAACTCTGCATGTACATTTGTGCATCTCTATACTTTTTCTGTTAGTTTTAAATACTGAAAAAGACACAAGAATCAACCTAACATTGCAATAGTGCAATATTCTTGAATTTATAACCTTTTTCCAGCATGTGCTTTTATTAATCTCATGCCTTAAGAGGACACAATGCAAAACCATTAAAAAGATGAGTTTTCCAGGTGCTGCATGCATTAACCTTTCCTTTAATACCTTTTCTGTACAATATTTTGACGATTACTGTCATTTAGCAAACAGATGATGAAAATGCAGATACCTTGGGGTCTTGTTTAATAATTTAGGCACATTAGTTTTCAGAATTTATTTAATTGCAGTATTCAATAGCTAAGCCACAACAAGCACACCTGGTCCCCAAAGCAGGAGCTTCTTGTACAATCTTATTTCCTAAAAATGAAAGAAGAAAGAAAGAAAAGAAAGAAAAGAAAGAAAAGAAAGAAAAGAAAGAAAAGAAAGAAAAGAAAGAAAAGAAAGAAAAGAAAGAAAAGAAAGAAAAGAAAGAAAAGAAAGAAAAGAAAGAAAAGAAAGGGAAAAATGGAAAAGCCCCCTACCTGTCTGTATGTATGCCATGACTAGAGAGACACCTTTCAGTGGGCGGCCGGCAGTTTAGGGTTAAGGGCCGGTGCAGGTGAGGGAAGCCAATGAGCGCCCGCTCTGGGCCGTGCCTGACATCATCCCGCCGGAGAGCGCCCAGCCCGGCCGGGGCAGCGCCCGCCGCCGCCCAGCCCCGCCGTGATGGATGTTTACAGTTCTTCCGTGAAAGCCAATTATCTCGCTTTTGTGTGAGGCCCAGGGATCGTCCAGGCTGCCTGCTCGCACACGGAGCTGTTGGATCCAGAGATGAAGCAATTGTTTTCCCCGTGTCTGGTAAGAGTCTGGTCTGGTGCGCCTTCTCCGTCAGAATAAAGGTGGTGCGCCTAACCTGGGATGGGAATTGCTTTCATAGTTCAGAGGCTTATATGCCTATAATATGTAAAAAGCAGATTTTTACTGGCAAAAAAGAGATCCTGTAGGCAGGAAATGGTTTTAAAGGAAAAAGTGTGTGTCTGGCAAACTCTACTTTGATTGCAAAGAAATAGCCTGCATGCTTTGCTGCTCTTCAGGTGAACTAAAGAGTTATTCAGCTGACAAGAACATGGCACAGATCTGTAATTTAATTCTTGTATTTTCCTTTCTTTTCCTTCAACACCTGTGTTTTTCCTTTGAAATCTAGCTCTTGCTGATAAACAAAGAAACGGGGAGATTTAAGAAGAGGGAATTTAATGCTGTTTAAACCTGCTGGTTTAAAAATGTTCTGGAATACTTTTGCAGATATCAATAAAAATCTGTGAAGAATATTACCATGATTTTAACGTTTCCACTTCTGGAATTAGTTATAGTTACTTTGTTCTGCTAATTTCTGTAATCTAAAGTGCTAAGAAACTGAGTCAAAGATAAAAGTGTTCAATATACAACATGCTGGTAACAAAACACCCAATAGAGTTTTTGTTTATATGTTTTTCTTATTTATGCTTTGTAGCTCATCTTAAAAAAATCTCATTCTGTAGCTACATAAGTGTATATATACAAGTGTTTATATCTTTTGCGTTGTTGGCAGGTTTGTGGCTTGCACAGGAGAGAGGAGGGAGAGGGGAAGGATTCTGTCAGTTTAACTTCCTAGTTTTGCAACAGAATAAGTACATTTTAAAGCATCTGAACTAATGTGGATTTAAGAGATTAGAAGTGACACTGACATTGACAAATCAGATTCAATAAAGAATTTAAATGACTGAGGGAGTTCAGGAGCTATTGTATGAAGAATCCAATAACCAGTTTAACTAGTCAAGTAGTGAACCTAATAAGAAATAATAAATAGCAGATTCCCATTAATTTAAAAGCTTGAGGACCTTTACCTTATAGTTATTAGAATTCACTAGGTCACTTAAGAACTCTCTATCTTTATTTCATTAATCCATGATTCTACAATTCAAAGTTTACAGTAATGGCATATGTAGTGAGTATTATAAGTGTTTGCGAAATTGAGATATATTGTTATTTGATTTAGCTATGACTATCTCTGCTCTAGTCACTGTCAGAAGAATAATAGTTATTTTCATTTCAAACACCACTTAAGATAGTAGGGCTTCTCAGCTGTATTACACTTCTGTGCTCTTTGCTAGTTCAGTTCTGTCTGTGCTGTTCATGGTACTTCCATTGTTAATTCATTTCTGAATAATAATGTGATAAACAATCCCAGGCTTTTATTAAATGACATATCTATAATATGGATGGCGTTAGAAGAACATATTTTTGTTAAGGTGAAGCCTTTATTATTCTTTCTCATCTTTTTATTAGCAAATTTTGCTAGGTGAGATGACCATGGCCTTTTTGGGAGAGGAGTATTTAACATTTTACTCCTCTACCCTTCTTGCTTAGATCATTATTAAACTTGAATTTATCTTATGCTAGTCTTGCAGTTATGCTTTTAATACTTTTTAATTTAAAGAAAAAACATTCTTACCTCTCCCTCGGTTAAATATATATCCATTGCATAGGTCCATGTCATTTGTCAGTGCATTGTTGCTAGGCTTCATATCAAATCTCACAGTATTTCTGTTCCTACTTAGCTTAGCAAAATTTAAATATGAACAAATTATCTCTTATTTCTGATAAAATAAAGTGGGATGCATATAACATAGATGTAAGGCTGGTTTGTTGCATGATCACAATGTTCTGATTCAAAGACTATTTTCAATACGTGTGTCCTTTTATGTACCAATGAGCATTGTTTTATTAGATAGCAATCATGGAACAAAGCAAGCCAAGGAAACTTAATGATATGATAATCTAAAATGATAGCAATCAGCTTCTTATAGGAAATGAGACTTTCTTCTTTAGTTTATCCTTTCAAAAGAGAAATAATTTCTGGTACACCATTTTATGGGGGGAAAATTGAGTTTTTTTCTTATTTTCAATCAGAAACTAAAGTTATCAGAAAAAAAATGTAGAAAACCTTTTTTTTTTTAATAAAAAGTGTGATTTTTTTTCCCCCTTAAAAAAATAGATGCAATTGTGATAATACTAGCTGGAGGACTGCCTAGCAGATTGACCATTGCTTTGGAAAAGGATCCCTCTAGTCTTCTACTTAGTTTTATTCTGTAAGGTTCATATTTCATCAATGGCCCGTTGTATTAAAGGAATAATTAGCATGAGGTTTCTTGATTGTATGCATAGGCCATTTTGTTTATCTCTGTGAACGAGTCAACCTGAATGATATCAGGCCCTTACAATGAAGTTTTGAGTCATTCCTCCTACACAAGATACTCTCTTCTCTTATCAGGTAATTTGGAGAAAAGTGACAAAAAGAGTTTTGGGGGGGGGGTTGTTTTTTTTTTTTTTTTTTTGCAAAAATTCAATGCATTTAGTATTTCTTAGAAATAATAAATGTGTCAGGTAAGCAGAAATATGATAATAATATCAATTTCTCAAAAAGTATCCGTACCTTTAGTAGCAAAAATGCAAATTGAAAAGAATCCCTCTTCCTCTATAACTGGCAAAGGAAAATTAGCCCTAAAAAATACAAACTCAAGTAGAATTGCAATAGCACATTATTTTTATATCCATTTTCAATAAGTACAGGAGACAGAGGAGTTATTTCACTCCAAGCTTTGGTCCATGGGTTAGATTTTTGGTCTAAGACAGATTACAAGGACACTCCTATAGGATCTTCCAAATTATAAAAAGAGTCTTAAAACCTTGTGTTGCAACCATCCTCTTTGTTTATCATTGAGGTCCTTTATGTGTAAGTGTGCCAAATGAGACCTGAAAGTCTATTTTGTTCCCTTAGATTTTTATCCTTATACCACCCAAAGTTTAAAAAAAAAAAAAAAATTCTTTTCATCTATGTAGTGATGAGAAGATTTTTTTTTTCTTTTTAATTTTTCTCTTACTAAATTCAAAGGCAACAGAGATTATAGAGAGTATTTCTAAAGCAGGAGAAGTGAGATGCAGATCGATCTGTCCCTCCAAGTTGTTGTTTTCCTTTGGAAAGAATCCAGATGTACAGATGTGGAGGACGGACCTTGGATATCCCCCAATAAGTCACCTGTCTGGATCATGAAAGGATTAGTAACGTAGATGACACATTTGTCACACAGTACAGACACAACTTTTTTCTTTTGTTTTGAATCTTAAGTCCAGTGGATGCCCTGATACCTAATAAAAATTGCGCTGAAAGATGATTATAGTCAAGATTTTAAAGTAATTTTGCAACTTTAGTCTAGACCTTTTGCCTACATATAGCATGGTGCTTTCTTGTTTCCATAATTTGTGTATTTCCATACAACTATGACATTGTGAATGCGTTGAGTCAATCCTACATGGTTTAGTGATAACTATTATGGCTAACTTTATCCAGGATGTTTCCTCTTCTAATCTGTGGAGAGAAAGAGGCAACTCCAAAAAAGAATCCATCTCATTATTAAGGTATTTGTTTGAGATAGATACACTGAATCACACTCTGGAGGGGAAATTCCACTCCATATAGACAACCTACTCAAATATTTTCAATTATGTGTCAAATTTCCTGACTTTTCAATATTGTCTAATTAAGATCTCTTAGATTTGAGTAGCATTCAATCCCACAAGTAACATAAATAATAAATGAAAAAATAATTATACTCATTATTTGTGGCACATAGGAGTCACAGTTACTGGTTTCTGCAATAGTTGGGCTTTGGATTTTATCTCTGCAATGGCAGGGGTGTTGACTAGGGCACTTGGTGCAAGTCTTTGAGGTTCCATAGGTATTTGCTGGCAGTCTTGTCCACTGGTATTTGCAAGAAATGTAAAGGTTTGGGAAATGCAGATCTATGGCTAGCAAGAGGGGGAAGCATGCTCCATCTCTTACATTCATTCAAGCATTTCCTCCCATGCTTAAAAATTATGATTCCTCTCCTTGATCATTTGTTTACCTGCTGTCAGAATCCCAGGAGACTCTAAGCTCTTTCTCACATGCATTGCGCCTTTTCAAAGTATTATAACTTGGTTATTTCTTTTTCCCTTCCTAAAGCACACAGCACACAATTTTTTTTCTGCTGAAGGTCTTCAATTCCCTGCACTAACATCAGGGACTCCTCAGACATTCACAGTATTGAGCATGGACAAAGCAATGTGACTTTTCTAGCCTTATTCTTTGACAACAACATCAGGTGCTGCCTAGAATCTATAATTTCAGAACAAATGGTCACAAGTTTATCTTTTCAATTGTCAGTCCATTCGTTTTGCTTCAGTCTCTAAGCAGGGGTTCTTAAGAGTCTTCTGAACAGTGTAACAGTTTATCCTGCCCTGATGCAAAAAACCACCAGCCTAATGTATTTAATAAATCCTTCATTGGGCCCATGATTTTGGTTGAAACATTTTGTTGCAGTGTAAATATACAGGCATGTAAAATAATTAGATTTCAATCAAACTTGTGTCATCCCTTTTAATTCCAGACATGTAGCTGGGAATTACTGGATACAACTTTGAATTTTTTCTTAACTACCACAATCAATCTCTTAATAAACTTGACTTTCTTAGAATGTTAACTAACTGAGAACTAAAAAATTATAATGCATAAACAGAAGGTGAAGAGTACTTTCAATAAAGAAAACAATGTAAAAAAACTTCTCTCTTTCTATTCCGTATAAATTTAACACTTTAACAAAATAATGTAGTACAAATTTCAGATTCAAAAGAGTGTTTCCTGAATGAAGCATAATCTATTACAATTTATCATCATATAGTAATATTATATTATCACTTGCAAATGAGAAGTACAGCTTTCATAGTTGCCAAGCTGTACTTATCCACATCTGATGGTCCCCATTAATTTTTAACAATTGTCCTGTCACCAGTCCAGTGAGCTGTAGAAAATACTGTGGAGACGGCACATTCCTTGATGATTGCGGTTAATGCTGCTGCCCCTTTGAATCAGCATGAAATGTAGACACTTTTATGACTGAATCTGCAATTTGGGATTTGATCATGCTATTTATAGTATTGCTAATGATCTGTAGCACTGACAAGGGGTGTGTTGAAGTCATTCTCTCAGTTACTCTTGTTTTCTGTTATAAGGCAGAGCAGACATCTGGATCTTATATTTCAGTAACTAGACAGAAAATAATAGCACAAAGAGGTCATGATTTTCAGTGGTAGAAGATTTTAATAGGCTTAGGTGAGAGGTTGTTTGTTTGGGGTTTTTTAATATCTCTGGAAGTTTTTTAACCAATATTTTGATTTAGGAAAAGGTAGCATTTTATTTTGATCTAGTTTCTAGAAGGTCAATTTCAGTCACATGGTAAAGTGAAAGGAGGCTTAGCGACATCTCAAGAAAGTAAAGTTGAGCTCAACAAAAACAACTGTACATGGGTTTTAAACTTACCATGCAATATTGTATTAGCAAAATACAATTTTCATTTTTATCAGAATACTTTAGAAACACTGCATCACTTCTGAAAAAGACTGGTTTACTTCCAAGTCCTCATTTTGTTTACAAATCCAGTTCCTAAAATGTATGGTATCTAGTTTGTTTTAATTTTGAACCTAAAAACTCCATTATGTGCTATAAAGAATATATGTGAAGAATGTTTCTGAAGTTAATTACATTAGAATATTTTGGGTATTGCCTGATCCTTATCTTTCTCTGAAAGTGTATCTGAATATTAATCATGCCAAATAGCTCCAAAAGTAACAAGAACCCTATTTAATGCCACAGTTCTCATGACTGCTGTAACCAATGTGTAAAGAACAGTAGGAATTATAGCATCTTGCTTCATTATTTCATCTTTTAATTCTCATAGAACTGTGGGGAGGAAAAAAACAACAGCAACAGCTATGTACATTAATGATCCCTGGAATCAGTGCTTGATTTCCTATGGGTTTGTGTCCCTTAATTAATTAACTACTTAAGTGATTTATACTGATTTCTTTTTATCTCTCTATATGCTTGTAAAAATTAAGCCATCCTTCTCCCTGCAGGACAAACAAGTACAGGCTTCTGCCAATTTGATTGAATCAAACACCATCACTAGCATACCAGGAGAGCTGTTTTCTCATGCCTCTTGGTTTCCCCCAGCACAAAGGACAGGGAGTAAGAGATGGGTCAATCTGAACAGCTTTAACTGGCACTAGAAAATTGTTCCCCTACTACATTCAAAAGATGTTCTGTGGGGAAGAGTAGGCCTACTTTCTTAAGAAAACAACGTTTTTTAAATGTATGGACATTAAAATTGTGTTACTAAGCTCTGAAAACTTTAATCAGTTGAGGATATAATGGGAAAATGGACCTGCCCTCGTCGGGTACTGGGAAGCAGTTGGAAATTTGCAGGTTTTGGAACAGCCATATAGGATGAACCACAGAAGCATTACATTTCACGGACATTGTGTTATGAGGATACAGCCTGTAAAGTATGTCCAGAAACATGCTAAACATTTAATCTGTACTCTAGTGTATCTTTTGAATTTTTACAGTTAGTCTTTCCTATGTACTAATTTAGCCTGTGGGACTATGATTTAGTAAGGCATTGAAGTAGGCTATTTATCAAATCCTTTTCTGCAGATTCTGAGAAGTACCAGTAATTCACTGAAATTATTCCAGAACAATAAAACTTCTGAAGGTTGTGGTTATCTAAAAAAGATAAATTTCTTTGTTTGGTTTAGCAAGAAATTTCTAGAAGTGTTTCATTCCCAGTTGGATAATTATTTCTTCCTAATATCTGATGGAGACCTTTAAGTTGCTTCTAAGTTAGAAGTAGAGAAGAGAATTAGCAGACCAAAATCCTCATAAGGCTTGTTAACTTCCTTCCTGTGACAGACACAGAAAGGAGGCATCTGTTTCTTGCACAACTGCAGTGAATTCCCTTCTGAGCCTTGCAGTGTTTCACCCTGGCACTGCAGCAGGTTCTCTGAGCTCCAGGAGAACTACACTTAAAGAAATAGCTGTAGTGATTTTGCTAAGTTTCAGAAATTCAAGGATCAGAAAGGATTGTGACATGTAGTTATATCATCATTTCTATGAACAAGCATTCTTAATCATATAAATAATAGGAGTTAATTAACTAGGTTCCAGCTGTTTAATTTCTCCAGATGGATTCAGAGACTAAAAATCCATGCATTTGTACTGGAATCAATCTTCTTCTTGGCACAGACTTACATATTTTCAGTTATTTGGTTGCATAAAAAGCTTACTTTTAATATTTGGATTTTTTTTTTTTTAATTAAGTATTCCATGAATGATTTTTTTTAAAATATATAATATGTTCTATATTACATCCCAGTGACTGTATGCATTTGTAGTAAAAGCTTTTAAGCAGCTGTGTTCCTTTACTTAAACAAGATGACAGGAATCTTGAAATAAATCACATGACACCCAAGTTCTAGGTAAACTTCAGTCTGAAGGAGCTGAAACCTATATCATTGTACTTATGGGATCATACCACAAACACTTACCAGCAGACACAAACCTCTTCTCACCCAGCCAGTTTAATCTGGGATACTGTGAAACCACAGGAATACGTGGATATTGGTATGCTGATTATGTAGGAAGTCAAGTAGCTTTACAGCTGTAGTATTATGCTTAATGACAAATTCTGGATTATTTTTGAGTTTTATCCAGGGGCTGCTTAGCACAAAACATACAGACAATTCAGAGTTGTCTGCAGAACCAGGGCAATTATGTTCCAAAGAACATACTGCATAACACATGCATTCCCTGGTGCGCAGTTTTGCATGCATATCATGGCTGTGCCCTCTGTCCACTTTGGGATGAGAGACCTCTACATCCCTCAACCTCTGCATCCTTCATTCCTCACTGGAGGAAGGACTGTGTTCCACTGTGTACTACGATAGTTATTTGGATCTGGATAACTGGGAGCTAGGACAGTGACGCAAAACTCAAATTATAGGATCCCCTAAATACCGCCATGGGTAGTGTTTGTAGACAGCCTGATGTGGGTCTCTGTTCAGTACACAACCTTCCTTAATAATTGCTCAAAAACACTTAACTGATATAGACAGGGCATCTAAGATAGGCAAGCATTATTTTTTGTTAACCACCTGTGTTTTATGTGGTCTAATACCTAAATTTGCTGACTAAAATAGACTGCCTGATTTTGACCTGTACTATAAAAAATTATACTCAGAGAGTATACTACTTTTCCTCATTCTTTCAATGTTTTGATGTCACTTTTAAAATCTTGGCTTAAATCACTTTTAGTAGTTTATTTGGTGTAAGTTTTCCTCTGTTGGTCTGTCTTCCTTACCTACAGGTCTGCTTTACTACTCTTTAAATCTTAAAATCAACTAATAAAATTATTCTATGAAGGACAGAATAAACTAAGACAGTTTGAAGATATCTGATGTGGTGTCTTTCCCTGAGTAAAGATTTATGATTACACTAGTCTTCTGCAGACTGGGACAGGGAAGAACTTTTGGCACACATTAGGAATGACGATTAGTTCTCATACATTTCCTTAAGTGACTATTATCAGAGAAAAACCTGTAAGTTCTAGCTATGTGTAAAGATGTCCTAAAATATATTGGTCTCTTCAGAGAGAAATTGGCTGGGGATATACTAATGGGAATGCTTTCTAAAGTGGTAATATTTCTCTGTAGTCAGGTTTTTGGGTACAAATAAATTGGTGCTGGGTTATGAGGGGAAAAAAAAAAAAGTAATCTTTTTGCTTCACCTGATTTCACCTTTTTTAAAGTTATAGACTACAAAAAGCGGCATCCTCTTTCTGCAATATGAAACCACTTTTGCCCTCTGAATAATGCTTCTCTGGTAAATGTCAGTGTACACATTTCCTTAATATCTATATCTTTGCACTTCTGTGGCCCTCAGATTCTTGAGAATTATAGAGATTAAATTGGCTGTTTTAATTCCCTGTTGATTTCCTGTACAGGTTTTGAATTGACTAAAAGTTTATTTCCAGCCTAGAAAGCTAATTACATCCTGCATAAAAAGAACTGTGGCCCCTAGGTCAAGGGAAGTTATTTTCCCCTTCTACTCTGCTAATTGGAGTCCCACCTGGAGTGCTGCATCCAGCTCTGGGATGCCTAGAACAAGGAAAGGTAGGACCTGTTAGAATAGGTACAGAAGAGGGCCACAAAGATGATCAAAGGGCTGGAGCATTTCTTCTGTGAAGAGAGGGTGGGAGAGCTGGGGCTGTTCAGCTTGGAGAAAAGAACTCTAGAGAGAACCCATTGCATCCCTCCAGTACATAAAGAGTGCTTATAAGAAGGACAGCAAGAATTTTTAGAAACATCTGTAGTGATGAAGCATGAGGCAAAACTTGTAAATGGAAAGAGAATAGATTTAAACTGAACATAAGGAAGTTCTTTACACTAAGAATGCTGAAACACTGGAAGAGAATGAATAAAGCCCAATCCAACTTGGCCCCAAATGCTTTTAAGACTGTGTAGCATCCAGAACTTCTCTGGACAATGTGATCTATTGAACGTCTCTTCCTGTGGCAGGAGGTTTGGACTAAGCAACTTTTAAAGGGTCCTTTTAACCCAAACCATTGTATGTTTTTCTGAATCTACTGAGTGTTTCTACCTTCATCAGTGAAAGTCCATTGGATTCAGGGCATAAACTGAAATGATTAGCTTTAAAATCTCATATTTTAGTGGCCCACCACCAACACATGTGTAAGTGTTTTTTGGGGTTTTTTTAGACTCTTTAAAAATAATTGTCTGCTCCACTCATTGCACAGTATTAGTAAAATGTTGCAAGCATTTCTGCAAGATATTAAGTTGATTACAAAATGATGGTTAGAATGTTTACCCATTGGCATAGCAGGAAGTGCTATGAGGAGATCCTCATCTGCTGGTAAGGCCATGCCTGAAGTACTGTGTCTAGTTCCGGGCTATCAAGTATGAGAGACATGAACATACTGGACAGAGTCCAGTGAGGAGCCACAAGGCTGATTAATGGAATGGAAAAGTTATGACTGTGCAGCCTGATAAAGTGAAGGCTTGGGGGGATCTCATCAATATATATATAAGTACCAGAAGGAAAGGTATAAAGAGGACAGAGAAAAGGTGTTGGTTTTTTTCCAGTGGTGCCCAGTCACAGGATGTAGGCATTTTAGTATTTATTCTTTTTGTGGGAGGGAGAGATTAGAAGGAAAAAAACAAAGCAGGCTTAAGCTTAAAAATGAACAAAAATAGTTTTATTAACACACACTAAAAGAATGAATAAAAAAAGAAAGTTGGGGAAAAAAACTAAAACAAAACAGAATGACACTTTAAAACACGCTTCTCTCCTTTTACAAACTATTAACTTTTTTTATTAAACAACATAAACAACATTAAACATCTCAACACAACTTGAGATTTTCAGTCAGTTTCACTATTTAGACATAATCACTCATTACTTTAGGAGAAGAATCTCTCTAAGGTTTTTTTTTATAAAGATGTTTGCCACAAGAGAAAATAGTCCAGTGCCCCCAATGTCACACATCTGCTGCTGCCTGGAGTTTTCGCAGACTGTGATGTTCTATCAGCAAAGCTTCTCTGTGTATCTGGGGTACTATTTTTGAATACTTCTTCTAGTCTAAAATCATCTTTGTCTCAAAGGCTGAGACCTCCTTTTAACCCAGGAACAGGGGCTTTAAAGTTCTCAATTAAATCTCAATCACATCATGTTGGGGAGGAGGAAGCCAAAAAACCCTATAAATATGATTGCCTATATTCTGAGAATGAGAAACCTGTAGGTGAAATAGAATTGAAAGTAAGTTTTGATGTTTGAGATGTATTAGATACTGGATGTCTGGGAAAACAGTTATGTGACCAGCTGAAGGTCACCTGCAGCCAGACACAGAGGTCAAATGGAATGTTCTGTCTCACCCCCCAATGGTTCATCCCACACCTATAACCCTCCCCTGAAGTATCAGGTATCGGTAACCCCATTGGCCCAAGTCTTGTTCCAGCCCACCTTGAAGACCCCTGATAAGGGGTCCCAAGGGGGCTGGATGGTCTCTTTGCTTGCACCCTTTCCCGAGGACTTTCCTCTCTTGGAATTTCCTCCCCCTACCTCTCCCTTCCCCCACCTTCCTAGGCCTTGCCACGAGCTGCAGCCTGGCAGCTCAGAGCAAGGCCTCACATCCCTTACAATAAACCTCATCTTCTAAAACCTAACTTCAGAGATCTCTCATCTACATTTGTCTACACCGTCCTGGAGTCCTCAGCAGCAGGAGGAAGCAATTTCTACAACATCAGTCCTCAATTTTGATTAGAATAGCATTCTACCCAACAACACCAAGATGCTACAAAGAGCAAGTCCATTTCTCCATAGTTTACCCCAGAGAAGTCCGGTTAAAAATGTCCACTTCTTCAATTCTATTCCAATATTATTAGTTCTTTCACTTCTAATCTAACTGACTTCATTTGGTGTCTGTTCTACGTACCCTCTGTTTTCTTTTTTCTTTCTCTCAAGGAAGAGTTGTGCTTTCAAAGTTCCATGTTGCTAGGAAAGGATTAAATCCACCCAGGCCTGCAAGGGCCACATGCACGCACCAAGCTGCATGAGGCTGAAGGAAATGCAAAGCTGTGCTGATGAAGGAAGCTGGTAGATGTCCTTTTTTCCATCCCTCGGTCTCATCCAGGGCAGCTCAGCTTAAAGTTGTTACGAAGCTGCAGGCTTTCTTTCTCTGCTGCCAGGAGCAATTAAGCTGGGCCATGACTTGGCCCCTCTGCCGTGGCCCTGAGCCCGTGGCCAGCACTGCCGAGCTGCAGCCACTCCTGTTCCCTGCCGGCAGCAGGGGAAAGGGGCTCAGCCGGCCCAGGCCCTCCTTGTGCAGGCAGCGGCCCTCAGAGGCCCGGCTGGGCCCGGTCCAGCCGCCCAGAAGGGCAGCAGGGCCCGACCTGGGCCAGCCCACCGCCTCTGATGTTACCTCATGGCTGATTCCAAAGCGAGAGAGAGACCGATCAGCAGCAGATTAGTTTTAAATGTCCCGTCCAAAGTCACATTGACATTTCTCATTGGTCAACTTAGCTGCCAATATTCTGGCCAGCTTTTTGATAGGTCCCTGTCCTTGCCCGCCAAAACTACTCTATGGTCATTGGCAGGATTTCTCTATATCCAGAAAACAAAATTGTGCTAACCCATGATACAGGACCAGAGGCAATGGGCACAAATCAAAACATGGGAAGTTCTCTTTGAACATCAGGAGACACTTTTTACTGTGAGGGTGACTGAGCACTGGCACACACTTCCCAGAGCATTTGTGAATCTCCCTTCATGGAGACATTCAAATGCCGTCTGGACATTGTCGTGAGCAACCAGTTTCAAATGGCTCTGCATAAACAGGATGGTTGGGCACCCAGGTGTCTCTTCCAACCTGAATTCTTAAATGATTTTGTGAACCTTTATCTTTTGAGGACCGCTCAGTACATGTTACTTTTTGCTTAGGCCAAAGCAACTAGAAATATAATAAAAATGATTGAGCATTAAGAATTTAAGTGGGACCAGATGACCCGATGTGGTGGGTCAACCTTACCCATTCTGTCACTATGAAATATTTTAGACTGGTAGAATTTCAGGTCAGTGTCTCAAAGCTACACTGCTTCAAGCTCTATGGTTTGCCTCTTGCAGCTGTATAAAGCATGTTGATTTTTTGGGGCATAAAGATTAGGATCTAATAATGGTGATATGGATAAGGAGCAACACGCAAGGGGTGATCCCCTTTCCCTCACTGTTTAGAACAGGAGAATGACCAACACACCCAGTGTTTCTTTTGTGGCGTGGGTTCCCCTGTGTCGAGGTTTCACCAGGGAATGCATCCATATGCAGCCTGAAAGTGCTACTCATTACTTACAGTGATTAATTTAGTTAATATAATTTTAGATTCACTGATACAGAACTGAACACTCTTCTCATGATCAACAGTCACTCAGAGCCAAGAAACTTGACAGGCATTTGCTTAACTGAGTACATGTGCTCTGAGCAGCACAGTGTGAGCCAAACCTTTGTCTTGCACAATGTCTGACTACAAATATACCAACTAATCTTAAATTTACAGTTCACCTACCTTTTTCTCATTTTCTTCCCATTTGCAGGTATTTTTGTGATTAAAAAATCCATTAACATGCAGAAAACAATAAAAACAAAAAGGACAATGACTGGTAAATATAGCTTAGTTTCTTTAAAGCAATTCAATTTAAGCATTAATGAGACTCTAACAGTAAATAGACTATTGTGTGTTTTATAATATAGAGATATTATGACTATGAAACCTTGAAAAATTGCTTGAAAAAACTTGTTAAAAGAAAAATAAGATTGATGTTGTTATTGTGACATTTATTTTTCATTTTGATTTGGTAAAGGTTAATGAGGTAATTCATGCAGAACTGAAAGAGTTTTGTTGATGTTGCTTTCCACTTCAGTGACAGATTGCAGATGTGACAGTGTGATCAGGATACGCAAAGCAATCACACGGAGACGAGAGATTTCTCAGGGCAGAGTTGTTCCTCCAAGAGAGCCCAAGGCTGAGCCAAGGCCAAGAGCCCCTCTGCCTGTTTATTTCTTACTTTTTATACATTTGTGGGTCTGGCTGTGGATTGGCTTCTGGAGTTTTCACCTCCCAGCCGAATGGCCAGACCAACTGTCAGTTACAATTGTTTTCAGGTTAGAAATATGCAAACAAAGGACAGAGAATGGAAAACAAAGGATTTGTTTATGTTACATGTGTGAGAAAAGGCAGAAACTGCTCCTAATATTGTACAGTAGCTAAAAAAGTCTGGCTCCATCTTATGAACAATCAAAAAGCTTTAAAAAACTCAGAAAAACCAAGGTGACATGACAGCACTCCAGTGACCCAGTAAGGACCAACTTTAGTAATATGGATATGTATTTCTGTAGCACTGCACTGTCTGCTTTTACAGAAGCAAGATTTAATAGGATTTTTAAGATATAAGATATTCCAATTTCATCACAAGTATCATTGCAATATAGCTTCAGGTTTGCAAAAATAATTTGGTCATCAGAAAATACTGCCTATGTAATGCCAACTTTTGTGCTAATGTGAATTTCCAGCTGTGTAAAGTAGAAGTGTAGGTAAATTCAATTTAACGTTCCCAGAGACACAGACTTGCATATTCCTTTCTGAAACTAATCAGTTATTCATTTATGAATCTCATTTTCCTCAGTCATATCTACATACTTTACATTTCAACCTTACATTGCCTTTACTTTCAAAATTCAGTATTCATCTATGAACAGTGAAAAATATTTAATTGATATCTAAGATACTCCAAAAAAGCTACTTCAAAGAGAATAAGTATTACTTGGCATTTTTTTATGACAAATGATCACTTTCTTCCCCACCTCTTCATAATTTTGAACTTTTTACCTAGTTTAATAGAGAAAGCCAAAGTTTAGATAAGAACACTTAAAGTTCTGTTAAAACAAATCACAGAATGCAGAGGTTCTGAAAGAAATGCAGGAAAATCTCATTGTACATTGACTGGCAGAAGCTAGATGCACAATTTGTACATGCAGATTGGCAGGTGAGGTGGTGTTCCTAAAGCTTCCATCTGCCTCATAGTTAACAATGATATTGTTTTGGGTAATGTAACAAAACAAAACAAAACAAAAAAAAAAAAAAAAAAAAGTGTTCTATTTCATCTGTTAGAAGCTGATAATGGCCCAGCCATTAAAACCAGGTGGGGCAGTGCTTCTTATCTCTTTCAACTCCAGGGGGACATCTTCTGATAATGGGCCATTAGGGCCCACCAATGACATGACAGATTCCATCAACTCACTGTGAGATGCTCCACCCAGTGGAGGGGAGCCAACTGTTCCTAGCTAGATAAAAACTAGAACTGAAGGACACAAGGTATCTGGTTTTTCCACTGGATGCCTGGAGGAAGACCAGATCCATCTGACCACCACTGGACTTTCTACATGACAATCTCTACTGCACAGAACCAAATGTTATTTCAGGAGGATTTTTTTTGACTGCTTCCAACACCCTGACCAACAGGGTGCCAGGTCATATCCCTGACTGTCATGGTTTTTCCAGGATTTTTTGTTTACTTCCTTGCCTGTTTTTTGTGGGATTTTTTGTACTACTATATTTGTATTTTTCTTTTTTTTTTTTTTTAATAAAATAATAAATAAATAAATAAATAAAACAAAAACCCACAAAACACAAAAAACCCCACACATCTATAAGAAAGATTTTCATCAGTCTGTTCTGAAAACAAGTTTTTCCTTCTAAGTGTTCCTGATAATCTGTGATTATTCTAAACTTGTTTCTTTTCATTTGCATTTCTTGACCAATATCTTCCCTTCTCTTTACTCCTTCTCTATTTACTTTGCCCTTTACCATTTTATTTTCTATTTAGTCTTATTTCTTCCTATTCCTTCTCTTCTGCCTGGTGATCATGTCTCCAAATTATTCCAGTGTTTGTCGTCTTGCAGCATGTGAACCACAAGCCTTTCACAGATACCAGAAAATGGCATGAGGTGTTGAGTTGGGTTTTTTTAGCCAGACACATTTACACAGATTTATATAACAAAGCAAAGGAGAGTAGGTGTCCTGGTTAGAAAAGACAGGTGTCTGCTAGAGAGAGGCAGGCACCTCTAGGAATGGGGAATTCAAATCCTTCTCTCTGTGTTATTATAATTTGGAAGATTAAAAAAACCAAACTTTTCAGTCAGAGCTATGGGGAAAGAAATAACAGTCCTTTACTAGTAAATATAACATGACAGACAAACAACAACAGCAATTATAATAATAGTAAAACAAAACTAAGAACCTCGAGGGGGAAACGGTGGAAACTCTGCCACTGATGGCTGGAAGCAGTGGATTGTCGTCGGCAGGCAGGGGGGTGTCCTGGCAGCCGAAGTGAGCAATGCCAGAGAACCCGCAGCAGCTGGACTTGGGCTGACTTAAAATTTAGCAGGGCAGTGAAGAAGCTCTGAATTCTTGGACGCTCTAACAGATGATAGAGTTCCCAGGACTAGACTCTTCTGTTAACTGTGGACTCCATGCATCTACCCGTCGCCTGACTGTCCTCCCTGGAAAACTGAGAGCAGTGAGCCTACCACCCTCAGCTCCCCGTGAGCTTTTTCCCTCCCCCAAAACGAAGTGATCAACTTCTTTTGTCAGGGTTGAGCACCCTTTAACTATCAGTATTTAGTCTCTCAGCAACTTATGGGGGGCGGGAAAAAATTCCACAGGAAAACTCAACCCCCAACAGAAGGTCATAAAAGTGGTTGCCAGTATGCATTGTGAGCAATTTGTTATTTTTTTTTATCTTTGTGGAAATTTCATTGAGGACACTGTCCGACCTGCAGTTACAGACACTATTTTTTTTAATCTCATGTATTAGCACAGTTTCCCACTGCACTAAATAAACAATCTGCCCTCATCCTGTTACAAGCTACAGTGTTCTGGACAAATTTCTAATATTCCCTCTGTGTTCCAACTACCAAGCAATATGTGATATAAGACAGAATCACCTGTGGATCGTCTTTCTGTGTTTTAAGTTACGAGGGCTCGGCGTTTAATATTTGGATTGAATTTTTTTAATGAGGTCTGTTCCATCTGATTTTTTTATTATTTTTTATTATTTTAATATTTTAATTGTATTATGGTTTTGCAGGCTAAGAGAAATCAGGCATGTCTCTGCAGGACTCTTTATATTATACTAGAAACTAAGCAAAAGCCATGTGACTTTCTTGGTGATAGGTAATAATTTCTATCATAAGGTAGTTACAACAAGCAAGATGTAGCCCTCCTAATATGTTGGGGTACAGCTGGTCCTCATCCTGCTTTTCTGCAATGCTGCAAGCAGACCAAACTCACATCTTCTTGCAGCGCAACTTAGTGTTTAAAGTAAAAAGCAGTAGATTAGAGTAATATCTTAAAGATTTTGTGGTTTTCAGATTATATATCCTTTCCTTTTATTCTCAATTAATCAATTGAGTTGTTGTGGTTTAAGCCCATCTGGAAATTAAGCACCACACAGCCCCTCACTCAGGCTGCCTTCTTCTCTGCTCCCAACCCCAGTGGAATGGGGAGGAGAATCAAAGTAAAACTTCTATGTTAAGATAAGAAAAAAATAATAATTGAAAATAAAGTAAAATACAGTAACAGTGGTCAATGATAACACTACTAATAATAATGAAAAGGAAAAAAAATTATGCACAGAACAATTGCTCACTACCTGCTTACCAATGTCAGACCTCCCTTTCCGAATCCAGATCAGCACCTCTTCCAGGTACCTCCCCCCAGTTTATATCTTGGGCATTATGGCATTTGTATTTTGAGATGATGATGCTTCCCAATATCCCATCATCCTCCCTGTTTATCTGTTCTGAGAGGCATACATACAGACATCATTCCCTCAGTCTATGGAACACCTCTGTCGAAGGTTAATAACATGACCACAAAAAATAATTTTGTTGGATTCATTTAGTCCTTGACTTCGGCCTTCATCCTCAGTAACAGTTTTTCGAGCAGGAAAGGCGCAGTGAGGGGTTGGATTGTTGCATGCTGCACATTTGAGTCAGTTCCAGCTTCAGCACTCCTGTGCTTCTTCAGTTTTATCAAAATTTACTCTTCGTTGGTGAGAGTGTGATGGTCAAATTAAAGTCTCAGTCTCAGACCCCCAGAACACTTGTGGTTAAGATCACAAGAGAGGTGATGCACATATAGCCATCACAGAAGCAGTAATACACAGTGTTGAATAGTTATTAACTACAGCTAATAATTACGGTTTAATTTATTGGCTATCTTCAACCAAAATCAAAACCTCTTGAGGCAAACATTGGACTTCCCCATTTTCCTGCATTACTCACAAAGTGCACCCAAGTCCTTGAGCAAAAGTAATTATATGGATGGGTTTACTTTTTCCTGAGACAGGAAAATAATGTGCACTATGGGAACTTTACCTCTTTCCATTATATGTAATGTTTTTATTAGGCAGGGCCAACCTGACTGGCAGATCCTCTGATGTTGACTAGCCAGATGGCCTTTGCTAGAAATGTATCCCAGTGTTTTTTGGGTCCCACCACCCATTGCTCTCAGTGTACAGAGTGCTGCTCTCAGCCTGACAGAAGTGAGGCTGCTGGTGCTCAATGTGTGATGTCTCAGTTTAGTAAAAATTTTCTCTGTAAAATTAAGCTAAATTTATTCAGCTGCACTGCACTGAACTAATCCTTGGATCTCATATAGCTGAGCCATTGGGAAGTTGATTACATATTTTCACTTGATACAAGGCCAGGTGGAAACAATAACACAAAATGATAAATTATTAAATTAAAAATTCATTCTTAATTAATAAATTCAATTTTGTAGTAGATTAAAAAGGTGATGAGAAATAGTGGAAATGCAACAGCACCATTAAATCAGTGCAGGAAAATAGATTCCTGGCAGCAAACCTAAGATCCTGATCAAAACAGTGAACTTAGTGCTTAGCATGTGGCATGACAGTGCACTGCTCAAAGGCATGAACATGGTCAGCTAAGGATGGGGTTATTTCTTTTAATATTGTAAAAGAAAGACATACTCCTATAGCTGCTACGCAAGGGATCTGAAAATTTCTGTGGCATGGTTTTGAGCCCAGGTCTACAGGATTTGTTGTTTTTTGTTTGGTGGGTTTTTTTGTGTGGTTTGTTTTTTTTTTTTTTTTCCCCCTGTAGTAATTGTAAAGCTTGAAGTCTAGAACAGCAGTTCAAAACATTTTGTCGGTTTTAACTATAGTAGTATTACTTATTGGAAATGCAACTACAAATTGAAAAATAGAAAGCTTAATGTAGAATGTGTGGATATTTTAAGCATACAGTAAACTTTGGCAGACAAGTTAGCATATTGTACCTGAGTTCAGGATGAGAAGATTAAATGTGTAGCTCTTTGTGTTAGAAAATAATATTTTGGAAGATAGGGAATGCCAGTTAGATTCAAGGGAAAAAAATCATCCCTCTAACTCAATATATACTCTAACCTTTTACTGGTAATCAGTTACTCTTCATTTTATAGCAAATACAATATGGAAAGGTAAATCTATTTTTTTTATTGTTTTGTTCTAAAATATGTGTAATATTATAATATCATATAGCTATATATTTTTTTTCTTTTAGTATCTTATTTATATTACTGCTAACTGTAGACAGGTTCTGACCAGTTTAATCTCCTAGTCCTACACGATGTTCTAGCCTAAGCAGTGTTAAAGTAAAATATTTTTAAAACATGTATCAAATGTTGCCTAGATTAAATAACCAGAAATAATTTCACAAGATATTGACTGAATTTGCTATTACATTAGCATATCTTGAGATACTGATGAAATCAGATTTTTTATACTAATTTTATACATTTTGTGTATTTTTATACAATTTATATGAAATTCACATTATGTACGTAAGGAAGTTTCTGTTTTTGTTGTTGTGGGGTTTTTTGTTTGGTTGGTTTTTGTTTTTTCTGGGTTTTTTTCCCATTCATCAGTTAAGATGGAAATGCTTGCTTCCTTAAACCTTAACCTTTGTATCATAACTAGTAGTACACAGCTGCACTGATTTGATAACAGAATTTTTAACTTATCTCTAATTCACTAGCTTTGAAAAACCTGTTTCAGGAAATCTCAAACCTTTCAAAATTCATTGTTATCACATTTCACAACCAGACTGAACTTTTAGACATTTGTAACACATTGCAAATAGTGAAGGGAAATCTGATCTTCTGCACTCCAGAGGGACTCTTAAAATTATATGAAGCTGAAAATTTTGTAAGCAAGAATACAATTTTTCCAAATGTCCCAATGATTATGAACTTTTTTGTTTTGAAGATTTAAGAACTGGTATGTGACTAAACTGTGTGCTAAAAAAGAAAATAATACATTTCCACTTTTTGAACGTAATATAGAACTGAGTTCCTTTCTGACTCCTGAATATTAGATTCATTATGTCAGCCGAATGAAAGCAGAAAAAGTATACAATTAATGTCGAAATAGAAATTAGAGGCTATAAATTCTCTTTATTTCAATGTGAAGATTTCATCTCCTTATCAGCACAAGATGAAAGTAAAACAGAATTCTGCTTCCACTGGAAATAAACTTCAGCACAGGATTTTTTTCTTTCTCTGTAGAAGGCACTTTTTAATATACCAGAGAAGTTCAAGAGCATCTTTCTCTGACCTTTTTCACAGATTAAATGCAGTGAAATAAATTGTGATATACAGGGTACTGACGGCAAGCTGAAGTTCTTGCATCAATGAATTTTCCATTTAGTAGTATAGTTTACTTTCTTACTAGAGTTGTAACTAGTGTGTTTTTGTATATTTCTGACTCTGAGTCCTGCAAATGATTTTTTAGAGTAATAATTAAATGTTTAAGGGCTATAGGATATCCTAGTACAAATATTATAGATTATGTGGATAATAAGGACATTCTTCTCAGGAACTTTTAATTTAGACTGTCATTTTGATGAAAATTAATTTCAGGTATATCAGTTAGAGGTTTTCTTTGAATGAGAGATATAGAAATGAGCCTATAATCCTTATGTAGCTAGTATCTCATTAGATAACATATTTCCATTGACTTAACCTCAATTTAGGAGTTGGGTTGTTGAATTTCACATTACCAATGAAGGTATTTAAACAAGAATGGAGTTTGAATGTAGGAATTCTAGCTCAATACAAACACTTTAAAATATTTTTTGTTGTTGTTCTGCTACTAGATAACAAAAATAGATATTAGTTGTTTTGCAAACAAGGTCATATCCTCCAATATCTGACAAAAAGCAGAGAGTGAATTTCTGCCATGGAAGCTTGATCTCAGAAGGAGTTCACATGTTTTGGCTCTGTGGGAAAAAAAGTATGTTGAAAGTATGCTTACAGAAGCCATTACCATTTGAAACTGATGTTTCAAATGGTAATGTCTTCTGTAACATCACTTTTTTTCCTATTAAAACATAAATATATAGCTGAAGAATAAAACTAACACAGTAATTATTATTTAAAAGAACTTTATACAACAAATTATTTTTAATACCTTAAAATCCAAAAGTTATGTCTTAATGAATTCATTAAGTCTAAAACGCACATCGAAAAAGTTTTCCTTTTTTCACAAAAAAAAAAAAAAAAAAAAAAAAAAAAAAAAAAAATCATTCAAGGCATGAACATATGACCTGCTGTCATAAAACTGGCACTGTTGGAAGAAATGATAGCTTGGATGAGAATATTATTGTTTTTGCTTTAAATTTTTCTGCTGATGTTTTTCTAAATCTTTTCATGTAATAGAAGACAACAGTTAATTGAATGGATCAAAAGACACCACAGTTTTCCTACCTCATTATTCTGTGTAGTATTAATGTAGTATTAATGAAGACTTTGGTGGTAATAAAGGAAGAATAAATCTTCATTCTGTCTTTTGAGACAGAAAAATAGCATAGTTATTTGTCCTGAGAATTTTGGAAACTGATTTTCTGAGTGTCTTATTTACAGAACCATCTTTGTACTTAAATGATATAGAAACACACTGTTCTTTATGAATTTAATCCATTATATCTTTCATGGATCCCGACACTAAATTCCACTTGGCCTTATTCAGGAGAGCTTGCATTTTCATTCTAGTCCTCATCAGTGCAATAATAAATTATATCACTTGGTAATTGACTAAACTTGGTGTGTGCCCTATCCAGGACTGAGCGGGTTTTGTATAAATTGGAGATAATATTCTTGATTTATGTGGATAAGGGCTAAATAAAAGTCTGAAAAATGTTCTGAGACACACAAGAAGTAGGTTCTGTGTATTAAATAATGGTGTTACTCTTTGGCCTTGTTACATCACAAAATAGGGAAGTAAGAATTAAAGTCTGTCTTTGAAATTCTAGCCAAATTACATTTGCTTTGCTTTCTGTTTGCTTTGCTGAATGTCCAGAAGGTTGGCAATTTTCTGCAGGACACACCAAGCCCAGATTTTCAAACTTTTACATCAATTGAGTGACATTTGTGAATTTAAGATTTACTTTTACCTAATACTTCTTAGCAAATTGATTATGAGGTGATTTTCTTTCTCTTTATAAAATACAAATGAAACCTCCCAACAAAAATCAGTAGTGGAAAACAAAATATTTGAATGACCAACTTAGTGGAAAAACTTTAATAATCCATGCTTTAAATTATACTTCCAAAGTAGTTAAACAGCAGAGAGATTATATCTTTTTTTAGCGGATCTGGTTGGTTGCTTGAACTTGTGTGAGGGGAATGTACTAATGTATGTGCTACCAGAGTTCTCAGCTGTAAATGAGTTCTGGTGAAAACCTTATGCAACTTAGGTAGCAATGATGACATGAGGCTTTCCCTTTATTCTAAAAAGATCAGCCAGGTACATCAGAGGGAGCACTGTTTCTTGAGGGAAAAATAGAAATGCAACTTCTCAGCCCTTGTTTTCAATGCTATTTCTTTGTCTTTTGTGACTCTGAATGTTATCTATGACCTCTGAGTTCCCGCCCGAGTCCTCCGGGGACCACAGAGTGAAGAAGAACTTGCATTTTGATCACAAAAAGAAAGCAGAGCTCCATTTCAGTGTGATTGCTGCCTTGACCAGCAGACCATGTTGCTGTTTTATTATTACCAGAAAACTTCAGTCATTCAGACTGATGAATCCCATTGGGAGTTACTGAAATACTGCTGTACTCTTCCTCTCCACCCCTCACCAAACACACTTGATTTACTGATTTGTATCAATGGTTTTAAACTGATTTTCCAAAGTTCAGAAAATGGAATGGGATTGAAGCAAACTGATAATGTGTTGTGGGTTTGGGTTTTTTTGTTTTGTTTTGGTTTGGTTTGGTTTTTTGTGGTTTTTTTGGGTTTTTTGTTTGTTTGTTTTTGTTTTTGTTTTTTAATCACAGGAGGGAAACATTGTAAACAAGATGAGTACATGAGCATAGAACTATGTGAGAATATTTGTTATGAGCAGCGCAGCAGGCTCACACACATCATTAAAAAATACAGCACAGACTTGTAGCTGTAGAATTTTCATTCCTGTATTGTTATAATTTATTTCTTGTGTTTTGATAGAGCCCAGGAGTCCCATGATAGACTCCAAATGACCTTCGTTCTCTGTTATGCAGAACAAAGAGACTCTCTGTCCTCATTTATCTCACTATGAATTGATTAACAGGTTTCTATGTATTTATGAAAGTTTTAATGTAAAAGTAATTTTAATTATTTCTGATTATTAAAGTATGATGATAGGTTAGAGATTAAATATTTTGTTAGAATTAATGACAATTAACTGTCACTGTATTGCAAAACCTCATGGGAACTGGAAACCAGCAGACTTTTTCAGTACTAATTAAAAATCAATCTTCCTTTCCAATTTTAGAGTAAACCACAGGTATTTTTGTCAATAGCTCTTTAAGAACAGAATCAAAAAGAGAGATTTGTCAGTGGTTTCATTATTGCATGACTGTTCATCCTATACTCCAGCACCTGGAAAAAAACAAAACAAAAAAACAAGGACAGCTGAAGAGAATGCAGCAAACTGCATCAGATGTTTTTGTTTAACATGCTTTTTTTCCCCACAGACCTAAAACAGGTGAACTCCTCCCCAGCTACACAATAAGTCTAATGTCTCCAAGCACCTTGAGGCCTTTCCATCATTCATGTTGCATGTAAACAGTACGTTACTCATAAACAGCCTTCAAAACAATCTCTTATCAAAAGCTGTGGTATTTTTTTTCCCTAATCATTTTCCCATGCCCTATTTTCTCTTTAAGTAAATGAAGAGATTAACCTGTGTAAAAGACACTTAAAAGGGACTAATCATCAGGATTTCCAGACTGAAAATACATGCATTAACCTTGAACAAAGTTTTCATCTCCTGGATATTCATCAAAATTGAATTAATCTTCTTTTCTCTACAAATTATTCCTTTAGTGTATGCAGTTTTGTACACATAACCAACAAACAGGCAAACATAACCTTATATGTAAGATCACCTATTCCTAAAGTAACTTTCATACTTCAGTTAATATGCATGTATCCATGTATTTATACATATATTATATGTGTAAAGTTTTTCTTTGTTCAACAAAAAAAAATCACCTACAGTATTCAAGAAAACACTAGTTCATTGCGGGGAGTCACAGGGATTCAGTGAAATTAACTTTTTAAAGTACACTAGAAATTCAGAGAAATTGATTATGTATATTTAAAAAAAAAGTTTCATCCTTGGTTACTAACCTTTGTACTTAATTTCCTTTGTTGTTTGAATACAGTCTTATTAATCCATTATGTCAGAAGCATAATTCCTTCCTGGTTCCTGAACAAATTATTCACAAAGAGAATGAATTAAAATGCTTCTGGGGGAATGATCTGCTTTGTAAGCAACGCAGATACCTAATGTATTAGACCCAATTAATATGGCTATCCAAAGCACTAATAACTTTAAGTTACATTATTAGATATTCTTTTGTTTCTTCAGAGTTATTCAGTGTAACAGAGTGCTGATGCTCTTTACCAATAACGACAGTGCTCACTGTGCAAACACATTCAAGCGAGAAAATAATCTCTTCCATAGTCTAATACATTCTCCCCACTTCACACACAAATTAAGGAAAGAAAGTCAAAGTAGAAAGGCAGTGTTTGATACAGGTCAAATTTCCAGTGATGTCTTTTACTATTGATGTAGTACAAATGTAGCAAGGGTGATGGTCACGTTCTTTTTTCCTTCATCTCTCAAGCTGCCTGGAGTGTGTCTGCTTGGTACAAGTTCTGCTGGTGGACATTCTAAGGCTCTAAAGTGTCATAGAGAGATAGATAAAGTGGTATGGTGAATTATGCTTAGTGTTTTTATTATGGGTAAAAAAATCTGGTCAGGAAGGTAAGGTTATTTTGATAAGAATCATTTCCTTGCCACCATCAGGAATTTACTGATTTTTCTTTAAAGATTTTAAGTTCTACTTTCAAGAGCATTTTAAGACAGCTGTACATATCTACTGTTTTAAATGGGATTGATTTATCTTTCTGACCTGCCATTTCCAAAATGGTAGAGTTCTCTCCCAAATCATAAGGTAAAAATATTCAACACAGTGGTGCTTCCTATAACTTTTTCTTTGATACGTATCTTTGCTTGGTAGAATAACTTCTCCAAAATTCTGAAATTCACATTGACTTCAAACCTAAATAATGTCAAATATTTGAAATCTTATAATGCAACTCCAAGAAGTATTTGAATCCAGCTGTATCTTTACAATACTGAAACTAATGATTTTTAACTCTCCCATTTAGTATATAAATCAAAATATATAATCCAATATTATATAATGGTTTTGTTTTACTGGAATATTTTAGTTTGATACATCATATTTAATTTATAAATGTTATTATAAAATAGTAGAATAATTTTCTTGATGAAAATAAAGTATTCAGTCATACCCAATTCAACTGATAAGAAATCAATTCAATCTTAGGAAAAAATTTCAGCTTACCAACATAACAAGTAGGAAAAAAAAAAAAAAAAAAAAAAGAAACAATGATCTATTAGAATGTTTTAAAAAGCTTTTGTAAAATGCAAATGTTGAAAATAGGACTATACTCTTTTTCTACCATCCTCCCCAAATGTTACTGAAACAAGCTGACAACTACCTTGTGATGCCCATGTTTCTGGATTTTACTTGAAAAATTATAAAGGAGAGGATATTTCTTTATTTTTATGATACCTAAAAATCACAGTATTCAATTGTATTTTAATTCTTTATCAAAAATATATTGCTTGGTTGTGAAAGACCAGTAGTAAACCTTCACTTTGGTTAGTGTATACAAATGCGAGATACAAACTTCAACCCTCTGTGCATGTGCATAACATCAAAAACTGTTTCAGCAACAATTCTGCCTTTTGTGTAGGTACAATGAACATTTCTTTGGTCCTTATGGAGTATGGAGTACTCTACAGTGATAATAATTGTCTGTTGTCAAACATAGGTTTTAATGTGCACGTACTATGGGAATAATTCTGACTCCTCCGAATCTCTCAAAAATTAAGAGTTTTTGTTTTTTCTCAAAATAAACCTGCAGTGTAACTGAGGTGTGTATTCAGCCTGTGCTAAAAGAATCTGCCCTTCTCCATTTATCCCAACTGCATAGCTCTGTAAACACAAGGCCTAGCCATTTGTGTGGCCTCATGACAAGACATTATATTGCCCAAAACCAAAGGAAAGAGGTTAGATAGGCCCCCTCTTTAAAGATATTAAGGCATCAGTGCTTGGATTGAAGTAAAGGACAAGTTGGCATAAACAGAACAGTAGAAGGATTTACATGCACAGTTATAAGAAATGTTTGTTTTCATAAGCAGTACAGAAAGCAAATTTAGAAAGAGCTTCTCAGTGTTAGTCTGGAGAAAAGGCTGAACAAACCACTTATCAAAAAAAAAAAAAAAGAAAAAAGAAAAAAAAAAAAAAGCTTGAAAAATGTGGAGCAGCAGTTAAACACTGTAGGTTTCTTAGAGAGTATGGAGCAAGGTCCTGTCAAATATTACATCATATGAAAATAATTAATGCCAATTCCTTTTCTATCCATAATTGTTTATTCAGTCAATACTGGAATATATGATTCTTATGAAGAACATTTTACAGCAAGCCTTTGAAATACTTCCCAGATTATAAGATTTTAAATGACATACATCAGCATTCCATTGCTAAAAGACCAGGCAGTTGATAGAGATGTTTATTCTTCCATGTCATTGTTTTCCTATGAATGACTTAATTTTACTTTTTTTTTTTTTTTTGACTGATGATCAGGCAAATATTTGTCACACTAATATTGGAAGAAAGCATGTAAACATATACATTTCTACATTTTTGAGGCAGATTTTTTTTTTAATGTAAAAAAAAAGAAAATGACATCTTTCTTACCATGAAATATATTTTTTTTCTAAAGTTTCTTCTGTAAAAGACATAGGAATATTTTATTTTACAGTTTTATGTTAAATTATAGTTTTTAAGTATAGCAATAGTGGATATGAGACTTTTACTCAAATTTTCCCAAGCAGTACTGTAGCAATGTAGCACAAATATTTTCTGCCCAATTATCTCCCTAAATTTAAAATACTAATACCTTGAATATAATTTTTAAATACATTAAACTATGATTTAAAAAGTACATAGTCATTTATTTCTCTGTCATATCTAAATGCATCTCATGCTCACTCCAGACATAAGAAGGCACAGCTCATATTTTCTTCACAACATCTTTGATAATTGCTGATAGTGTTCCCATGTTGGCTGAATACAGTTCTCTGGGGATTTGATCTACAGAATCTGTTCGGCTGGCTTGACTTTGTTGATCCTAACAAGAATGAATTCCCTTAACACTGGTGAATTTATAAATACTGAGGCCTGTCTAATCTGATCTTGTATGCAAACATGAAGTAGGATAACTTTTGCACAGAATAATTATGTGTCTTAAAAAGAATTCATATTGTTACATAGCTCTTTCAGTGAAGTCTCATGAATAAATTCTCCATTCTTTTCATCACAGCAGTCTAAACATGGCAAAATTGGATCTTGTTACTCAGCTGTGTCCAATAAAATCTGCAGCTGAATTTTTTTGAAATGTAAGTTTCAGTGGTCCACTCGAACAGTAAAAGGCTCAGAAAAAAAAATTAAGGTATTTGTTTTCTGTTGCTAAATGACTGTGAGTCATAGTTACAAGTCATAGAATCACAGAATCATAGAATAGTTAAAGTTGTAAAAGGTGTCTAAGATCAGCAAGCCCAACCATTAACCCAGATTCACTGTTCTTACCACAAACCTATACCACCAAGTGCCTTTTGAACTCTTCCAGGGATGGTGATTCTATCACTTCTATGGTCAGAAGGTATAAGTTTTTGCCTGTTTGGAGCAGGTGATGGTGTTTATAAAAATAAAATTGTGAATATTGCAGTCTTCATGCATTGCAGATTCTTATCTGAGTATGGGCTGATAAGGTATTAGAGAAAAAGAGCTATTAGGATTGTCACTGAAATGGAATGACTTAAAGGATTTACACTTCACAGCTACATTTATATCAATCAATACTTTTTTTTTTTTGCCTCAAACCTTTTTTATAGTCGGTGGAAAAGAAAATCTGCTGATTCTGAAATAAATATAACTAATGTACTTGAACAATGATATGTACTGCCATTTTCTGAGACAGAAGCAAGAACAGTAAACATCACTGCACAATGGGAAGATATTCCCATTTTAGATATTATTTTGGTATCTTCTTAGAACTGGAGTTAGCTGAACCAAATAAATGGTGAATATTTACTACTGCTGCTGGATGGCAAATAAGATACATAGATAACAGAGGTAATGGCTTAGATAAAGAGGAAATAGGAAATAAAGATTTGTTTTATTTAACCGTGTCTGCTTCTTTTGTATGATATAATTTGTAAATCATATTTTAAATATTTTTGTTATATGTAGAGTGTTTCTTATTCTTTTTTGTTTACTTTTAATGGAGAAACTTCCGATATTAGATGATTTGCTCTATCCCCTCTCCTCATGCCAGCAGGAGTCTCTGTAAATTGAAAATCACATTAGGAATTAAGAAATGTCAATTTACTGCAATGAATCTCAAAACATAATATAAACCCAAAATATTAATGTGCACAGGGTTCTAAAATCAACTAGAGTAGGATTACAATGAAAGAAAAGGTGGGAGCAATCTGCTCTGGACTGTGCACAAATACTGAAAATTGATTAAACCAAAATGCATTATTAATATATAACCTAGACCAGAAAGTACTTCAGAATATTTGAGGAAAAAACTTAGATTATTTCTTTGTTTTTCAGAAAATTGAGCAAAATTTACACCTTAAAATTTTACAAATAGCCTGATAACATCAGCCATTTCATTTATCCTTTCACTTTCAGTATCTTTAGATGAAAGGGAACATATGTGTCATATATATATATATATATATATATATGGTGTCTTGCATCCCCATACCATCTGCGCTTCTTCTTTACCAGGACTGTCCAAAATAACTGTTAATAAAATCATATACTCATTGAATAACAATTTGAAAAGTACTCCAAGGATCATGTGGTTCAAACTTGCTTGGCAACAGCATGGTCTAGACAAGACGGCCCATCACCCTCTCCAGTTTAAGTATCCAATATTGAGAAAACCACTACATTCTCAGGGAGATTATTTGAATATCTGATTTTCCTCATTGTGAAAAATCACAGTCCCCTCAGGAGTAACTTATACCCATTTTCCATAATCTTTCCTATGTGATTCCTCTTGTAAAGGGAGTCTCCATCTTCTTTGTAGATACCCTTTAAATACTGGAACATAGTGATCAGGTCTCCACTCAGCCTTCTTTCCTCAAGGCTGAACAAATGTTGTTTTCTCAGCCTTTCTTTAAACGCAGGCATCCCAGCCCCTTGATCATCTTTGTGGCCTTTATCTGGATACCTTCTGGCATGACCACAGTTATTTTGAATAGTGGGGACCAAAACCTGGACAAATTATTCCAGATGTGGATTTACAACCTCTGAATAGTGTGGGATAATCTGATTTGATAGGGATCTGTTGGGGTTCTTTTGAGAGACCAGGCAACTGTCAATGGCAAAAGCCAGAGTCTGCTCTTTGTCCAGGGAATCAGGTCTTTATTTGAGTCTTGCCCTTTTAGCTCCTTTAGCTTCTTCCCCCTCCCTAGTCCTGTGCAAAGAGGCCTTCCCAACTTCCTACCAGGGCTTTTATCCAGGGGGCATGGCCTAGAGGCAGGGACAAGCTGCTACCCAATCAGGGACAAGGTGGGAGTGGAACAGAGTTGGGTTACATTCCAGTGTGGGAGGATGGGCATGGCTGACAAACCACGTGATACAGTTTCCAGGGAACAGGAGAAACATTACAAAACCCAGTATAAAAATGAAATACAATATAAACCAAATTAATGCACTGCAACAGGAATCTGATGATCTCTGCTGGTGATGCCTTTGCTGATGCAGCCCCGGCCTTCTTTGGTGCCTTAGCACTGCTTACTCCCACTGAGTAGTCCACCAGCACCCCCAGCCCCCTTTCCATGGAGCTGTTCCCCACATGGGTAGATGTTGGCCTGTGCTCTATCCCTGGATTATGCGTTACAGGTGCAAGACCTTATATTTCTTCTTGTTGAGTTTCATAAGGGTCTTGTTAGTCCAATCTTCCAGAGTACTCAGGTCTTAGTGCTGAGTGGCTCTCTCTTTCCAAGTGTCCACTGCCCTGCTCAGTTTACTGACATTAGCAAACCTTATCAGGGTACATTAAATCCCATTACAGATACGTATTATGATATGGAACAGCACTGGGCCCTGTATTGCTCCCTGAGGGTCTCCATTTGTGGCAGAATGTAATTTTAAAAAGGAGTTATTTACAACTACCCCTCTGGATGCCACTGGACAGATAGATCCTTGCTTGCCTGGACCATAATGCATCAGTTTCTCTGGGAGGAGTCTGTGGGAAACAATTGAAAACCTTGGAGAAATTTAGGTAGACCATGTCTACCCAAAAGGCAAGAACTGCTGAGCCTCATCTTCAGGCCCAGCAAGGTATCCCACCTCAGTGAGGAGGGGAGCAGGTAGCTTACACAGAGGCGCTGCATGGCCTCAGTTCACTGTGGCCCATAGCAAGGTGACTACACACTTCTGTAACCTGACTGATCTGTCAGTTTAAATCAATAATGTTGGATACTAGAAGACCAAGACTACCATAAAATCTCAAGCAAATGCCAAAGATGTCTTCCAGCTGCAAATTTATCTTTCTATCTAGCAGAAAGAACTGATAGTCTGGTGGCCTAGCTGTTGAGCGAGAAAATAGATGCCATATCATCCTGATAGAAATCCCTCTCTATAGAAAGCATTTCTAACCATTTAGAAATTAAACAGTCTTTCCCAAAGTTTTTCCAAAGACATATGCATCTTCAGATAGGAATAGGGAATTCTCCCTTTTCCAAGTGACAAGCTTCAGCAACATTAACAGAAAAAACATTTTTCCTAATATCTGAAGATGAAGGGTTGGTCTTTCAACTTGTGCACTTTCAAATCTGTGCAATATTGACAGTGGAAGACGTTTTGTCTCTTAGGCCTAGAAGCCCTTCTGAATATTTTACAAACTGAGTTTGAGTTCTTGTTTTATTTCATTTTTTTATGGTGAATATTTTACTTTTAAGAATATAAAAATCAGGCCATCAAGAAATATTTGTAAAGCAGTATTTTGTAGCTAACAATGCTTTTTGTTTCTCCCAAAAGTAACCTTCTATTTAAACTCTTCACTTGAAGATTGAATTATATTAATTGTGTTTTACCTTACTTAAACAGAGAACTCATTAAATGCAGACCGTTTCAAAAGTAATGTATTTATCTACAATCTTGAATGAGGTATTTAGTTTCATCCAGATCTCAGAATACCTAAAGGTGCACATATTTGTTTAACCTTGTCACTACACTGGGGATAAATTATTTTAGTAAATGTACCTCAGCCTGGAAGTCTTAATAGCGCCGGTTCTCATGCTACTTTCCAACAGATATCGTAGCTGTTTACTTACCAAACAGATGTAAATGCTGAAAACTACTAATTTGTGACTGATGACAAAATACTCTGTGCTGGGGTTTTTTTGTGGTGGTGAGTTTTTTTTGTTTGTTTGTTTTTTTGTTGGTTCCACCCCCCCCCCCCCCGCCCCCCCCCCCCCCCCCGGTTGCATACTCTTTGACTGTATATTCACATTAAAAAAAACAAAACCACCTTATCCTTCCCTTTAAGCTCTATTCTGTAGCCCTATTTTCTGCTCCTTTTCCCCTTGAAGATACAATTGAAATAATTACTCTCCTATCTTTCAGAACCTTGTAGTAGAGTTCTTTTAGGAAATATCAATCTATTGATGATCGTTGATTGATCACACTCACCTAACCCCTGTAGATTCCCAATCTGTTAGTTCTGCTCAAGATATATTAGTCATGTTTAAGCCTTAAATGTATTCCTTTATAGTTCCTACACCCATTCTGTCTCAGATGGGCTTAGGATGTGCCCTGGTCTTGTTTTTAAATAGGAGTATACCTTATGGATTGAGTGCACCCAGGTGTATAGACAGAATTTAAGAACATGATTGCAAATGGCGACAAATTCCTTAATCTGAGGCGACTGAGAGTAAAGGTATCCAAGGAGATTTGTGACCAAAATTTGTGATGCAAAGGGATTTTATGTATGTAATTCTTACAAGGTGATAGTCAGAGTAGCCATAATTCTTTGATGCCTCATATAAACTGAGAATTAAGTTTTCTGAACACAATGGCATATTTGTTTTCTGAAATATTACAAGATTTGTAATTACTACTTAAATAACTGCCAGGTTCTCTCTTTCTCATTTTCTTGCAAGTATAAATAAAAACTGTGCAACCTTAAATTTGGATTGCATCAAGATTATTGCTGTTTCTGTTAATTTGGTAGAACTGGGAAATTTGACTGTTATCCTGTCTGACTAGACCCTGCTATGAACTTACTCATTTGGTTTTCTATCTCAGTAATTTAGTCATAAATAATACAAGCTTAGTATCTATAGTGGAATATGCATAAGGATTAGAATTTTCTCTTGCATATATTCTTAGATAACTTTTTTTTTTCCTGCTTTTCTTCTGAGAGATGTGAGATACATAATGTATGAACTCCTTTAGAAACTAATGTATGAGCTCCATATTTACTCTTCCTTCCTGTGAATGTAAACGTCTGCTTTATGATCTATTTTGCCACTAACAATGCATATGAATTGCTACTTGTTATAAAGCTATTTGTATTTCTTATTTTTGCATACCTTGCAGTAAGTACTGATGGTCATGATGATTGATGTCCTAGGTTGACTTTATAATGCTTATATCCCCAATCGTCTGTTCTGTTTGTGCTGTATATTGAGTTGTGTGCCTTTAAGGCTGGTTCTAAGAGCAACGGGAAGCACGGGGTTTGTTTTGAGAAAACTGCCTGATTCCTTCACATTCTTCTCTGGACGGGGTGTTCGGCGGAGGCTTGGAGAGACTGCAGGACAGAGATTTCTTTTGCTTTTAGTTAGTTTCAGCTAGCTAAGGTAGAGAAGTTCCCTGGACTGTTTTTGGGTTTTTTTTTTTTCTTTTTCTTGGAACTGTTTAAACCTGCTCTGGACAGAAAACCCAGGGGAGCACTGGAGGCTGCACCTGCAGCCCACCCACGGCAAGAACTTGGTCAATTTGTCATCTCACTCCAGAACGAGAGGTTTTATTGTTTCATATTATTCATTCTTTATACTTGTATGCACTTTGTTTGTCAAGTAAAATAGTTTTTTCCACTTTTCTCCAAAGAAGTTTTTTTACCGGACCGGTTGGAGGGAGGGGCTGTTTAAGTTTGCTTCCCGAAGGATCCTATTCAAGGGTTTTCTCCCAAATTTGTCCCTAAACCAGGGCAATTGAACATAATGGTAATATTCATAATTATAATTTAGGCAAGATATTACTGCTGCTATAATCAGACAGACTTAATCCTTAAGTGTGAAAAACTATATAATTTTTCCATCAAAGCACTTTATATTAAGGAAGGTTATTTTCTAATTAAAAAAAAAATCATATAGAAAGAAATTCTTCATGGAAAGCTAACAATATTTTTCATAACTAAAATTCTGGACTTCTGTGTTTGTACTGTACTTAGCAGTTAACACAACAGGACCTCAGTCTTGATAGGGACATAGGCTATGCCAGCAGTATAAATATTTAACCAAGTTAATGAAGTGTAAAAAGAGGGTGTTGGGAGTAAACTCAATGTGTAAGGAGTATGTTAGATTGACTGAAACAGTACTCAGCTGAAAATATATCAAAGACCCATAAAATTTGAAGTTAAATAAAAATAAAAATAGCTTTTTGATGTCACTGTTATACTTTCACATATTTAAGTTATGTCCCCACAGTATAGTGAAGTATTAAACAGTTACAGCTATTTAACATGTTAAGTAGCTAATTAAAACAGTCCTAATTCTGCGATGTTTCACAGTGGGGAAGAACACTGGCAAAATGTGAAATCTAAAAGCACCTCTGAGAGACTGAAGGAGAGAGGAAAGGGAATATAACATAGATTGAAAAGGAGACTACTGTCAAGCATATGCAGTCAATTATTTTACAGACAAATAAGAGTATGACTTAATAATAACCAGAAATATTTTTTATGATTGTTCAGTGGTAAAATTAGTATTAGAGAAAGAAAAATGAAGTAGATCAAATTAATGGCATAGAATTCTTAAGGGACTTTTACAGTGACTGTTAGCTTCACACTTCATTAAAGAAGTTTGAATATCTCACAAAGAAAAAATTTTTATTTTGAGTTTTTTAGGAGGGTGGTAGTGAATTAGAATATTATGTGTTCCCTTGGACAAGAAATACTAGGTCATCTCAAGTGCCAGTACAGAGTTATGTTTAGACAAAATTATAAGCTCTTATTCAATTAAGCTTAGGAAGTTATTCAGATGAGGAGACACCAGGTGTCTACCACAGTTTTAGCAGATTTTCTGAAAATATGCATTGCTTTTCTTAAGTACCAATCAGTCGGGCACTCAAGGATACCTGAGATATCTTGAGCTATCTCTGGGCACCTGCCAATCCAGAGGAACATACAATAAGAATTTATCCTATCTTGCTGCCCTTTGCAGACCTCTTAGATACCTTAGAATATCTCAGGATACCTCAAAAGGCACCAGCTGCCTCTGTGGGAGTCATACGAAGCCGTATATCACCTCTGGCTATAATGGGTGCCTACAAAAGAGCATACATATATACAGTAAAACTACATTGAGAGATGCTAATCTTGAACTGCATCCCACTCCAGGTACCTGTGCAGGGAGCTACTTTTAGCCATTTTGTTGGATCACAGGCCCTTTGAAATTGTGACAGCACAAAAGCACAAGTTACCCTGTCTAGGACAGGCCTGAAATATTGGATGCTGAACCTGGGGTCTTCTGGAGGGGGGCAAGGTGGGATACTTGAGAGTACCTCCATGGCATTGGTCATCTGTGTGCTGAACAGAGTAGTGAATATCTGAACTCCCTTTAAAGCTAAAGTGGAAGAAATAGGCACTCCTTAAAGAGTGATTTATTTGCCTTCTTCCCCAATAACACTAAAACAAGTCTGGAGCCAATATAAATATCTACTTTTTGAGGTCTTTGGTGAAATGATCCTAATTTTTATTTTTTTTTCTTAATAGAAAACTTATTTTCAGAAAGCTCATTTCCCTTCCACTCCTGTGAAGCAAAAACTGGATGTAGGACAGTACAGAAAAGGAAAAACATTGCAATGTATTAAAATGAGAGGAAGCATTTCATATAGTGCAAAAAACAAATTACTTGTTGGGCTATTCTTTTAAACCTTCAGTATGGTTTAGCAGAAATGTGTAACAGAGTAATGAACCCTGCAAATGTTACTTCATTAGGAGGAACAACCAATTTCAGGATTGATTTGAAACCTTCCATCTTTGTCACAGAAGTGATATGAAATAATTATCCCTCAAGAGGCAAGGTAAAGATGGTTCATAGTGACTTTCTGTTGTAAAATCTTATCTAAACTTCTGTTAAAGTTACAAAAAATGAAGCCACAGAACACCAAAATTTTGACTGAAAAGATTTTATTTGATTTTCATACTCTCTTCTGATTCAAACAGTGGTTTTCTCTGACATGGTTTCTGAATTTACAATGAATAGGCAGCATTTTAAATTGCATATTGAATCATTTTCAAACCACTCCAATAGTATGTGGTGATTTCACTTTCATATAAGATGACAGAGTCTGAACAGAGTAATAACATTTCAATCAGTGGAAAGAAGCTTCATTGAAAGTTTTCTGACAAATAAAGAACTAAGTTAAATTTAAACTACTTTGTCAAGTTCGTTATAGAAAATATTTTGTTGGGGAGAAGGATAGAGATATTTCTTTTTTTAGAAATGTGTAAGTGTAAAGAATATCTACGTGGGCATGTGCTCTTAGGCTATGGATTGAAAGAAATGTTCTAAATATCAGAAAAAAAGAAATATCTGAAAAAAGCTATATCTTTAGCTGAAGATTAACCCCAAAAAGAAGTTTTTTTTTCTCCTAGCTCTTGAAGTGTTTTTGTATGCTTACATACATGTCTGTATATACACTCAGAGCAAAATACGGTGGAGAATCATTTCTCTACTTAAGAACATGGAAGTACTTGAATGCCTTCCCAATGAAAATAATTCCGTGTATTGATGTCAGGGTTGGGGCAATAATGATCTAAACAGAAGTGTTTTGGATATTTAAAACAGTATATTAATAATATCAGAAGCACTGAAAGGGGGATTTTAGGTTACAAATTTATGCAAATTATCTAATTTTTTTTTTTTTTAAATATATAATAAATCATATAATAATAGTGTAGTTTGGGTTGGAAAGGGTCCTTAAAGATGATCTAGTTCCAACCTCTCTGCCATGGCCAGAGACACTTTCCAACACTCCAGGTTGTTCAAAGTCCCATCCAACATGGGCTTGAACACTTCCACAGAAGGGACATATGCAACTTCTCTAGGCAACCAATTCCAGTGCCTCATGAACCTCACAGTAAAGAATTTCTCCTAATATCTGGTTTAAATCTATTCTTTCAGTCTGAAGCCATTCCTCCTTGTCCTCGCTACCTGCTCTTGTAAATAGCTCCTCTCCATTTTCCTATAGGGTCACTTTAGGTACTGGAAGACTGTAATTAGGTCACACCAAAGCCTACTCTTTTCCAAACGGAACAATCCTAATTCTCTCAGCCTCTCCTGGAAGGAGAGGTGCTTCATCCCTCTAATCATCTTGGTGTCCTCCTCTGGACTCGCTCCAGCAGCTCCATGTTCTCCCTGTGCTGGAACCCCAGAGCTGGATGCAGCACTGCAGGTGTGGTCTCACCAGAGCAGAGCAGAGGGGCAGAATCCTGTCCCTCCCCTGCTGCCCACACTGCTTTGGATGAAGCCCAGGACAAGTTTGGCCTTCTGGGCTGTGAGTGCACAGTGCTGGGGCATATCCAGCCTCTCATCCACCAAGTTCTTCTCAACAGGGTTGCTCTCCATCTGTTCATCCCCAGCCTGAGGGTTGCCCTGACTCAGGTATAGGACCTTCTGCTTTGTGTTAAAATGCATGAAGTTCCCATTGGCCCCTCTTCTTGTTTTTGGTCCAGGTTCCTCTGGGTGGCAACCCATCCTTCAGGTGTGTCAACAGCACCACTCAATTTGGTGCTCTCAAATATGCAAATTTGGTGAGGGTGCTCTCAATCCTTAAGATATTAATGAAGATTAATATCCCAATATGGACCCTGAAGGGACACCATTTGTTACTGCCACTCACTCGGACTCTCAGCTGTTTACCACTACTCTCTGGATGTGACTATCCCACCAGTTCCTGATTCACCTAATAATCCACCATTTGAATCTACCTCTCTTCAATGTAGAGTGAAGGATGATGTGAGGGAATGTGTTGAAGTTTACAAAAGTCCAGATAAATGACATTTGTAGGCCTTCCCTTGTTCACTGATTTAGTTAGTGACTCCATATTAGAATGCATGTAAGTTGGTCAGGCAGGATCAATAAATGCCTTCTTTATTTGTAAAAAGGTCATTTTTCAATTAAATTAACAGTTTAATTCCTAATGTCTTAATTTTTCTTTTCTTTTCCTTGTTACCCAGATTAACAATATTCCCCAGAAATATTTTGCACAATCTCAGACTGGATCAAAAGTGTGCATCAGTGCTGGTGTATAAGAGTTTTGACACTTTTCACAGAATGAGCATGATTCCACATTTGCTATGTCCACTCACGCTCAAAGTATTAATAAAAAACCCCCTTATTTTATGAAAGTCAATATCACTCATATCCAGGCTCAGCATAAAGATTTCCACAAAGCAATTATTCCATTCAAACAGATAGCAGTAAGCCATGTTCAGTCACCTTTGCAATTTCCAATTACAAAACTGCCCATTCTTGCAACATTTTCATTTACTTTTTTATTCTTTGTTTCTATTCCTTTGTCAATCAATTAAAATTGCTGCAATAACTAATGTTCACGATCCTCTTGACACATATTTTTTTGCTGAGCAGAGGCTACATATTTAAACTGAAAGAATCAAGCTCCTCCATGACTTTATCTGAGATGCTGTCAACAATTTACTTTCTTGATCTGTTTCTTTTCAATTAAATCAAGCCCAGCTACATTTACAATACATTAAACCTCTGTTTTGATCTGTAGCCCATGACCAATGCCATTGAATCAACTCTGAATTCTTCCATATGTGGCAATCCTAAAATTTTCCTAAACTATATAGCTTCTATATCTTAAATGCTTGAGCCTTATTTGAAGGGAGAAATATGACAAGTGATTATCAATTTGCATCAGAACTAATCTGATTTTTCTGCCGTGTTGTAAAATGTGCTTCAGTGTTTCTATCACTGAATTTGGCTTCATATAAGAGATCAAAGGTTTGACTAATTGTTTGTTGCAATAATCTAAAAACAGTGTAATAAATTCTCACACTTCATAAAGGTTATTCTTTGGTTCACTAACTTTTATCATGATAGAATTAACAGAAGAGGGCAATGGGAAACTCTGCCTGTACTACTACATTTTTTTCTCATTCAAAGAATCAAGAGCAGATCTTCAGGCATTCCTTTAACTGTATTCTCTCTAGAAGAATTATGAGACCTTCTAATTCTTAAAGACTAAATCATCTTAATGTTCTGATTATTTGATATATAAAACTGTTTCATTTTGCATACATATGTTTCAATAAAGTATTTTTAAATATTTCCGGTTGAGGAAGACAGTTGTTTCTCTTCATTTATAGATATTCTGTGGCTTAAGTAAGTTGAGTGTTTTAGTCCATCCAATAGAATTTATGTAATAGTGTGTTTGTATTTATAGTATCAAGTATATGCCTTTTTGTTTATTAGATCATGTAGTTTTTACATAGATCTGAAAACAGTGACTTCAATCATCTGAAATGTAACGCAAGGAAAGTTTACAGAAAGAACATGGAATCATTGGGTTTTGTATCAGGGCCTCTTTCTTAGTTTTACTTTTTAATCCTTTTTTTTGCTATCTTTGAATGTTCTGTGTCTTGAAACTACCTTCCACATAAGGTACTTTGGTGTTTTTTTTTTTTTTTTTCATTATGATAATTCTTTTCTAAGTGTGTATCCCCTGGAAGTGCATTATTGCTGTTGTGTGGCTGAGCTTCTCTGTTTCCAAAAAGTTCATTCCTTGAAAATTGTAGTGATGCTGCTGTTTGTTTTGGTTTGGTTTGGTTTGGTTTGGGTTTTTTGTGGTTTTTTTTTTTTTTTTTTTTTTTTTTTGGTTTGTTTTTGTTTTTTTGTTTGTTTTGTTTTGTTTTTGTTTTTGTTTTGTTTTGTTTTGTTTTTCTGAGAGAATTCAAGGTTCATTAAGACAATGAAATGCTTTCCCTTTCTATCTGCCCCCATTCCCACCCTTGCTCTTTCTATTTCCCTCCCTTCCCTTCTTCATTTGATGACTATCATAATAACTATTTATTCCTAAAATGTGGCAACAAGTTGGCATCATACTCTGGACTGTTTTACATAGCCAAAATTAATCTGCACAGAACTGAACTTGGAATATTTGTGTATAGGCATTTTCTGTATATAAATCCACATAAATCCATACAACCTAAAGATTATTCAGATGGTTGATTTTCACCAAATAGGTGATCTTATTTTATATGTTTGTGAATAAACTCATATTTTGAAATGTCATATGTACTACTGAGTGTTTAGAGTGATTTCTAAATTATTTACACAGCAAAGATTTCCCTTGTGTTTTGCCTTTTACAAAGTGCCTTTGCAAAGGCAGTGAAGAAGTAGAGTTTTCCAGCATTAGAAGATTTAAAATCTGAGGTTAACAATTTTTTTTTGTATTTTGCCTTTATGAAATCACAACACATCCAATTTTCAGTCCTGTTTTTCTCCCTTCAGAGAGTTATTGCTATGCTTAAATGAATAGCATATACACCAATCACTGCCCATCATCATTTTGCTAAATGGTTTTAGTCTAGATGATGTGTATTTCTCTTCAGGAAGTCCTCTCCTCCTACATCTTTTGATACAACAGAAAACCAAAACTATGTATCTGGTATATTAGGAAAACTATAAATGTTTTAGAAGTGTGTATTTAGAGAGATGTTTCAGATTATTAAAAAAAAACCAGAAATGTGTAGTCAGTTGTGACAGGTGCCTCTTATTCTGTTATCACAATGTGCCAGAAAATTACTTCTAAATCACAGAGCCTCACTTTTGGTCAAATTTCTACCGACTGGATTTCCACTGTATTAAATAAGAAGCAAATTTTACTCTGGTGTATTTATAATGCTCCAAAGTGATATGACTTCTATAGCAAGACTATTCTTGTCTATACTATACAAGTCTTCCACTCTTTATTCTGTTTTTTCTGAAACTGACTTGTATTTTTTATCTTAAACTCACTGAAATTGAGAGAACTGAACATTACCTTTGACTGCATCAATATTTAAAGCCGAGGAGACCAGTTAATTCCAGGGTTTTGTAATACACAAGTATTTTAAGCACCCTTAGCAATACACTTGCTCACAGGATCCCAAAAAATTGTGGATGGAGGATAATTTTCTTTATTTCCAGTATTATTTTGTCACAAATTGGAAAAAATCAAACAATTCACCTTTTTTTTCTGTGTTTAATTTACCTTGTGTCAAGATCATACATGTCCCATGCCACACAGTAATGTCTTGGTAGTGAAATTTAGGGACTGAAATCTATAAGTATCACCTTGTAATAATTCTGTAGCTTTAATTCTTGATTTTTTGTAAGATGATGTCAAGTTATTCACATAGCAGTCCAGGCACGTTTACTTTTTTCCCTTAGCAGTGTGATTGAAAAGGAACATCCAAATATATGTATCTACTGGGATTAAGATTTGTGAAATAGATTTCCTGACATTACATTTATTCCCAAGATAGAGAGGAATAAGGAAATTTAGGTGACAATCTCTGAGGAAAATTTCAGAAATAAATTGGAAAACAAATTCAGTGTTTGCAGCAAAATTGCATCTGCACTTTAGCTGCTGGCATTGTACTTGCTCCTCATCTTGGAAATTAAATACTTTCCTTCTGATTCCTTTTGAGAAGATAATTTTCAGGTTGACAAGGAAAATGGGCTTTGGAGATGTGAGTATTACACTGATAATGATTAAAAAAAAAAAAAAAATGGAAATTATAAAAAGTCGGGGGGGGGAACCCCACAAAATATGGAACTTACTTCATTTAATTCCCATCAATGTATCTATTTTTCGTTTTTAATTTATAAAACAAACTAGGAAATTGCCAATAAAACTCATGGCTGCCACAGCATAGAAGCAGATGCCTAACATTTACATTTTTCTTGACACCATATTCCTGACTCTACATGAAGCCCAGTTCCTTAAGAGTTTTCAGAATGTACCTGTGGGAGGACTTTCCATTTACTTCCACTTTGAATTATTAGCATAATAATGAAAACCATTGTATTCAACTTAAATGCAAAACAAAACAAATCCAACCTAAACAAAACAGTGGTCATTCCTGACCACAAAGCATTTCTAGTGCTTACCTAATTCTGATTCTTGGGCTATGAGTATCCGGGAGAATTTCCATTATAGTTCTGCCCTGTTGCACAGGTATATCAAAATCTAATCAATTGTGGAGAAATAAAAAAAAAAAAAAAAAAAAAAAAAATTAGAGACCTGTAAATATTGAGACAAGTCAGAATATCTGAAAATTATTGCAGTGCTCGAATGATAAATTGGAATCTGCCAATAGAAGCTTTTGTACTGGCTCAAACTTTTATATTACAAACCGTCAGGAATATTATTTCAAGGATCATACTATTTTTTCTTTTTGTTTTCAGTCATTCTGTAGGTTATCTTTCAAGCTGATAGTTGTGTTCAAGGCTTGTGTTCAAAGCTTCATATCAACTCAAATCAGAAACAAGAACTGCTATTTTACCAGACAGGGTGATTCCAAAAGTCAGTGCATGGTTTAGATTAGAGAACTCATGAACTCCTTTGAATGTGCGCACTCTCTAATCATGTCCCAATTTTATATAGAATCATATGCAAATGCCCTTCGTTTCCCAAGAAATGTCTTGTACAGAAAATACATGTAGCCACTCCTGGCGGAAAGTCTGCTTTGTTCCAAACAGAGTGAATTTTGATGGTCGGTTTAAACACTGTATTTTTGGGCATTGGCACTCTCTGAGCAGAAATCACCTTACTGATTCTTATAGATCTCCTTCAGCTGATTCAGACTATACCATTGCAACTCACCCACTAAATTGCTTGTCCTATTATTTCTTAGCCTTACTCATTAATTTGCAGCTTTCAATGCTTACTAACTTGGAAGTATTTTTCAATTTGTTGGCTTTACAGACAATCCTTGCATTGTTATCTGGTATGAAACATGGTTATCTGGTATTTTCACATTTATTATGCTCACTCTACTCTGGTCTACTGTGTGTGACATGCACACAGTGAAAGTAAACGTATCTCACTTCTGGAGTATATGATAACTAATTCAAACCCACTCTCCTCCCATAATATTCATTATTTCTTTACAACATGCTATAGACTTACAGGAAAAATTAAATATCTGAAGGAAAAGACAGAAATCGGTGTGTTTCACAAGTGGCTAACATTCTCCTGAAAAATATTGGTATCATGTACTTTAATATATGATGAAATATACAATGAATATATAATAATGAATTAATTCTTAGAAAATAGCCCAGAAGCACACCTTTTTTATTGTGGTGTGGGTTTTTTTGTTTTGTGTGTTTCTTTTTTTTTTTTTTTCCCAATGCAAGTATATTGTCTATTCTTTCCAAGTGAGTTTTCCTGAAAGTTCTATGCTGTGCCACTCCTTTTGTTAAGTCTGAAGAGAAAGTTGCATAGGAAGAGCAAAATGTTTTGGAAATTTGGGGTAAAAAGAAAATAAAATTAATTCTTTTAATTCTTATGTAGTGAAAAAAATAGATTTTATAAGTCATACAGGGTAAAACCCATATTGCTTATCTCTTTTGATTGAAAGAAGGAAGGGAATATTATTTTTTCAGAAAGTGAAAGAAAGCTTCTTGTGTACATTTAATGGTAAATTCTTACATACAAGGCTGAATAGAAAGTGTCTTTTAACTCTGGATGATCTTCAGTAATCTGTATAAACCTATTCATCTTGCAGATTTTTGTTAGGCCTTAGCTTGTCTATTTTTGATCCAGTTTTGATTGGTTTATATACCTCTGCTTAAGGCTACCCACTTTATCACATTTCATGTACAATATGATGCTTTTATTCAGTGCAAGAATAAATGCATAGTGTCTCCTTTGTTATTAGCATACTCTGAAAATGTAATAAAGGAAGAACTCTTTGGGACAGTGTGAGTCTCTTTCATAAAATGTTAATTATAAATATCCCTCCAATGAGCTAATCACAATGCATTACACATCTTTTATCATAAGCAGGAAAATTGCGGAGAGGGATTCAGATATATACAATTAACAGAATGTATAAAACTGTAGAGGAAAAATGTATTTCGAAAGAGACTCTAATCACAGGGTTTAAAAATAAGTCCTTTTTACAGATGATTAATTACACTCCAAAATACATTTTTCTGATCATCAAAATAACAGTTTGTTTAATGTATGGTGTTTTATTACTCTAAATAGCAGAGTTTGGAATCTCTCAGGATAGAGATGGTGTATTTTATTATGCTTCTGTATATAAGTAGTATATAAACCATATTTTGAGAGTGAAGTCTTAATAAATAAAAATATTTTGTAAAATAATTAGGACTGTATTAAATTTCCCTTAGAGTTTGATTCTCCAAAAGTTTGTTCAGATTCATATTTTCTAAAGTATATTATCCTTTGTGTCTACACTGATATAATAATATAATGCAGCTTACCACTTGATTATTGACAACACTGTTCAGCTATTTCACTCATAACACAAATGACACTGGTACAATTATAGCATGAAATATTTCTGACAAAGAGACTGAGGAACTTTTTTATATAGCAATTTTAGGAAGCAAGGGAAGAGCAGCCCAGCAGCAACTTGTGTTGATGTATCCAAATCCTCAGAAGCTCATAAAATGAATGCTTCTGGGTCTTTCTGCAAGCAGGAGTTAATTTCCTCTCTGAACTGTTAGAAGATATCATGGTATAGTTCTCATTGAGACTTCCCCCATCAAAATTTGTTGACATGTAGGTAAGTATGACTCCTGAGGACAGTACAATATTCCTCTCTTGAAGTCTGCAATTTCCACTAATGTTGAGAGGCAGCTGTAAAACCAATAACTCATACACAAAAGCAAGCTTTCTTGGAAGAAAAGGTATACATTTTCTGTTAAGTCATGTAAAACCTTTGAATAATGGATTATTATGAAACTTTACCAAGTATCCAAGATATATATTTTTTTATTCTCAATGACATCTAGAAATTAGAGAAGAAGAAGTATGGAAGCATAGTCTGATTATGGTGTGATATGTGTAATATATAAGTTTTGACACACTTTATATCAAGCAATTAATTAAAACAATTCATAAGTAAGTATTGGAATTCAGGAACTTCTCTCCAAGTTCAGTCACTAATATACTTTGTTCTTTGCTGCACAATTTACGTGCCTATGTCTTTTATATTTTAGAATTTTAGTATTTTGAAATGATTTTTATTATTTTCTCCATTTCCTCGAAATTACCAGTGGCACAACTATTGCATGAAAATGGGATACTGTGTACTGCATAATTTTCAGACTTTTCTTTGTAAAAACAAAACATAGATTTAGATTTGAACATGGTTTGACAGAGGAGGACCTAAATCTAGGCTTACTGCTTCCCAGTTACTCCTTTAGCAGTAGACTGATTGTACAATGAATATAGTACCTTTTCAAGGGATGTGAGAGAGAGACAGAAAGCAGAGGGGGACATTCATGTGCTGTGAGCACCCTAAACACCCCAGAAGTGCTGTGCACCTTTGAAATTAGGCTCCATCAGACTACAAGTTAAGTCAAGATATTTTTTGTATAACATTCAGAATGAATCAGAAGAGACATAGAGTTGAAAGCCAGCTTTCTGTACTCTTCTGCCATCAACCTACTGTGCTTTTGAAAATAACATCCTTTAACTCTGATTTCTTCCTTGGACCAGAATCTTTTCAATGGCTATCTAAATTGTGTTAAGGTTGACATATTCCTTTCCAGGTGCCTACAAACAGTTTTTCAAACTTACAGAACATGTAGATCTCTCTATATGCTCCTTGAGCTTCTCACTAGCCTCTCAGTCCCTGCAGTGATATAGTTTCCCAGGTCACCCCCACCCCACCCTGTCATATCTGCCCACACTCTGCCTCTGTGGCCCAGGAAGACCCACAGATACAGTGGCAGGAAAAGGCAAACAAATCATCTTCCCTTCTGCAATACTATATCCTAGTAAAAAGTATGTTATACAATAACATGTGCAAAAGCAGCCCTATCTGTCATAATACATCCTACGTCTCCACAGCACTTTCATGAATGAGGCATCTCAAAATAAAACCACAATTACGGCATTTTGACTTTGGATTTTGTACAAGGACTGGTCTTCTCTAAGATACATATTTTCTTCTTTCCCATTTTTTACACTTCTTTGAATTTAGGGAAATAACATATATTAATGAGCAAATAAAGTATATTTGAACCTATTATATCTCTTCGTTTTCAGGTTTTAGGTAACTATATCGGTTTTAGATACCTATGTTTTTCTCTGACTGCCATCGTTCATGTAATCAGATGTCATAATACTAACAGCTTCCCCAAAGAGCAAAACTTAAGCAGTCCAAAGCAAGTTGTTTCAATTCTGAATTGAGTGACTACCAGATATCAAGATAAATATAAAGGAACAATGGTTAGGGAAAGACCCTTTTAAAATTTTATGTTGACTACTGCACACTACTTTATGGTGCCTCATATTCCAGATTCTGTTGTTTCAGGTTGCAGTCCAAAGCTAATTAAGGCTCATTTATTTTGGCATCGATATATTATTTCCAAGAGTAGAAAATAATGATATTACTGATCAAGTACTGAAATCTTAAACTTGTAAGATGATGATAATTACAACCATTAAGGGGAGTAATATTTAGTCAGCTAAGTGTCAAGGTTTTCAAGAATATCACTGATCTAACTTGTGCTGGGTGTCAGACTCAAATTCTGATCGCCATGCTGAATCAGAGGGTGAGAGAATTGAAATGTATTTTCCTCTTTCTCAGTTTCTGTCTTTAAAATATCAACTATTTTCTTGCTTTTAAATATATTCTATCAATAGTCTGAATTTGCCATGTAGAAATATGGCAGTGCAGGACTACATTTGTGGGAGATTTTGAGAAAAGCTGAGGGAGAAATTGGTATAATATATCCTGTGGAGAAATGTATAATACCAATACCTCATTTGACTATATCCTCAGTGTAATATCTGTGTAATTCTGTGGTAAAAAGTATAAATAATCTTCATTTTAAAAAAACCAAAAAACCCTAACATTTCATGAATATTCAATCTGGAATTCAGTAGTCCATGGGGAAGTTACATCTCTGTTTCACACAGAGAATTTAATTACGTATGTATTGTTTATGCAGAAAAATAACTCAGACCATATGGAATAACTCCCATGTAAACTTTTAGCATTATGGTTCTCTCCACCCTTCTTTCCTTCTACAATCAAATTTATTAGGTTTATTTATTTGTTTGTTTGTTTGTTTTAATTCTCCTCTGAAACAGGTTCATTTTTCCTTTCTCATTTTGGAATTTTTTCCTCACTTCAGGGTTAGCACTTCTATTCTGGAAAGGTGCAGTAAAGAAAGTAGTTTTGATGATTTTAAATGTGAGAAAAATCATGATTTCTTAAAATCTATTTTTTTTCTAGTATGTTTGTTTGTTTGCTTGTTTAGGAGGTTTTTTGTTTTATTTGGGTTTTGTTTGTTTGTTTTAATAAAGCCTAGAGATACTTTATAGTCTGAACTGTATGGAAAGTTTCAGTATTTTCAGTACAAAAGTCATAGCTTCATACTGTCATGTACTGCTCTACCTTCTGAATAGCCTATGCTGCATATATTGTAAGAGACATGTGGTACAAGTAATCTGTTTTTAATGTTATTGTTACAATGTAATCCCTTGAAATAGATTGCCTGAAGAGAGTGTAATTAGAACTAAACTGGAAGACAGGCTTAGTGATCCATCAGCTGAATATCCATTGACCTGCCAAGGCTGTGGGTTGATGTACTGATAGAGATATACCTAAGTTGCATTTTTTCCCAGTTTTTAAATGTTTTTTTGCTAGCTACCAACTGTGCTTAAGTTCATAGAGAAGTAGAGTTCTTATGCTAAGGTTATTTGTATTATTTTTATGGAGAATATTAAGTGAGATTTCCAGACATATATTAGGACATAAGCTCAAACATTATAGGTTTTGACTAGGCAGAAGAATTCTTCAGATGTGTTAATGGAATCAAGATCTAACGTTGTAAGATTTAGCTGCTTCTAATTTTCTTTTCTGGAGCAAGAAGATGACAAAGGTACTTTGTGTCTTAAAAATCGAAGCTTTTGAATTATGAGTAGAATATTCAAAACAAGGATGTGTTACAATTTCCCAAGGGAGAAATGTCTCATTATAATACATTACTTTGTAGTTGTCTGTTTTCTGACCCAGTGATTTCAAACCACAGGTAAAACTGTGAGAACTACCCCTGATGTTTTGAGCAGTTTAATAAGAATTTTTTGGAACACATTGCTGAAAGTGGGAAGTGACTTTAAACAGAGTAAGACAAAAATTTAAATAACTAGATGCCAGGAATGTGTGGTTAGACTTGCTTACCATGGGCTGTAAACCACTGAGCATATGTAAAATACATACCCATTACCTGGATCAATGAATTCACACTGCTTAGTCTTATATTGAGCTTCTTAGCACCTACTTGTATTACTGTTTGGATAATCAAATTCATTTTAAGTAATGTTGGAAGTCTATCATGAAACTGTGGTTAATTATACCAGAGCAACCCATTCTTGCAGTGCTAAGATTCAGGATTTGGTCATCTTCTATATTATTGTAATTACAGAAACCATGCATTCAAAATATTTAATGTTTATTTGAATTAATAGAGTAATTGATCTCTGATTTTGCATACTAAGAAGATTTAGGTACTGTGGACTTTTTTTTGTGATGAAATTTTATCAAAATGACAACATTGTCCTCTATTACCTGTCTTTTCTGTGACAAGGCAAGATTGAAACCTTTTCCACTGCAGTTTTGTTATTTTTTCGAAAGTAGACAGTTGATCGAGTGCTGTACGTGCCTGGAATAAGAATCACACATTCTGAAGATAGGCATAGCCTCTAAAATTATATTGTTATATATGTGTGAAAACCTTTAAAAAACAAAACAAAAGCAAAAACAAAAAAACTTTGAAAAAGGCTCACTGGCTAGACATCTAAAGAAAAATGCAGTTAAATCTCATTCTTCCATTTACTTGTGGGGCTTAAATTCACATGGAACCCTCTCAACCAGTTAATGAGGAAGGTGATTTACTGTAGCTGCTTTTATTGGTATAAAAAATAGTTTGAGTAACTGAGAAAAATAGCCAAACAAAACAACCAACACCTAAAACCCTCACAAAAATACCCCATCCAAAGTAATGTAAATATTTAAATCAGGATGAAATTCTAATTCCGAGTAGTTTTTACTGTACCTGCAAGGATTTTTGTCTCATAAAAATGAAAAGGAGCACTTGCAGTCTGGCATAATAAATTATATTAATAAGGGGGTCATATTTGAGTATATAATGTATTCTTCCCCCTTTTGCTGCACACCTCTGGGAGCAAGCAGCATCTGTTCTCCCCAGATTCAATGGGTATTTGAAGAATGTGGTCAATTACCTTGCTTAATGCAAATCTTATCATGTTTACTTGTTTTTAGAATACAATATTAAAATATTACCTTTTTTATCTCTAAAAATAAATGAAGAACACTGTTTTTATACAAGAAAATTCTTGTATTTCTATTGACAATGGAAATAGTTTTGGAAACAGGCATTTTATTTTATAATAATTTATTTTAGTCATAATAAAATAATACAGAATATAGAAAATTCATAATATGTATTATAATACAGAAAAAAATTATGGTGCTAACTTTTAGTGTTAACATCTATTTAGTATAATACCAATAACTTTCTAAACAATATATATATATAAAGGACTTAAGTACATTAATTTCAATAGGGGGAAATAGAATTGTGTTATGTATGAAAGAGACTAGATTTTGTAACCTCTGTTCTACCTCCAGAAGACATGGGTCATTTGAGGCCATTGTTGTAAAGAAAAGATGGTGTTGGAAACTATCATTAAAAAAAAAAAAATTAAAAAAAAAATTTTTTTAAAAAAATGGTAGTCTCTTAACTGGAAGGGTATCTGACTGCATGCTGTCAAAAAATTTTGGACCAAGGGTTACAGCGTACTGTCAGCACAAATATTTCTAGATTTAGACTACACCTTAGATCTCAGGTAATGCCTAAAAATAGCTCCTATGCTGGCAATTCCATAACATTTTATTACATTGTGTTTTTCACATTTCCAGGCCAAATTATATGATGCAGGGCAAAAAGCCCAATATTACAAAAATTGTCAAATTTTTTACTTGGTTTATGCATTTTTGTTGCTAAATGTTAAGTTTCCTTTAAGCTAATTCATAGGAAAGGATTTTCCAGGACTCCCTGGTGAAAGCCCACCAGAGACATCAAGGGAAATCTGTGCTGAATGGACAGGTAGATCTAGAGTTTCTTAAGGAAGAGTCCCAGAACTGAGTTTGCATAGAGGAAAAAGGCACTGATTCAGCTTAACTGTTCAGCAATGTGAAAAGTAATGAGCCTAAGTATGAAAAGTAGTGAGCCTAAGTGGCCTCATATAGCAGCATCTCTTCCATACACACTCTGTTACACACTGCCCCAGTGATTATAGTTACTGCATTGAAACATGCCTGGTGGCCATGTTGATCCATTGTATAATTGTCATTTTCTGAGTTACAATAGATTTCTGTGAACAGCATGGATTATCCATGTATGTTTTTCATTTTCAGGTACTAAAATAAATCTGAACTAGCTTTTTCTTTTCTTCAGAAAAAATTCAAATCTAATGATATTTATCACATTTCTTCTTTCTTATCTGTTAAATTTACTTACTAAGACCAAAAATTGTAGAAGAAAGAAATCATAAGGTAACAAATATAATTGGAATATGCCAGTTTATCATAAATTTTTCTCTCACAAATTCTTATGAGAGGATTAATGTGATATAATCCTCCAAACTCATACTATGTTTTCTTGTGATTTTTTGTTGTTGTTGTTGGGCGGGTGGGGTTTTTCTCTTTGGGTTTATATTTGCTTTGATTTTCTTCTTTAATTTTTTCTAGTGAGACATCAGAAGAAAAGTACTTGTAAACACCTGAGCAGTGAAATCACAAAATCTACAAAACATTATTGTAGAACAGCTTTTCATACTTCTTGTATCTTGATTCATTCAGTGTTCATGGCTGTATCATAAGACCTAGCAGGAGTCTACATTTTCCAGAGTGCTGAGAACAGAAATGGCCCCTCAGGTCTTTAAAGGTTACCCACACCCTGTTTCCAAATGATAATAAAGAAGCAGGAGCTTCAGTTTGACTTCTACAAAACTGAGTAACTCAAAAATCAGGTTACTCCTCAAAAATTTTCCTAAACTTTTTCAGTCAGCCAACATTACAATATTTTTACAGGTACCTTTTTGCTTCTTTATTTTGCCTTATGATGTCCCATTATGACAATTTTTTTCCGGCTGTCTGATATCTTTCAGCACTATGTAACTTGAAGAAACTCCAAGGAGATTTCTACCACCTTCCTGGAGAGGATTTCTGCTTATGCGCTGCACCATATATCCTGAAATAATTCCCACATCTGTCTTTTTCTGTATCTACCAATAGAATTCCAAACTGCACAAAAGCAGAAAAGTGAACATAAAAGCTGAAATGCAGATATACAATTAATTGTACATACTACTAAGGTAGGCAACTTCAGGTGTTCCACAAGTCAGCTCTAACTTTTTCTTTCCATGAGATATTTCCTACATATTGCATTTACATACTACTTCAACAACTTAAAAAGATAAAGATTTAAAAATTTACTTTGTTCCACTTATATGCTACTAGAGATGGTATTTGGCCCTGGTCTTATAATTAATTTCGTTGAATTAATATGATTTTTTTTTCTCATTGCCTATTTGTAAGTGGATGACACAAGAATATGGACACCTTCATTTTGTTGATGTTTTGTGTATGTCCATGACAATTAGCTTTGGAAATGAAAAGCACAATCCATTAACACTTACTATTGGCCAGAAGATGCTAAAACATAACTGCTCATGCAGAAAGCATCAGAAATCCTTCATCACACCTGTGCGAGCAGGAAGGCAAGGAAATAATCTTCTCAGTTTCCAGGACAAGATGGTAAAGTAGGACATTTAACCATTGATTAGAGTTTAGATTTCTGGTTTGACATAAAGATCCATCTTTAGAGTTGAGATGACTCTGTCTTACACATCCAAGTTGTCCTACATAATAGAACTCCTACTCATAGCTGGCTGGTAACAAGTGAAGATGGTGGGGTTTTAATTAACATTTCCTATTTTCTAGAATTTTTAAATTCAGATATTTAATTTATCTTTCTATCTTAACTATAATCTTAAGATGGTAGAACAGTCAAATCATCAGCATCTTGTCCACTTTTTTGTTTTTGGATGATGTCCTTTAAGAACTGCAATTAATGCACCATTTTATGTTTTGTTTTGTTTGTTTTGTTTTGTTTTGTTTTGTTTTGTTCTTCTCAAAGGTTAAATTAAAGCAATCTCACAGTTTCTAAATTATTTACTTCCTAATTTCCTTTCCTCTTTATAACATTACCTGTTGGTCTCTGAAAATGCTTTTCATTTCCTACAGTAATTCCAGCAAGGTTATATCCTTTTTTCCATTTTTTTTTCAAGATAATTTACAAGATTTCCATGCTAAGTTTGGGGAGAAAATCTGGAGGTACAAAAATGTCAGTCGAATATCTTCTTGGCCTTACTACTTGGATTCCACAGTTCTGTTGTTATCTACTGCAAAGAGAAAACCTTACCATAAACTGCTGCTATGGCACCACACAAACAAGATATTTAATATATAGCCCTCATTTTCTCTGGTATGTAGAGGCTGTGCAAAACCTGGCACTTATTCCTTTAAGTACGGGAGAAAGTATGGGAGAAATTTTCACTAAAAGTCCTAATTGTCTGTGGAGTGCTCTAATCATAATAGTTCTTCAAGATACTCTGAATTGATCCTGTTGGTAGCTTCTCTTAACGGTAGGGGGGAAAAAAAAAAAAAGTGAAGATCTGGGTTTGTAAAATACACTCCCTCTAGCCACGTCCCGGGCTCTAGCTACCTCAGTTGTTCAGGGGTTTTAGGGAAATATATTTCATAGAGACAGAATAAAGATTTTAAAAGAGTGGCTCTCACCCTAGCTCCAGTCCAAGCTTTATTCTCGGAGTGATGTTCCGGGAGAGAGAGAACGAACAGGAAGAGATGGGGGTTTATCTAGTTTTTGGGCCAAGGAAAGATATTGGCCCTGAGCCAATAGGGTCAGAAGTAGGGAAGATAGGGAAGAAGGGTTAAACTACATGGCACAGTCTTCAGGGGGACTCTGAGGGGGAAAACCATTCCTCAGAGGAACAGAACAGGTTTGGATCAATTGCTGATATTTGACAGAGGAGCAGAGGAGGAGGAAAACAATCAAATTGAATTGCACAAAACTGCATACTTAAATAAAACTTTTTGTGTCTGAAACATTAAGGAGATGAAGTGCAACATATACTAAGTCAACAATAATAGCAGAAATTAGTGATTCATTAGGATGAATTTGACATTCATTTTTAAAGCTTTTGTTGGACTCAGTTTTCTGCAATTCTATAATAACATACCCTCAATTGTCAAGAATCCTTCATAATCATAATTTAAAGAAATTAAATCTGTTAATGTGTTTAAAATGAAGCATGCTTTTAAATCTTTTGCTAGACTATGGTCAAAATATTGAGCACCTATTACTGGAAAGGTTCTCTGTCAGAATGACATCTGATGTCTGATAGAATAAAGAAAATGCTTTTCCTGTGTTTTTATATTAGGTTTAAGAAATAACTGCACAGAAAGCAAATACATGAAATACTCATCTCCTCTGAAACAGAATTTGCAAGAATAATAAACTCAGTGTTTAGAAATCAAATGTAGATGAAGACATACACAACTCCAGCTTCTTTATTTCTTTAATAATAGAATGAAAAAGCTAAGTAAAATGCAAAGAGGTTCTCTTAATATGAAAAAGAAATTAAAATTACTGATGCCTGGTCCATCTGAATGTGAGGTCCATCATCTCACTATCCTTTTGTCATGACAATATTTCAAATCAAAAACACATTTAAATATCTTAATTTGCATTAAAATTGCTAACAATAAATAATTTCAGATGTTTTTAATGGACTTTAGTAGACATTTTCACTTAAAAACAAGCATTTATAAGATGATGTGATGGCAGAGTACAAGATGCCCTTTATCCTTTTAATTAGCTATTTTTTTTCTTATTTCTAAGAAAATTCAAGAAAATGAGGATAGAACAATAGGAATGGCAGTGCTTTCAGAACAGCATTGAAACACAAACCATAATTTCATCCAGATTAGGTAATTTTCATACAAGAAGTTCAGACTTTAAGCTTATCTCAAGCCCATGACATATCTCCTTTTTACAGTTGCCTGTCATTGTATATGAAGTGTGACCAGTACATAGTTTCTGTATGATATTGAATTAATAACTATGTGTTTTATTATGTTCTAACACAGTCTTTTTAATTTTCCCTGCTTGAAATAGGATATGTGAAAACAAGTCCCATATCAGGATTTTTTCCAATTTCTTCTGAATATTTTCCTCCATTCCTTGTCAGTGCTGTTTTGTCAAATTGGATACTTAAATAGTGATCAGTTGTAGTCCTTTTTGTCAGCAATATTTAATGGACTTAAATACTTTGAGCAAAGATATTCTTTCTTTCACATAGATTATATGGATTTTTTATAGTCCATCATCTACTTTTCAACATATGAGATGCAGAATTTTTTTCCACTTCCCCATATAAAAACCATCAGGTATTGCACAAATTTCTAGTCTTATTATTTGATGTAAATACCTTGCAGGTGATCCCTAAACTTTGGACTTTGTGATCACTCAGGGGCCAAGATATGCTTCAACAGAGATTTTGTCGTGGCTGCAAGCCAACAGAAAAACTGGTCCCTAAGAGGAAATCCAATCCCTAACAATTTTCCCATGCAGTCATGTCATGGATAGTGAAAGAAAATAGGATCTAGGAAGATTCTAGTCCTGATCCACAAGTTTTTCTGCCTCTCAAAACTCTCCCAAGCCTTGTCCAATCTGCCACAAAGCAGAAGGAAGAGGAGGAAGGCAGCAGATATTAGATCATCAATAAAAAGTGAAAACACCTTGAAAGTCTATGAGACTGTGATTTCTTCAGTCTGTCACCAGTATAAGAATTTCCTGTGATATGGTACACAGCTGTTAAGGCAGAGTGTGTGTCAGTAAAAACAGAGTGGGAAGAGTGTGCGCATGCCTTCAGCATGTGTCCTCCAAGCCCCAGGAAGTGCTGAGTTTTGTTTGATTGCTGGCAGCTGTTGGGGAGTAAAATGGAAGAAAATGGGTACAGAACATTTCAGTTGTGTAAAATATTTACTCAGAGCTCTGGATGAATGGGGAAGAAAAGGACACATTTTCCCCCGTCTCTCTGTGTATAGTGGCAGGTGCCTCTTTGTGTTAACTTTCTTTTGATGACTGGAAGGGCTCTTTGTCAGGGCTGCTACAGTGCAAGGTAATTGTTTATTGAATCTGCCCTCCATGCTGAGGGCAGCAATGCTTAAATTACTAGATGCATTTAATCTTTCAGATGGAATAAAACAACAATTCCAAGGAACATTCAAGAAAAGTAGGTGAATTTTTTTTGCATTCCTAGGAGATGTTTGAAATAACTAGAAGTTGTAGAGACCAGAAGTATGTCAAGCTAATTTTTTTAACTTATTTTTACTGGAGTTAAAATATGTAAGGAAAGCAAAACAATAACAGTGGTCAGTCACCATTCATCCAAGAAAGCAGATTAATTGGAACTGGATATAGAATAACAGATCTGAGGACAGAATTCCTGATTCACACATATAGATAGAACAAGAGATAACAATTTATCCCAAGAGGATTAGCTAGTCAGTTTTTTATTATCATTGAAATATTTTCTGCTTCAAGTTTTCCCTGGGAGAACATCCTGTCTATGTTCTGAGTAAGTAGTAGCCTTCAATTGTCCATTTTCTTAGGTTTTTGATGTGAATTTATATAGCTTCCATGTGCATCAAGACACATTTTTAAAAAGCAATAGTTAGAATTAAAAGAGTATTCTGAGGCTAATAATATGAAATATATTTATATATTTACAAAAATAATATTCGAGTATTCATATGGACAAAATAAGAAAAATTTGTATTTGCAAGCACATGCACAATATATTCATATTATTATTGCCATAAATATTACGATTGTGTATTTATTTATAAATACATGTATTTATACATCAACTATTCAATAATATTTTTCTGTGACTATAACACCTTGTTTATATAAAATAATAAATATATGAAACAACATATACTAAAAAGCATATGTTTGTCATCTGATTGTCCATAATTAACTACTTGCCTGCGGAGATTTTCATGACTGTAAAGAAGAATAGTTAATATCCATTTCTGACTCTCTTATGAAGACTTTTCTTCTGCTTTGCAGTTTACAATGGGAATGTTTTCAAATAAATTGTCAATTTTGCTAATGAAGTCACATCTTAATAAGGTACTCATGGAACGATATTATTATTAACCTAAATATATTCTTCTGTTAGATTTTTATTTCATTCATTATGCCATGCCCTAACATACTTGTTAATAACATAAGGAATCTGTTTCTAAGGACTAGAATGTTATGCCAATTTTTTTTTTTTATCTTAATGAGTCAATTTCACAGTAAGTCAGACAAAAAAATATAAGTCAAAATTATTTTTTCATGCAAATTATTTCTAATTGGATGCACCATGATAAATTGCAATGTAAAGTATACCTGAAATGCTAAAAATCACTAAAACCAGAAAACATAATAATCTAATATAATAGTTTTAGGATCATCCCCTGAAGCTTTTAAATATTTGTGATTATATCATCAAATGGCTCTCCATATCAGCTCCCATATCAGCTCCTAATGAATATTTTTACTAAAAATATATTCATTTTTTAGCTGGATTCTTCTTTGTTCTGTTAGATACTTCTTCTGAATTCCCCCTGAATACCAAGTTCAAAGACTTCCTTAAACTTACTTTGCATAAAGAAAAATATTCCCTTAGGTTTATTAAATTAAAAATAATCCATTAACTTGAAAGAACCTACTTTCTACAGTGATTATAAAGTGATACTTTTACTATTATTAAAAATATCTTGAATTTCTGGATCTGATTTTTTAATTCTTGATGTATGCTTTTTCTGTCTCTGAGTGATTTGGCTGCATTTATTTTGCAAGCCATGTCTATGTGGAGTTCCTGCCAAGGCGTAATGCTAGTATCTCTTCCCAACATTGCAGAAAATAAATACTTTTTTAAACTCATTACAGAAATATATATTCACTTTTATTTCTGCTGTATGAGTGACATTTTCTTCATGTGCTCCCTTTCCCAGATACTGTTAGAGTATTCCTGCAAATCTTTAAAACATCTGTGTAAAATCATGATTTAGAATTTACTAGTTAAAATAAAATTCTGTAAGAGGTGAGAGATAAGGCCTTAATAGAAGCATAGAAAAAATATTCTGAGTTGGAAGAGACCCATCAGGATCATTGAATCCTACTCCTGGCCCAGCACAGGACACCCCAAGAGTCACACCATGTGCCTGAGAGTGTTGTGTAAATGTTTCCTGAACTCTGTCAAGCTTGCTGCTGTAACCACTTCCTTGTGGAGCCTGTTCCAGTGCCCAGCCATCCTCTAGGTGAGAAATCTTTTTCAAATATCCAATCTAAACCTGCCCTGACACAACTTCATGGTTTTTCCTTGGGTCCTGTCACTGGTCATACAAGTGAAGAGATTTGTACCTGCTTTGTGAGGATGTTGAAGACCACAATGAGGTCCTCCCTCAGCATCCTCCAGGCTGAACAAACCAAGTGTCTTCAGTTGCTCCTCATGTGGCCTTTCCTCCAAACCCTTCACCATGCTCATGGCGCTCCCTTGGACACTCTCTAATAATCTTGGTTATATTGTGGCACTCAACACTGCCCCCAGCACTCAAGGTGAGGCCGCCCCAGTGCAGAGCAGGGTGGGACAATCCCCTTCTTTGTCTGGCTGGCCATGCTGTGCCTGATGCCCCCCAGGACACCTGGCTGCTGGGGCACTGCTGGCTCATGTTCAACTTGCCATGGACCAGGATTTCCAAGTCTCTTTCAACAGCACTGCTCTCCAGCTTCTCATTCTCCAGTTTATACACACAACCAGAATTGCCCCATTCCGGGTGCAGTATTGAGCCCTTGCTCTCATTAAACTGCATATGGTGAGTGATTGCCTGTCTCTCTAATTTATTGAAGTCTCTCTGTGGGGCCTGTAAAAGTCTGTCTGAAATTCCCCTCATTTGCCTCACAATTGTCATAAGGACCCCAAGGACCCCACTGCAGTTCTGGTCTGCTCAAGGTGGATGCTTGCCAATTTTCTGCAATGCATTTTCCTGTCACCACGCCACGGTACACTGGCTTTGAGCAGTGTAATGCCAATTCCGTACCTGAAGATTGCACCTGCTTCTTGGTCCCTGCTTCATGGTCCCTGCTTCATGACAATAGCCTATGAATTTCCCCACCTCTTGGCCAAGGGGACTTTCTGGGGTAACTTTGGTGGTCCTCCACAGAAAATCCCTCATCTGCTTCACAAACATTGTGACAGATGGAGATCAAATTCCCCTTCCAAGGACTGAGACCTCTGTATGAAGCCCCTCTCAAGGACTGAGACATGCGGCCCCTACAACCCTAGTACAGGGGAGTGGGGCTGACTCAACCAAAGCGAGGTGTTTGCCTGCAGGCATGATCATTGGACCAAGAAGACAATGGCTCTCACTTACTGCTAAGAACATGGACTACCTGTTCCCGCTCGGTGGCTTCAATAGATTTACCTGTTCCCCCCGTGATTGAGGACTATAATAAAAACCTCTGAGTTAACCAGTGAGAGAGAGAGACTCTCCCTGAAGTGACAGGCAGACCTATCAACCAGACCACGAGGACTTCGTCTCCACATTTGGTAACTATATGGCCCTCTCTTTCTCTCTCTCTCTTCCTCTATCTCTTTCTCTCACTCTTAATCCCTCTATCGCACTTGCTGTGGTCAATCAATAAAAGGTGCATGTTTTAATGCTGAAATCCCCTCTGTGTTGTGTTTTGCACTCTGAGATCAGTAAACGAACCATCACGATCCCCGCTTGTATGAGTGGATCGTGACATGGCCTCTCTGCCCTTGAAGGAGTTGACAGTTCCTTCCAATTCAGTGTTGTTAGCAAACTCAGTTCATATTCCTTTGAGTCCCAAATTCAAGCTGTTAATGAAGATGATGAAGTGCACAGAGCTGAGGATGGACACCTCTGGAACCCCACCAGTGACGAGATGCTGGCCTGATGTCATCCCATTCACTACAAGTCTTTGTGCCTGACCTGTGAATCAGTTGCTCATCCATCACATAACCTGGCTATCCAGCTGTGCTTTGGACATTTTGTCCAGAAGGATACTGTGAAAGACACTCAAAATCTTTGCTGAAGTCCAAAAGGATTGTATCTATTGACTTTCTTAGACCAGCTGGGTGGGTGGTTGGTTACTTCCTGTCACAAGAAGAAACCAGGTTTGACACGCAAGGACTTCCCTGTCATGAAGACCTGCTGGCTGTGACCAATGACTGCATTGCCCTCCAAGTGTTTTCAATACCGCCGTGAATAATCTTAAGCATAATTTTACTGGGCACTGAAATGAGACTCACAAGCCTGTAGTTTCTGAGGTACTCCTTGCCCTTCCTAAAAATTAAGACAATGTTCGCCAGCTTCCAGTCAGCTGGGACCTCTTCAGGTTCCCAAGATCTCTCAAGAATTATTGAGAGTGGCCCTGTGATTACAACAGCTAGATTTTTGAGGAATCTTGGATGAATTCCAGTAGGCCCCATAAATTTGTAGGGATCCAGCTGTTATATCTTCTGTCAAAATATTATTTCATAGCCAACAAAAGCCTATGTTTGTTTTTTGATTTGCTTTTGTTTTTTTAGTATATTCATGTGCTGGCTTGAAGGCAAAACCAGCGAGAGACTCTAAGTCAGAAAAAAACAATTTAATAGGAGAGGAAAAAAAAAGTAAAATAAAATAAAACACATGCAATGGTACAAAAGATCACTGACAGAGTCAGAATACAACCTGAAACCATGGTGGTGGCAGTCCAGATGAAGTGGTCTTGTTGAAGCAGTGTTCTTGCAGAAAGGTCTGGTAGCTCTTGTCCTCTGGGAATCCAGTGGGTAAGGCTGCCTGTGCTGTCCCAAGGCCCCGATTATATCCAGGTGGGAATGCTTGGCTCCTCCCCCTGGGCGGAGCATCTCACAATGGACTGATATCATTTTATCAGTTTTGCAATGGGTCCTTGATTGCCTATTAAACAGAGATAGCTCCTGGGGAGAGTTATCTATGAGTCATGCAGGACGGTATTGATGGGCTATTAACAGAAGATAGTCTGGAGGGAGGGGGCACGGGAAACAGTGGTGCACAACAACATTTCATGTAGATGGTGATAGAATACATACTTTGGGCACATTTTACATTGTAACCTAGGACATAATCCACCCCTTATTCTATGACCATCTACATCATACCTAAATTAATACATTCTTACAGCTAGATAGATAAATATACACATATACAGAATGAAACCCTACACTCAGTTCTCACTTAAAATTAGGTCTCCCTGTGGTACACAACGGGTTTCCCCATCTTTCTGCATTACCCACCAAGTGGAACCAGGTCCTTGAGCAAAAACAATCCCACGGATGGGTCTGCCTTTGCTTGATGTGGGATTAATCCAAACAGTTTTTCCTAAGATGCCTTTCATGTGTACCACAGGGACTTTATCTCCATCCACTGTGTGCAAGGGTTTAGACTGGGCAGGACCAGCTCGATTGATTGACCCTCGAGTGTTGACCATCCAGGTGGCCTTTGCTAAGTTCAGTTCCCAATTTTTGAAAGTCCCCCCACCGAGCGCCTTCAGGGTAGTCTTAAGTAACCCATTGCACCGTTCAACTTTCCCGGCAGCTGGTGCATGATAAGGGATGTGATATATCCATTCAATGCCATGTTCTCTAGCCCAGGTGTTTATAAGGCCGTTCTTGAAATGGGTCCCATTGTCTGACTCGATTCTCTCAGGAGTGCCATGTCTCCACAAGACCTGCTTTTCAAGGCCTAAGATAGTATTCCGAGCAGTAGCATGAGGTACAGGGTAGGTCTCTAACTATCCAGTGGTGGCTTCCACCATAGTTAGCACATAGCGCTTGCCTTGGCGGGTTTGGGGAAGGGTGATGTAGCCAATCTGCCAGGCCTCCCCATACCTGTACTTCAACCATCGTCTACCGTACCACAGAGGCTTTACCCGCTTGGCCTGTTTGATTGCAGCGCAGGTCTCACAGTTGTGGATGACCTGTGAGATGTTGTCCATAGTAAGGTCCACCCCTCGGTCACGGGCCCATCGGTATGTTGCATCTCTCCCCTGATGACCAGACGCATCATGGGCCCAACGGGCTAAGAATACTTCTCCCTTGTGTTGCCAGTCTAGATCCACCTGTGATACTTTCACCTTGGCGGCTTTGTCCACCTGCTCGTTGTTGTGATGCTCTTCATTAGCCTGACTCTAGGACACATGTGCGTCCACGTGTCGAACCTTAACGGTCAGCTTCTCTACTCGGGCGGCGATGTCTTGCCAAATCTCAGCAGCCCAGATGGGTTTCCCTCTGCGCTGCTAATTGGCCTTTTTCCAGCGGTTCAGCCATCCCCACAGAGCATTAGCTACCATCCACGAGTCGGTGTAGAGATAGAGTCTTGGCCACTTCTTTCGTTCGGCAATATCTAAAGCTAGCTGGATGGCTTTAAGTTCTGCAATTTGACTTGATCCACCTTGTCCTTCAGTAGCTTGTGCAACTCGTCGTGTGGGGCTCCATACTGCAGCCTTCCATTTCCGGTTAGCACCTACAATTCGACAGGAACCGTCAGTGAAAAGGGCATATTGTCTTTCAGTCTCTGGTAGCTTGTTATACGGTGGGGCTTCCTCGGCACGTGTCACTTGTTCTTCCTCTTCTTCAAAAGATAATCCAAAAGTCTCACCTTCAGGCTAGTTAGTTATAATTTCTAGAATCCCAGGGCGATTCGGGTTTCCAATACGGGCGCGCTGTGTGATGAGGGCAATCCATTTGCTCCATGTGGTGTCAGTGGCATGATGCGTGGAAGGAACCTTTCCCTTGAACATCCATCCCAGCACTGGTAGTCGAGGTGCCAAAAGCAGCTGCGTTTCAATGCCAATTACTTCTGAGGCAGCTTGAAGTCCTTCATAGGTGGCTAAGATTTCCTTCTCTGTGGGAGTGTAGTTGGCTTCAGATCCTCTGTAGCTTCGGCTCCAGAATCCCAGTGGTCGGCCCCGAGTCTCCCCAGGCACCTTCTGCCAAAGACTCCAAGACAGGCCATTGTTCCCGGCTGCTGAGTAGAGCACGTTCTTCACCTCTGGTCCCGTCCTCACTGGGCCAAGGGCTACCGCATGAGCGATCTCCTGCTTGATCTGGGCAAAGGCTTGTTGCTGTTCAGGGCCCCAGTGGAAATCGTTCTTCTTGCGGGTGACCAGGTAGAGAGGGCTCACAATCTGGCTGTACTCAGGAATGTGCATCCTCCAAAAACCTATGGCGCCTAGGAAAGCTTGTGTCTCCTTCTTGCTGGTCGGTGGGGACATGGCGATGATCTTATTGATGACCTCAGTGGGAATCTGCCACCGTCTATCTTGCCACTTTACTCCCAGGAACTGGATTTCTTGGGCCGGTCCCTTCATTTTACTTCGCTTAATGGCAAAACCAGCTTTCAGCAGAATCTGGATGATCTTTTCTCCTTTCTCAAAGACTTCCCCTGCTGTGTTCCCCCATACAATGATGTCATCAATGTACTGTAAATGTTCAGGAGCCTCACCTTTTTCCAGTGCAGTCTGGATCAGTCCATGGCAGATGGTGGGGCTGTGTTTCCACCCCTGGGGCAGTCGGTTCCAGGTGTACTGTACGCCCTTCCAGGTGAAGGCAAACTGGGCCCTGCACTCTGCTGCCAAAGGAATGGAGAAGAAGGCATTGGCAATATCAATGGTCGCATACCACTTTGCTGCCTTGGACTCTAGCTCGTACTGAAGCTCCAACATGTCTGGCACAGCAGCACTTAGTGGTGGGGTGACTTCATTCAGAGCACGGTAATCCACAGTCAGTCTCCATTCTCCACTGGACTTACGCACTGGCCATATAGGGCTGTTGAAAGGTGAACGAGCCTTGCTGACCACCCCTTGGCTCTCCAGTTTCCGAATCATCTCATGGATAGGAGTCACAGAGTCTCTGTCGGTGCGGTATTGCCGTCGGTGTACTGTTGTTGTGGCGATTGGTACCTGTTGTTCTTCAACTCTTAGTAGTCCCACAGCACAGGAGTCATCTGAGAGACCAGGCAAGGTACTCAGTTGTCTGATGTCTTCTGTCTCTACAGCAGCTATCCCAAAAGCCCAGCGATATCCTTTTGGATCTTTGAAGTATCCATTTCTGAGGTAGTCTATGCCAAGGATGCATGGGGCCTCTGGGCCAGTCACGATGGGGTGTTTTTGCCATCCATTCCCGGTTAAACTCACTTCGGCCTCCAATACAGTCAGCTGCTGGGACCCTCCTGTCACTCCAGAAATAGAAATGGATTCTGTTCCTACATACCTTGATGGCATCAGGGTACATTGGGCACCAGTGTCAACCAAAGCCGTATATTTTTGTGGGTCAGATGTGCCAGGCCATCGGATCCACACAGTCCAATAGATCCGATTGTCCCTTTCCTCTACCTGGCTAGAGGCAGGGCCCCCCTATTCCTGGTCATGGTACACGTTGCTTTCTTCCTGTAAATATGTTCCTGAGGTCCCTTCAAGTGGATCAGTCATATCATTCTTCTTATACTGTCTGGGGTTCTGTGCCTTTGAGACTGGAGCAGTGTTGGCTCTAGATGAGCTCTTCGTGGTAGGTGTCTCTCTCTTCAGTTCACGTACCCGGGCTGCTAAGGAGGAGGTGGGTTTTCCATCCCAATTCCTCATGTCTTCTCCATGTTTCCGAAGAAAAGACCAGAGGTTACCCCGTGGAGTGTATCCTCTCTCCCTGGCTGGTGGGTACCTGCTCCTAATGGCAGAGACTCTTGTTGGTTCTGGCGAGATGTGGTAAATTTCTTCCTTAAGTTCCTTTTTTAGTTTCTGATGGCCCTCTTCAATCAAGCTCCGGACTTGCTCAGCCAGCCTTGTTTCCACGGATGAGACATGGGTACGAAGTGGGGCGGTGACAGTATCCTTGTAAATTCTTAGTTTATTGACCAAGACGCCCACCTTGTCCTCACCTTCCCTCCATTGCAGCGTTGCCAGGTAACGGGAGTACATCTCTGGTCCAAGCCATGCAAATCTCAACCACATCTGCGATGTGCACTGGACATCATCTGGGCTTTTAGGAAATCTCTCGTCTTCTGAGAAAATGATCTCCAGCACAGCCAATTCCCTCAGGCATCGGGTACCTTGTTCCATTGTGCTCCATTTTCCTTGGTGCACCTGGAGGTCTTCTTTACAAAGGTATCTGTCCCTCACACTTGTTAGCAGTCGCCGCCAGAGGCTGAGAGTTTGTTGGGTTCTCCCGATCCCCTGGTCAATGACCACATCCCGAGACAGCGATCCCAGTTGCCTGGCCTCACTTCCATCCAGAATGGTGTCATTGGCTGCAGCGTCCCAGATGCGGAGCAGCCAGGTTAGGATGGACTCGTTTGTCTGGTGGGTGAATTCCCTCCGCAGGTCACGCAGTTCACCCAGGGGTAGAGAGCGGGTGATGATCTCTGGCTCTGTCTCTTCTGCTGGGTGCGAAGGTCCTGCCACATCCTCATCAGTCATTATGCGGACTGATTTGCTCTTTGATTTCTTCTTCTGAACAGGGGCAACTGCCACTGGTTCAGGTTGTTCTGCTTCGGTGACAGTTTGTGTGGAGATGCTGATGGCACTTTTGGTTTCTTTCTCCTCTGTGACAGCTTGTGTAGACACTGACACTGTTGCTTTGTTTTTGGTTCCTTTCTCCTCTGTGATGGTCTGAGTAGATGCAGAAACTGTTGCTTTGGTTTTGGTTCCTTTCTCTTCTGTGATGGTCTGAGTAGATGCAGAAACTGTTGCCTTGTTTTTGGTTCTTTTCTCTTCTGTGACAGTCTGCATAGATGCGGTTCCTGTTTCCTCTACGACAGTTTGTGTAGACACGGATGCCGTTGTTTTGCATTTGTTTCTTTTTCCCTCCTCCTCAAGGAGACGCTGCACCACCCCATGTAGTGTTTGATTTCTAAACATGGTGAGCATGGTGCAGGCCGTGCAGAGAAGGCAAAGCAGAACTAACAACAATATTATGCTGTCCTTGGCACCTAGAGAGAACCCAATACTTTTGAAAACTGCTGTGCCATACCTAAAAGACTGGAAAAAATCATTCTTTACCCCTCCCCACAGGGGCTGGGTGCGATTATTGAGAGCCCAGATGTAGCATTCTGGACCAGGACAAGAACACAAAATAGAGTATATATTCCAAATGATGCTCATTGCCTCAGAGGTTATCATACAATAAACATAATAGACCAATACAGCAATTCTGGTACCATACCCTGGTCTACACATGAGCATTAAGACCGGCAAATACTGCCCCATGTGTGGGAAAATGTAGAGAGCTAGGTATAAGATATATGAAAGCATGTTGAGCATCATAGCGGACAGCTGTTTCTTTTTTCCTCACTACAAAATTGTAATTCTGACTTTTCTCAGTACCTCCTGCCCCACGTTGGGCACCAAAATATATGTGCTGGCTTGAAGGCAAAACCAGCGAGAGACTCTAAGTCAGAAAAAACAATTTAATAGGAGAGGAAAAAAAAAAGTAAAATAAAATAAAACACATGCAATGGTACAAAAGATCACTGACAGAGTCAGAATACAACCTGAAACCGTGGTGGTGGCAGTCCAGATGAAGTGGTCTTGTTGAAGCAGTGTTCTTGCAGAAAGGTCTGGTAGCTCTTGTTCCCTGGGAATCCAGTGGGTAAGGCTGCCTGTGCTGTCCCAAGGCCCCGATTATATCCAGGTGGGAATGCTTGGCTCCTCCCCCTGGGCGGAGCATCTCACAATGGACTGATATCATTTTATCAGTTTTGCAATGGGTCCTTGATTGCCTATTAAACAGAGATAGCTCCTGGGGAGAGTTATCTATGAGTCATGCAGGACGGTATTGATGGGCCATTAACAGAAGATAGTCTGGAGGGAGGGGGCACGGGAAACAGTGGTGCACAACAACATTTCATGTAGATGGTGATAGAATACATACTTTGGGCACATTTTACATTGTAACCTAGGACAATTCAATATACTTATTTTCATCCTATTATTCTGGTTATGCATTCAGACATTTGTTCCCTGCTAAACTAAATGATGCATATTTTTGCGTTTATGATTTCCTTGTTATCATGAATAAATTTACCTATCATTTAATGGGTTTTTTTGAGGCATTCAGCCTAGAGATGTTTTGCATCTTCAAAATCAGGAAATATCATCAAAGCTTACCTCCTTTATAATTTTCTGGTATTTGAGTACCATTACCAAAACTTAACTTTTCCTGACATTTCAGTCTATCTTACAGTTTACAGTCTTCAAGAAATCTGCACACTCAGCCTAAAGTGGCTGCATTTCTGCAGTGGCCAAGTGGCTTGAGATGCAGCTCACTGTTGAAAGAATGTCTCATGTTTGCCTATCTGCATCAATAGCCCTTCTGTGGCCTGTGACTGTGAAGTAGCTCTCTGTGCTGAGCATTTTCTTAAACATAATTTCAAGAGATACAGATTCCTTACATCCAGCAATAATCATTCACATGTAGAAAGCCAAATATCTCTGGCAGAACAATAGTCAGGTATCATGTATGTGTCCTGGTGTGAATCACAATCACTTCAGAGCAAGAAGCTTATTCTTCTCCTTAAATATCCCAAGTCCTGCAAGCCCTCTAAAAAGCTCCATTTAGAACTCAAAAGTAAACTGGTGGGTAGGATTAGAAGACATAGAAAAAAGGCAGGGAGCTGGAACATGGAATAATTAGAGCATAAATAGAACTGTGACCCTGCCATTTGCTTTTGAAGCATTGCATACACATCACACCCTCACAAGATAGCTGGGATGTGAATCTTTTGAGTTAGTGAATGCACATTGTTTTATAGGAGAGAAAGGACTGTCTGGCATGAAATAGGACTAAGCTTCATGATAAATTATACCCTATTACCAGTACTTATTGGTTTTGACAATAAAGAAATTCCTTATTGAAGGATAAGAAAAAAAGGGTAAAATAGTGACCTTAAATGCTAATTCTGGAAGAACAAAAATGAAACATAGAATCATTTGTGAAAAGAAGTTGAAATACAAAGTATTTTTATGAAGAACATTAACAAATAACAGGTAATATGCCTCATTGAAACTTTTAAATGACTGCTGGTGACTGAAAAGTCGAAGCATTAAAAGCGCTTCCATATAAAGACAATTATAATTAATGAGTGTTGTTATATTATAATGAAAGGAAGAATAAGGAGATTAATTAAGCATATACAAAGTTGTGGTTGTAAAGAGAAATGTGTTTCATAAACTTAGAGCTTATCAGCGATTCTAAATTAGGTAGAATATCTGTTGCTATAGAGTAGTTTAATCATGCATTTACTGGTTTCTGACATTAGAGTAATATCATGAACAAGATGAACCTCAGGGGAAGCTTATGCTCAGACCACTGACTTAGAAGAGTGTTAAAAAAACTCTCCAGTACAGAGAGGTAAGGGAAGCATGAGCTGAAGGTAAAACTCAGAACCTTTGTGAAAGCAAGTACAGAAAAGAATGTTAAGCTGAAAGTAGAGGTTTAGAAGACCACAGTGGAGATTTCAGATGTTGCTGATACCTTAAGTGACATGTTCAGGCATATACTGAAAAGAGACACCAGAGACCATGAAAATGAAGAGTAGGACTATTTGAGGATACAATTCTACTGCTTCCTGTCTGTAAAATTAATTGCAAGTTACATGTTTACAGAATCAGTCATGTCTTGAAGAATGTGAAAATAAAAAAGAGACCAAAAATGAGAGACTAGCAAGATATCTCAAAAATATTTTATGTTTTGGTGAAGAAAAAAAAAAAAAAAAGACAGAGTGAAATACTAATGATTTGGGAAGGGTTTGTAGGAGTCTCAGTATAAAGAGTGACTATCAAATATGAGTGAATTTCCCAAAGACAAAAATTACAAATTTTTTAGGTCACAGAAATTGCAGTTCCAGAAACATGGGACATATGGAAGCTTTGAGCTAATGTTTTCAAAAGCTAATCTGATTTGTGAGCAGGATTAAAAAATTGAAGAATCTTAAAAGTTAATGAGAACAAAAAGCTTAATATTTTACAGCATTCTTGATAAATCATTCAAGGCAAGAAAGGACAAACCAAGAAATGCTTTGCACTTTAGTTTAGTATTTTGAAATACTAAAAGAAAACATAAAAAACTTGAAGTTTTGAAAAAAACATTATGTAAAATCACTGCAAAGCCTCTAGCCTCAGTGCAATCAAGAGAATTGTATTTATATACATCTATATCATAAAAAGTGATTATAGGACAGAATATGATTTGCAACACTCAGTAATCTGTTCTATTCTGTCTACAGTAATTACCTACAGTAGATGACAACAACTTGGAAAATTTAAGTATCTTTGAGTATTTATTACTAACTACCTAATATGCAAGCATGATTATAGTGGAAATTCACTTTATTATCCTGCAGACAATTTTTAGGTTAAAAAAGACTATACACTATAACACTACTGACACTTTAGATATTACAATGTCATTATCTACAAGAAATGAGAACTCATCAGTTAATAAATGGAAAGACAGACAACTATAAATTACTTAAAAATATTAAGAATACTGAAGCAATTTTTTTGAAACAGAGAAATATGATAAATTAAAAAGACCTAAGGAAGACTTTAGAGCTCTGTGAAAAACTTAATGGAGCAAAACAATTAAATGCTTACAATATGATTTGGCAGGGCATGCAGTTAAGAGTGACAAAAGCTAGACTAGCTAATTATTTAATTGAAGAGCATTCCTCCAGTTTTCTCTCTCAGGGGAAGGGAGGCCAGAACATTGAACAGGAATAGAAAATTCTTTCTGTGGGTTAGCAGAAGGGAGGGCACAGTTGTGACAGAACTTGAGATCCTCCAGAGTTTAATACCATCTAAAATATTTTCAGAAAGAAGGAGCAGGTTGGATGCTGGGAGCACCTTTGTAGGACAGGTGACAAACTGCTTGAGAGCTTGTGTGGTGGAGTATGAGAAGAGAAAAATGACAAATTCCCTGTCTGGGAAGGAATAACAGCTTCTAGTGGCAGACAAGCAGACTGGCTGGGGACAAGTTCTGCTGAAAAGTCCCTGGGGCTTGTTGGCAGACAGAAAGCTGAATATGAGCCAGCTGTGTGTCTTGATAGCAGAAAAGTCCAATGGCATCCTAGACTGCCTTAATTATCCTCTTTTAATAGGTATCATTTGATAATAATAATAATTATTATTATTAATAATAATAATAGTATCCAGATTTCAGGACCCTTACTACAAGAAATAAATTGACAGACTGAATGGGTTGAGTAAAGCCACCAAAACCATCAAGCAGTTGGGGCACCTGACTTGAGAGGATAAACTGAGGGACTGAGGTTGTTTTTTTTCTGGAGAACAAATTGTTTTGAAAGGATTTATCAGTGGTTCTCCATGAAGGTGGATGAGGAAACAGAGCCTCCACAGTGCATGGTGGGACGACAAGAGACAATGGGTATAAAAGAATTGAGGGAGGCTCTCACCAGATGTGAAGAGAAACTCTTTTCCTGTCAAATAATGAAACTGATTCCATAGAGGGGTGAGCAGACAACACCCAACTGGATACAGCCCTGGGCAGCCTGGTCTGCCCTTCTGTGAGCAATAGATTGGATTAGGGGACTTTGTGACGCCCCGATGCCTGATTTATCCTAGGAACAGTCTCTATATATAAACTTTATTCTGCTTCCATTTTGTCGTCCTAGGGCAGAAAGTAGTAGCACTTCCAAAATATAACTTAGTATAATTGTGAGGGTGATACCCAAAGATTTTTAACTTTTTATACATTTTTCATATATTTGTAACTTTGTAGACTGCTAATATATAATTACAACTTCTAATATGTTTCCTACCTTCTCTCATATTTTAACAAATCCTTACTAATACCTTCTTAAATCTTGTTTAGTCTTACTTTCAGTCTAACAATAATAATTTGTTGTGCACCCTACTTCGCACACACAATAAAGTGTGGGGCTGAAAGATGGGGGTGGGAGAGGGCTCTAATGGGGTAGAACCTGGGAGGAAATTATCTTACCAACTGCTCTTCTAATTGGACAATATTTGCTAGATATATTAATTACCTAACCTTATAAAAATCTAGAAATACTGTATCATTCCATATTGACATACTGTGCATCTGAAAGCTTTCAATTAAAGACTTGCTTCTACATTATCATTTTAACACTGTGTGAAAATGTTGTGTTTTATTCCAGGCAACAACAGAAGAGTGACTTGGGTTTAATTATTGCACTTCTTGTTGACAGGCCTTGACTCCTGACCTAGGCAGGAAAAAAAGTGTGGATTGTGACAGTGTTTCAACTCTGGTTTTGGTAATTTGGCTTAGGGGGATTTTTTACATTGTTTTAGTTTGAGGGTGGGGTTTCTTAATGATTATTTGCATGTGCTGATTTTCTTTCGGGTCGGAACCACAACTTACTTAGAAGGTCGTTAAATATTGTTAAATACTAGGGATACATCTAAATAGTGAAACTCAATTTTGACACTTGATGGGATCGAAAAGAGCTAAAGAAAAAGAGCAATTGGAAATGTAAAAGGGAAGATAAGTAAAATAATTAAGAAGGGGCAACTGATTAAGCACAACACTGATAATTGATAACCCATGGTATTGGAATGAGACTCCAGGTATGGAAAACTGGTTCTCCAAAATCATAGAGACATATGATCAATAAAATTCAGAGCAAGAATGTGGTTAGGGATTTTTGCTATCTTAAATGTGTTAACATTGGCATTGGTCTTTTAATAAATAAGAACAATGTGCATATCCTGAAAACAGAAAACTATCTGATTACAGTAGTGCATGCTTATGCACACACTCTTGCATATATAGGGTAAATCATTTTCTAGAACATTTCAGAATGATTGGTCTGTGCATGTGTATTATATTTACAACCATGCTGTTGAAGTGTTTTAGCACAAATTCTGTTGCTATGATGAAATATTTAGCTGGAGTGATGGCATTTGGTATACAGCATTGGAATAGCTGTATTAGTGTTATGTAGTACATCATCAATGTGACAACTTCGAGAGGACATGCAATGTATAACCAGAAAAGTACCATTTGGACATCAATATGTGTCATTTACTGGTGTCAATAATGCAGTGGTTTTAGTTTCAAACAGCAAATAGACATAATTCTGATTCTAAACAGCAGTGAAATCCCTGCTAACAATGCCACAGCAGCTTCTAATCTCTGTGATAAGAAATGATTCTCAGCCTAGAAGTGTATGTATACAGATTACCACCGCTTACACTACTATATACGTAAAAAACCCCACCATCAACAAAAGTGAAAAAAAAGGTCAAAACCAAATAAGAAAAATGTTATAAAATGAAAGGAAGTACAAACAGAACTGGTCAGCCATTCCATCAGCTAAACAGTGTAGTATATGCTATGAATTATTCTGTGAGGTAAAAAAAATCAGGGAGAGCAAAATGAAGAGCCTTGAGAAATAAAAAAGCCCTTGATAGTTGTGGGAATTGATGTATAACTTAGACAATACACCTTCATCATTTATACATAAAGTCATGAAAATAGGAGATTCCATCCTATAATCAAAGGGGTACGGAATCTTCCCCGTCTGAGCATTCACGAGATTCTCTGTCAGTCACACTCCCAGTACCAGAGACTTTCACTGCTGGGACCAAAGCCCTTCCACAGCTCCAGTGAGCCCAAGGGTGCCCCACACACCCCACTCACAGTCAGACCAGGTTTCCTGTCTGGTTTACCCCAGGTTTCCCATAGCAAAATCTGAGATGTCTCATTCCATAAAGCCATTAATTCACAGCACAGTAACACAAAAACAGCCCAGAGAAACCCCCAACAGAGGAACCCCTGAGCTTTTGTGCCTTCACAATCTACCCAGGCAAAAGTCTTGCTCTTTTCCTGAGTTCTCAATTCTTGCTGTGCCTCCCAGTGTCCATCCACCTCGCTGGCACCACCTTCTTTGTGCCATTTGTTAACCAAAAGTTTGGCAGTTCATGGCCTCTTGTTTCAGGCTCCTACCCAGAGCTCAACCTGCATATCAAGCTGCAGTTTGCAAATAGAGGCTACCTGCACCAGATATATCCCTCAACAAAAGGAGTGGTGAATATATCAGGATGTAATTTTTGTTCCTTAAAACATGTATTTCATGATATCAATTAAAGAGACTTTTTTTTTCCTTTGACCATGAAAACTTAAGTTAGCTTGCCTCAGCTATCGCTGAAATTGAAACTTTAAAAATGGTCTGAGTTTTCAGTTCAATATTGTCAAATGAGCACTGCATCTGAGAATCTTCACTGCTTAGTCTTATATCTGAAAAATAGCAGCTGGCTTACAAAATCGTAGAATCATAGAATAACTCAAGCAAGAAGGGACTCATAAGGATCATCAAGTCCAACTCCCTGTTACCCACAGGACTACCTACAAATAAATTTTTCATAAAGATTAAGGAAACAGCTAACATAGAAGCTTAATCAGTCCAAAGAAAATATAAGACCATTGGATATTAAAAAAAGTAGTCTTTAACTATTTGAACCCAAATATATCCCAAAATACTTCCTATGTTAATATTATTTCCCTCCATAAATCAATATAATTTTTTTATCTTACAGTATATATTAATTCTTTTTTTGCTATTGATTTAAAACATGGTATCATAGCTGTCACAGTAGAAATTAACACATTATAGAAACAAAAACCAGGCAACATTTAAATGAGCAATGGCTGAGGTGGAATCCAGTAGCAAGTGAAGAAAATGCAGAGCAAGAGTACACTTGTTCAGCATATCTCCTAAGCATCTAGTCAACAGACCTTGCACATAAGTCCTGTGCCTCTTCCACTTCAATGCTGTTTCTACTTCCATCATCTCTACTAAACAACAGCAACAAAACCCAACAGCAAAACAAATGTATTTTTTACCACTGCATTTTGGGTTGTATCTGATGGTAGAATTCAGTTCTAACAGCCTTACCTGAAGGATTTCAGTGATTTTAGTAAATTTGCATCATGCTCTAAAGACCTATATTTCTTGATTGGAGCTTAAATTTTTAAAAACCAAGGTTTTTCAGCTCTGAATCTAAATTTCTTTTTTCCTTCTGAAGAAGTGTCCTACTGAAGATGGCTTCGGCATTTGTTCCTTCCATTTGGGCATTCTTGAACTAGACAGGACAGGGAGCCATTTAGTTGTATATATGAACCCATTACTGAATGTTCTGCATTGTAATTATTTCTTTGACTAATAAACTAGTGATTTCATTAAGCAACACATTGCACAATGCATATGTTGCACTCTACTCTGCACTCTACACTGACAATAAAGTTTTCTGACTGCCAGTTATGTTTCGTGTCTAATTTTACCCTTAGAGACTGCCTACAGATTACTTGTTTACAAATTTGTGCCTCCAGCTTTAAACTTCACTTTCTCATAAATGATCAGTTAAATGTGTTGGGGAAAACAGGCTTAAAAAAAGGAGTGAAAGATGAATGAAGAAAAAACAAATTATCTAAAAGTTCACACAAATAATATTAGATGGTTTTGCAAAATTTTTATTAAAATATTCTCATATTTTTCATATATTGTTTTACCTTCAGTATTATCTACCTGAAAGTATCCTTTTAAAAGACATGCAAGACTTCTTCCTTGTATAAACATGTATTTGACAAATTGTACAAACTTCAGCATTATGTATATTTATAATAGCCTTTCTTGTCCTTTGACAGTATGCTAAAGGAATAAAGTACAGTATTTTAATGTTTTTAATGAAATGCAACAAAGATAATTCTTTGGAAAAGAAGAAAAAGAAGTTCACTCTAAACTATGGTATTTACCTATTCTTCATATCATCAGTTTGACCCAGTAACAACCATAATGATACAAATAAGTACATTCCAAATACCTAATTACACAGATCACTTTGAATGAGTTTAGATTAAGGACTAAATGAAAAAAAATGCAAAAATGATTATTTTAATGTAATTAAGTGAGACTTTTAATCCTTGATATTTTTAGGAAATAAAGGTTGAAAGCAAATTGGTGTTTTTTTCTTCTATTTAATTTTCAGGACTTGTTTCATTGATTTTGTTTTTACTTTTTAACCTAAAATTATTTGTAATAAAATCTGTCCCATCTAATTACACAAGAAGGAAGAGAAGAAATCAATGACACAAAATTAGATGCTCAGCATAATTTCCCAGGTATTTCACAGTAGTGAATGGGAACTATGATTTTTGGAACATATTTGGCGATTTATGGAGTAATTAAACAAACACAGTTCAACAGTTGTCTAGTTAATAAATCATGAAGCACTCATTTTAACTATTTCTTTTATGCTTTAATTGTTGATGCTCATGTCTTCTGCTGTAATGTCCTTCTAAAACACTGTCAAATATAGTGTGAAATAATGTAATGTTTGAAGGAACTTAGAAATAAAAAGAGGATGTATCATCTTTGGAAAGAGGGTCAGGTCTCACAAGAAGTGTTTAAGGAGGCTGCAAGGGCATGTAAGAAATAAATTAGGCAGGCCAAAGCTCAGTTAGAACTTAAATTGTCAATTTTTGTAAAGGATAATAAAAAATGGTTTTACAAATATATTAATGGCAAAAGGAATGGTAAGACCACCTTTTGTTTCTTATTGGATGCAGGAGGGAACTTAGTAAGTGCAGATGAGGAGAAGGCAGAAGTGCTTAACACCTTCTTTGACCCAGTCTTTCATGGGAAGATGGCTTGTCCTCCGGACAGCTGTCCTCCTGGGTTGGTAGATGGCGTCAGGGAGCAGAATGGTGCCCCTGTTATCCAAGAGGAGGCAGTCAGAGAACTGCTGTGATGCTTGGATGTTCATAAATCTGTGGGACCAGATGGGATCCATCCAGGGTGATGAGGGAGCTGGCAGATGAGCTCGCAAAGTTACTCTCCATCATTTACCAACAGTCCTGGCTCACTGGTGAGATTCCAGATGACTGGAAGCTGGCCAATGTGACACCTATTCACAAAAAGCATGGGAGGGAGGATCCTAGTAATTATAGACCAGTCAGCCTGACCTCAGTACCTGGCAAGATAGTGGCTCAGTTTATACTGAGTGTTATCACACAGAATTTGCAGGATGGCCAGGGTATCAGACCCAGCCAGCATGGGTTTAGGAGAGGTAGGTCATGTTTGACCAACCTGATCTCCTTTTATAACCAGGTGACCCGCCTGGTGGATGCAGGAAGGGCTGTGGATGTTGTCTATCTGGATTTCAGCAAGGCTTTTGACACAGTCTCCCACAGCACACTCCTGGATAAGCTGGCAGCTCATGGCTTGGACAGGAGCACTCTTCACTGGGTTAGGAACTGACAGAATGGCTGGGTCCAGAGAGTGGTGGTGAATGGTGTTGCATCCAGCCAGCAGCTAGTCACTAGTGGTGTCCCTCAGGGGTCTGTGCTGGGGCCAGTTCTGTTCCATATTTTTATTGATGACATGGATGAGGGTATTGAATCTTTGATTAGTAAATTTGCACATGACACTAAGCTGGGAGTGTGTGTTGATCTGTTGGAAGGAAGGAGGGCTCTTCCAGAGAGGCCTGGAATGGTTGGATGGATGGGCTGTGTCTAACAAGATGAAGTTAATTACGTCCAAGTGCCGAGTCCTGCACTTTGGCCCAATAACCCCCTGCAGTGTTATAGGTTGGGGAAGGTGTGGCTGGACGATGTCCAGGCAGAAAGAGACCTGGGGGTACTGGTTGACAACCGGCAGAACATGAGCCAGCAGTGTGCCCTGGAGGCCAAGAAGACCAATGGCATCCTGGCCTCTATCAGGAATGGCGTGGCCAGCAGGAGCAGGGAGGTCATACTTCCCCTGTACTCTGCACTGGTGAGGCCACACCTTGAGTATTGTGTCCAGTTCTGGGTCCCTCAGTTTAGGAAGAACGTTGAGATGCTTGAGCACATCCAGAGGAGGGCAACGAGGCTGGTGAGGGGCTTGGAACACAAACCCTGTGAGGAAGGGCTGAGGAAGCTGGGGGTGTTTAGCCTGGAGAAAAGGAGACTCCGAGGTAACCTTATCACTCTCTACAACTTCCTGAAAGGTGGTTGTAGCCAGATGGGGGCTGGTCTCTTTCTCCAGGCAGCAAGTGACAGAATGAGAGGACACAGACTCAAGCTGTGCCAAGGGAAATATAGGTTGGATATTAGGAAAAAGTTTTTCACTAAAAGAATAATGAAGTATTGGAATTGTCTGCCCAGGGAGGTGGTGGAGTTACCATCCCTGGATGTGTTTTAAAAAAGACTGGATGTGGCATTCGGTGCCATGGTTTAGTTGAGGTGTTAGGGCATGGGTTGGATTTGATGATCTTGAAGGTGTCTTCTAACCTAGTGATTCTGTGTTTCTGTGTGATTCTGTAATATTATTGACAGCTGTCATAGTTTTAATTTCAAACCGGGAGAAAACACTAATTAATGCAGTGGTTTCACGTTTACTAAATTTTGGTCTTGGTACTTACTCTTTCTGTGGGAGAGAGACTAGGAGAAAAACAAAGCAGGCTTAACCTTAAAATTAACAAATAGTTTATTAATATACACTAAAAGAATAGAAAAAAAAGAAAGTTGAAAAAAAACACCTTAAAACAGAATGAAACTTCAAAAAAAACACTCTCCCCTCCCTTTACAAACTGTTCAATTTCTTACAAAGCAACATAAAGAGACAAAACTTGTAATTTTCAGTCAGTTTCACTATCTGACAATACTCTTCATCAATTCATTAGAGGAAGAGTATCTTTTTGAGCCATGGATCTCACTGACAACTTAGAAGAGTTCTCTTGTGGCTTTTAAACTGTCACAAAAACAACCACCCGGAGAAACCTGCTTTTGTGACCCTCCCAGGAGCAGTTTCCCAAGCTGCTTATGGGTCATGGGTCTTAGACTTTTGCATAGTGTGGTGTCACCTTTTAAAGATGAATAACTCTAAAGCAAAGGATTCTCCACCTCAAGGTACAGAGATATATTCTCACTTCTTCACTGGCACAGGGGGCTTCTCATCTTTATCTCTGTTCAAGCATCTTATAGGACATTACTTAGTTCATCACAAACACCTTTGCTCAAATCTACACACAAATTAAAACAATCATCTCCCCAAATGCATCTTTCCCATGATTTAAAGGAATTATTTAAATATAGAGTTTATTTTCATGGCTCAAGTAAGAATAGAACAACCAACTCTTCAACCCTCTGTCCTAAGAGTCTTTTCACTCTCACTCTACTGACTTCATGCTGTTGGTCTTTATGTTCACTCTGTCTTTCCTTACTCTCTCAGAGAAGGGCTAAGCTCTGGAAGCTTCATGTTGCTAAGAAAGGGTTAAATCTGCTCGGAGTCTTTGTCTCTCCCTTTGTAGCTCGTGGTGTTAGATGTTCAAGGCCACGCTGGTGAGGGAGGAAGAACTCACAGAAACATCAGAGATTGGAGCACCCAGGCAGTCTGGAATCACAAAAAAAACCAACCAGGCAGGATCATAAATGCCTTCTCAGCCCACCCCTCGGTGTAAATCGGGGCGGCCTCAGCCTAAATGGTGCCCAGAGCTCTTATCAGGGGCCCAGCAGAGATCACTCTCTGCTCCAGAGAAGTCTGAAGAAGGTAGCTGTTACAAAACAGCAACCTCTCCTTCCCCCCCCTTCACCCGAGAGCCGATGGAATCCGGCCAGGCCTCTGGCCAGCTCCCCCATAAAAGGGGGGAGCAGCAAGCCCAACTCAATGTTACCTGTCTCTCTCTGGCTAAAGAAGGAAGAAAAAGAACCCACCTACAAGAAATTAATGAAGTTTTATATAGTACTTCCCAAAGTCGCAGCTAACAATTTCAGTAAATAAAACAGATGTCAATATTCCAACTAACTCTCTGATAGGTCCCTGTCTCTTCTAAAGCAATTCCCAGGTCCTGACCTGGAGAAATATTCAAAATTTTCCTATAACTAAAAAACCAAACTGTACTAACCCATAACAAGAGCTTAAATAGGAAGTGCCACCAAATAATTCAAAATATAGGAATGCCTTTATGTAAATTTGCTTGTTACAAAATGCTAGTCTGGTCTGTTCTTGTCTATTTCTACTTTTCTTTCCTATTCCAATCCCTCACTCTAGGATATTTCAACTACTATACAGGTTTGACCTATCTCTCCACATGATGTGCTACTCCTAATATTCATGAAAAATAATTAATTTTCACTTCTGTACAACTCATATATTGCAGACCTGTTATTTGAGTCCTATGGAAAATTCCTTTCCTTGCACCTTTTTTTTCTTGCTGCTCATCATTGCTCCTTGGATATCAGAGCTAACTCTCCTCTGAATGTGTTAGCCACTCATGAATAATGACATAAAAGCCTGGAAATGCTTTAGAACAAGAGATCTTTATTACGCTTTTCTAACAACCACTACTATCCCTAATACTCAGCAGTTTTCTGATTTTCTTTTGTGAAAGGATGAATCATGACTACATGGCAAAATGGCATGGCGTATGCTGCTATTGCTGCTTTCATTAATGCAGCTGGAATGCAAAGAAGCAGATCAATATATTTCTTCTGTGTCTGACAGGAAATTTCTAGGTTTTCAACACCTCTTATCTGCTTTCATTGAGTTCATAAACCCTAATTAAAGCAGAAGTCTAGCTTGATGGTCACATCATTTTTCCTGATCCATTGTGCCTGAAAGACAGCAAGACTGTATATACATCAAATAATTTCCTTCTTTTTTGGAAATATGATCAGATTTTTTTTTCCATAATAACAAAAAATAAAATTATTAAAAAAAAAAAAAAAAAAAAAAGTGTTATGGCCCTAGTTCTTCTTCATAAGGCTGTAACCCTCTGGGGTCATACTTAAAAATTATGGTCCATAAATACTGAAATTCATAGTGGGATGCAGCAAAGCAGGGGAGGAGTAAAGCAAGGTATCAAAGTATAGTGTTTCATGGCAATCTAACAGATCATTCAAAATACAAATACTCCCAAAGTGACTTACTGATTTTTCTCTAAGGACACATACCAAAAGTAAGAAAAAAACACAGTGACCCGAATGTATTGCCGTAGCAAAAAACTTGGTACGCTTTATATACTACACATTCTCATTGACTGCACTCTGATTAATTCCCTGGTAACTTGTATTTAGTGTTTCCTCATTAAATGTTAAGGTAATCTTAAAGTTTTACTGTTCTTGGAAGGCAGTTAGTCAAATTTTTCTACCATGAAGGATCAATTCAGACCTGCTGGGGAGAACTGTGAAGCTACATACAAGGAAATGTAACCTGACTCAGAAAGCTTCCCAGAGAAGTTAGTACAGACATCTTAAGCCTTCAGGTGCATGACCAGAACAGCTTGTCCATGAATGATATAAAAGTTCCTACTTTGCTGTTCCCAGCAGCATTAGTCAATATGACTGCCTTCCAGGCAAAAGATCATACTAACACGCCTGAAGGCAGGTCAATGCAGACAGACATATGTCTATAAAAGTCTAAACTCAAAGTATCATGTTCTAGCAAGAAAATACTTCAGAATTCATCAAGACAGAGAACATATCTAAAGCAAATTGTTAACATGTAACTTCTCTGAGGCTTAATAGATCAGTAGACAGTTTTCTACTGTCATTTATAATGTATTTAAGGACATCAAAAATGTACACCCATAAAATTTTTAGCTATTTAGAACTAATTTCCTTTTTAAGCCTCAAAAAATTGGAAAAATGGCAAAATAGATCAATAATAAAAACTGACACCTTCACTTTATAAAGTGTTGACACATATGGTATAAGCTCTAGAAACCAATTCTTTAAAAATAGTATAATAAACTATCAAGCTTATTTATACCATTAATCTTGCAATTATCCTTTCTCCACAATGCTCTGGGCAGGGTGTGTGGAAAGAAAAAGGAAGTAAATAAGAAGGGCTCTTACATTCCCCTTCCACTGCCCATAAAGATGTTTGTTGTCATTTAAGGTAATTCACCTTGTAAATCCAGATTTCTAGAAGCCATTATGTAAAAGGTAGATAAATATTTTTAATAGAGAAGCAAAATATCCAGTATACTTTTCATTTATAGCTCGTAGTAACTGAACTGGGTTTTAAAATTATTATTTTTCAAACACCAATCCTTCATTTTGTAAATACTTTTTTTTATATAGAAATAAATTACATATATTTATATCCCCTGTCTGGGATCTTGTCTTGAAAAATAAAATACACTTTAAGGTATGTCACTTCAGGAGAAGCCTCATGGGAAGCACACAAAAAATCAACTAATTTATTATTATTATTATTAATTTTTTTTTTTTTTTTTTTTTTTTTTTATTTCAGTTCCCCATAGCAACCATTTATTGACTCACTCTAAAATATTTTGGCAACTTTTACCTGATTTTTGATTTTCAAAACTAAACAAGAAAAGAAAATAATCACTACTGCGACCTGATACTTGATTCCTAAAAGGAGTCACTGAACACAAAGGTGCACAGGGCAGACAAGGGGCGTGTGTAAAACTTATTTTATTTTCATATTTTTCAAGTTTTGTGTATGTGTGTATGTATGTATAAAAATGTAATGACCATATCAATGCCTTAAATTTTTTTGGCTCTTGTTTTAAGTAATTATCATGCTTGCCTTATATAATCATATATAGCTTTATCAGTACTAAAAGAACCCTAGAAAGTAACAATTAAAGTGGTAGCTATAAATACATTGTAACTATGTCACTAAATATTAAAATGTGCAGCAATGAAAAAAGTTCATTTGGTCTCCTCAACTGTTTCATTGTAAAAGACAATCGAGTGAACATAGAGTTGCTCATATTTTCTCCAATAAAATGAACTGGGGTTTAACACATGAGTTGAAAACGTATTTCTGGCAACTGGGAGAAATTTGAACTCTCACTGAACTGAAAATTTAAAAAAAAATAACACGAGAAGTTTTGTGATGGTATTGTCTCTTTCTGACTTCTGTTGTGAGCTTCTCTTCAGAGAAAAATGCAACACAGAGTTGAGCTTTGACTCCAGCCTGATCCTACTCTCAGCTGTGAAACACAGGGCACTCGATGTACATTTGTAAGACACAGGCTGGACCTTGGTGACCAGTGCTGTACTGTCCTTCAACCACATCCTGGAGGTTGAGCAAGAAATAGCTTTCTTTGTCTGAGATTTGTGGTGTCAATGATCCCTGGCAGGAATAGAGAATGATAAAAAGTGAAAGCTTTTACAAAACTCAGCACTTATATTTTCTGCAGGGTGCTTGCCGTCTCTCAGTATGTTCACCTATCTTCACTAGTTATAGCTGCATGTAATATTGGCAGACCTTAGAGATATTCGAATGAAAATACTTTTGAATGAATATTGGAGTTAAGTGACCAAACACCCAGAATGCATGCTGTGACATCTGATATTGAAGTGCTCTCCATTTTCCCATGGTACGTCTACTTATAGTCTGCGTATATTGATAATTATTAACAGCATTTGAGAAATCCCAGTTTTTTCCATTTTATCTTAAACGACTTCCCTCCCTTGATATTTTATGTACTTTTCTATTATTTAATCACAATTTGTATACTTAGTTTACATTCTGTACTCTTCACTGATATTTATCCAAATTAGCAATTATAGCTTTCGGTTAAATTTTGGTTGTATTTGGCAAACAGTACTTTAACTTCTACATCATTTAGATGGCTGAGGAAGCATAGCTATTTTCAATCTATTTAGAAAATAATGACACAAATAGATACTCCAGAAAATAGGTTGTAATTTAAAAATGTTAATGAATTTCTGTCTACAAAATTGTCTTTCAAAAGTTAACCTTAAGGCTCTTATGTAATTAAGTAGCCAGAGACACTCAATAACAGTATTTTTTAAAAATTTTATAAATATACAAATAGATGATAAAGTTATTTTTGCTCTGCAGCACTGTAGCAGACATGGCCATAAGTGAAAGAGGAATACACATTTGCATACCTAATCTACACTACTTTATACTAGATTAATATTTTTTCCATCAATATAGCTATGAAACTAAAATGAAAAGTTTATTTTTCCATTCATTAAAGAACCCATATAGTTTATGATAGCATTTGGGTATTTTCCCCCAAAGTATTCTTTATTGATTTTTTTTTTTTTCCATTTCAACTGCAGTTTGATTTTTCAAGCAGACTCCAATATTTACCCACTAGAACTAAACTTTATGTCTAGGAAATTAATCCCTTGATAGTTAAATTGTAAGCAGACTTGAAAGTGCCGTGATAGCTCTTGAACAGACACATTACAGATATCAAAAGCAACTGTTTCTCACAAATAAAGAGTGAATCTTCAGTGCAAACCTAAGAAATATTCTGCTCCCATTATTACTCTGCAGCAAAACCTCAGTCATTACACTTAGAGCACACTTTCCCCAAATAGACATCTATTTTTTACACTGGAACTGGTTTATTTCTGCCTGTCCTATTAATAATTGTACTGTCAGGTATTCTGTCTGTTTATTATCAAATTGGTCTGGTAGTCAGGAACCTGGTAAGAAATTTAAAGTACTGCAACATCACATGGTTTAAATACAGCTTGGTAAATATGCAGTTTATAAAAATTTTATGTATTACGAACAGAAAGTTGAAAACAATAAGGAGGAAGGGAAGCTGTTTCTAAAAGAAATGCAACATCTGCAAAAGTATTTTAGGGTGCACTTTTCTGTTTTTCTGTAATATTCATTAAAGTTAACTTTGATAAGTATGATGTATAATACAAATTACTAAATTTTATAATGCAAAAATAATGCTGAAACACTTCAGTAACTTCTGCATGTCACATGCGAATTACTACTTTCCAATCAATAGACGTTTTAAGCCACAATTGATATTCTGGAGCTGTAATACACAATTTGTGCTATGGATATTATATATTCAAATCATAGATATGAGCTCTAGAGAAACAATTACAATATATGCTGCAAATGCATATTAAAAGGAAAATCACATTAAGAATCATGCTTTAAAAGAAGACATAACCCAGGCCTCAATTTTGCACCTGCAGTAATTTCCAGAATCAACAGGGTAGTCACATAATTGCAAAGCAGATGATTGTATGTGTTGCAATTTTTTGAGATAGTTTTCAGGTTTGGTCATCTAGTGGCATATTTAAGTACTGTAATTCGTGTCAACAATTGTTAATGCATACAAGACTGCCAATACAAAATATATTTTGCTTTTGCCAACTGGGCCTTGATATCTATGCACTATATTGTATTCAGGTACGTTGTTGGTTGAAAAAAAGGGTGATACTTATAACGATAACAAAAAAAGGAGTTTTGGTATTTTGTTCATTTTTAAAAAAATACAAATATGCATTTATGGTTAAATTTCAAATTATTCTTTATTGCATTTTGGCAAGCTGAAAAACCTGTGGTTTGATGTATAAGAAATCCGTGGGTATCCAGAGAGTCCAAAGTGGGTTACAGAGCTACTTACAATTTTTTTCTTCCAGATTTCCTAAGCTGGAATTTTCTTAGACCATTTTGACTAATTCCATTTCACCCCAGAAACCGGCTAGCTGCTCTTAGCCAATTGACTGTAAGAATGTTATTTCCACAGACCAACTGTGGTGTGTTGAAGGTGCTCACTTCTGCGCCTGGTACAAAAACCTCTGTGCTGTCAATAGACATTACCCAGTATCCCTTACTCAGAGACAGCTCTACATAGCCTACACAAAATCTTGGAACACCACCTTAAATTCAGCAGAAGGTTTAGACAAAATGTTCTGGAGCTTAATAAAATGCTATTTTTTTAGTGAAACTTGGCTTTGCCAGAAAAATTCCCGCTAAAAATTCTCATTTTATGTTATCTGACCTTTGGGTTTCTTCTTGCAATATTTCTTCAATAATTGTAAACATCATAAGCATGAAGATGAAAGACTACCCAGGGATTCCCCACACGCATGTTTTTTAGCAACCGATAAATGGATTACCTACATTTGCAAACAGATGTATTATTCTGAGTCGTTTTGTCTTGGTCTTCCACATGACCAACCCACAGACTTAAATGAAACATGGTAATGAGAGTATTTTACTTTGTGTTTGCTAGTTATTCGCAGCTATCAAGTCATAGCTCAGCTATAGAAAGATGAACACCACCTCCTGAGGAGAAACATTAAATGCAGCAATTCTGCAGTTTAGGGATGGCAGCTTGCCACACCTCAATGGTATACTTTCTAAAACAGATCTAAGAGGTCTTTATTCCTGAAGTCCCTTTTTACACAGATGTTTCTCTTTTGAGCCCTGGATACAGATGATTTTCTGAGTATTAAAAATATTCTGTTATTGCATGTGAAAAAAATCACATGAACTGCCTACTCAGATATCCCTGAGCTTCAGTTTAGAATTAAAATCTGAGGCTGAGAATAAGCAAAGTACTGCCAGCACAGACTAGCTGAGGTCCCATGTGTTATAGGGGATACATAGCCAATTTAATATAAAGTTATTTTATTTTGTCATTTAAAAGCAATCTGGGACAGCTACAATAAAAGATATAACCTTGATCCCGGGTTATCGAAGTTGGGTGAATGCAGGGACAGTCACAAATGAACCTATCCCTCCCCCTTCAGGATCTCCTGGTTCAAGGACCAGTTTTATACAGTTTTTCTTCCCTGAGGCAATCCTATTGTTAGTTTGTGTCTGCTGTGCATATTCATGTACTTTTTTTCTTTTGCTGCTTGGTTTTGAATGCCTTTCTCAGCAAAGTCGAGGACTTGAATTGGGTTCAGAGAACTTGGCAATCTGGGTTTCCCTCTTCTAGATCTATATCTTGTGTTGATCACTGGAGAAAGCAGTGGACCCTGCCTTGATGGATGAGGCATCTCCTGTCCAGCCAGTCTTTTTCTATTGTAAATTTGGACTTCGCCCTGCAATTGTTTGGAATCCTTACAGTTGCAAATTAGTTCTGGCAGCCAGAAATGTCTCCACAGTTTTTATGTTATAATATATAATACACTTGAAACATAAATTTATTTCAAAACACATATCACACGATATATGTTTAGAGATCATGTACATCACAAAAAAAAAAAAAAAAAAAAAAAAGTGCAAAAATAAAAGAACTGTGCATGACTATGGAGTTTGCCTATCATCCAGAATAAAAATATTTTAAAGCAGTCAAAAGGGTTCAGAAAAATGATGGCTAAATTACTATCAACACTCAGGATAGGATTTAGCACAAGATTATGTCACAAATGGGTATCTAGTTATCTAGTCAATACTGTCAATGTTGCAAACAGATCTCAAAAGCTCTTTAGCTGATCTGCCATCCAAACATAGGATTGAATTTCCTAGAGGCACCCGTTGTAATTGTAAACACTGAGAGACATGCTCTTGGGCTTCACTTAACTCTTCATTTCAAAAATATGAGAATCTGTAGGTTTAACATTGCATCTTTTAGCCACGTAAGTATGATTCACATGTCTCAAAGGGTCAAAGATGGCACCAAATGCTCTGGAATATCTTTTACTGAACTGAACTGCTGAACTGTTACTGCCTGAACTGCTCCTTACCCATCACTGATTATGTTGAATATTATGTGGGTAACTTCCTTTCAGGAATGCACCTTGTGTCATTTTAGGTGATCTAAGTTACTGTCTCGGTTTGAAAGACAGTTATCTGCTAGGGAGGGGTGGGACCTCTCTAGGAATGGGGAATTCCAATCCCTTCCCTCCAAGTTATTATAATTTAGAAGATTAAAGAGGCTTTTCAGTCAGAGCTATGGGGAAAGGAATAACAATTCTTTACTAGTAAGTATAACAAACAAACAAAGCAAACAAACAACAACTGCAGCATTAATAATAAATAGAACCAAGAACCTCGAGGTTTTGTGGACTAGAATTTCATTGTTTTCATGTAGAACCTGGATAGGACACATAGTAAAATCTTACAGTTTTTGTCTCTGGGATCAGAAAACACCAAACAATTAGACTGCAGATTAACCCTCAGAGTAAAGGCTGGTACTTCATAGCATTGATGATTTCTAACCCAAAGTGTTATGGCCAGGATAGAAATGCTTTTAACTTATTGATTAATTAAAAAATGATAAATAATAAATAACCTCTGAAGACATGCCCCGATTTTTTGCTTGGTGCTAAAGTCTTTCTTGGTGCCACTCAAATAAATACAAACTCAGAGGTAGCAGTAATGACAACTTTTAATTTTTTTTTTTTACTTTTCCAGCTCTTCAGCTTGATCCAGGTCTGAGATATTTTCTAATTTATACTGGCTGAAGGGCTACTGAGACCTTGCCTTTCTTCACCTCTGGCATTTGTTCCAGAAGCAACTAGAACTGACATGTCATGAAAAATTTTCAATATCATGTTTACAGCCTCAGAGAGATCGCTCTGCATTCTAGGATGCCCAAGCACTACCCAAGGGCATTTTCCTGCACTTAATTTAAGCAAATGGACTAGGAGCTAAAGTCAGTACATTTTTTTTACACCAGAAAAACTTCAAGTTATGAAGAAGTTTGATCAATACTGAAATAAATATTTTAGCCCTCCAAATGTCATTTTTGTCTATGATTAGGCTTTTTTTTCCCCTCTATTTTTTTTCTTGTTAGATGGGACATAACTTACATTTATGACACCTATCTGTGGAAAGCTGGCTGCCACAGGAAATGATACATCATGAGACAGTTAATTTTACGTTCTATTTTAAGTGGAGTAAAAATTCTCTTTCCTTTATGTGGTCAGAGAATGTCCAAAAGTACTCTGTTTTTCATATACTGGACTTCCATTGTTAGTGGAATAGTGAAAAGAAGGCTGACACCTGAAGACTGCTGGGAACAAGAAACATATTGGCTGGGATCACAAAATTATTATGAAAGCATGTAACATCAACATTTGAATGAATTTTACCCCTACCTTGGTTTAATCTATTAAGTGCTGGTTAATTCTACTAAGTTTGTCAGGCTGAGGTATTTTAGGAATGGTTTAGATAACCAGAATTTGAATAAAAACCCCAAAACTTAGTGCTGAACAGTGGTTTAGAATTAAGCAGGACAGGATTTTAGTAATGTTTTATTAAAAAATTGCAATAAATTTCACAAATGCAAAAGCTATACCGTAATAATTATTTTTTTAAGTGGTCTCAAATATCTCTATATAAATTTTGTCTGAAATTAGAGATGGTTACCATTCAAAACAAAAAGAAATTACTTTGAAACAAGACATATTTTAATGATCAAAATATCTCCCTACAGACCTTCAGAAAATCCTTTTTATTTCATTACACCTGAAACAATGGAACATTGCTATAAAATGAGGGGAAATGCAACTACCTGTGAAAGTTAAAAAACAGGTAAAATGCCTACAAAATGCTTTTTTTAAAATAATAAATGATCTTTTATTCAAAGAATAATGTGTATTCTGAGACAGGACTAAAAATCTCAATAGAAATTTACATCTCTTTTGTGTTTGAAATTTTTATAGCAATGAATATTTTAAAAAATTAATAACATCACACAAAATGAATGGCAAAATCTACATTTAGCTCCAGGTACCTAGCATTGCCATTCAGTGACAATTATGCAACAATTCAACAAATTTTTTTTTTTTTCATTTGTCTGTGGTTTTTTGTTTCATTTTGTTTTGGTTTTGTTTGTTTGCTTTTTTGTTTTGTTTTGTTTTGTTTTTATATGCTAGTAGGTTATTAGTGTGACTGTGGTACCTCTGGGAAGGTTCAAAGAGTCATCTTTTAAAAACAGGTTGTAAGAGTCAAGTCTTTTTAATGTACTTCCATAAAAGAAGGCTAAAATGTTTTAGGGAATATTCTTCTTGGCATGAACACAAATAATTCCCATTAGCCATTCTGACAGTGCAGTATAGGCACAAAAGAGGGAATGGATCTTTGATGATGACTTAAAAAAAAAAAAAAAAAAAAAAAAAAAAAAAATCAAGCTAGTCATTGTTTGTATGCTCCTTGGAAAATTTACAACTTAAAGTGAATCAATTCTGACACAGATTGTTAAAGTAACATTGGTGAATAGATGGAAAAGAGGAAGAATTTTGTATCTTTTTTTATACAAGTTTTAATAAGCTTATTTTACTGTGAGTCCTGTAAGAGAATTATACATTTATATACTACTCTGATTATAAAAAATAACTTATTGAGAAATCATTTACTAAACGTATACATATATGAGACTATTTTGCAAGTGAAATTGAATAAAGGTTTTCAGAGAATGTTAAATTTAGAGGAGAGGATTCAAAGTTATTGAATGGGAGAGCCCTTTTCCTACTCTCACGCCAATTTTGCCCATTGCCTGAAGCATACTGTATATATTCTTTGGTAAAATATTGCTTTGATACAATATGAAGAATGTCTTATTTTCATTTTTGCCATCTTGAAGTTTACCATTTGAAAATAATATCTACATCCTGTTTTACTCACATTTATAGAAAATAATTTTTCTATGTTATCAAATGGTTGGATTAAAAAACAATATCAGCTGCTTTCACCTGAAAAATTGCATTAAATGAAGACCACTATTTTTACTAACTTGCTTATAGTTTCCAGTTCAGTTGTAATGAGTCAAATCTCTGCTTTCAATTTATATGCTTGGTTTGATTTTTAATCCTGTCTGGCTTTCCTGGTACTAAGTCTGTGTGTGCAGGAATAAATTTGCTTATTTGTTTCTATAGTCACCCTGCTATACAATGAAATGGCAAAAAAGCATGAATAGTCATAACCTGCTACAACTCTGCCTGATTGTCTCAGAGGACAGATTTTTTTCTGGTGGTAGTACAGCATTAACAATCTAGGAAACATTATAAAAGAAAGAAAGTGCCTTACAGGAGTGCTTCAATTGTTGCAACTTTCTGTTCAATTATTTGAAGGTAGTTTGTAAAAATAAAGATATCCTTTACTGAAGTACAATATTTGCAATGCAGAGAGAACCTGGTTACAAAGTCACTTGTATAATCTTAGGATAATAATATTAATAAAAAGTGTGCCTGAATTTAGCACATTGACTTACCTAGTTTATTTCTTTTCTTGATATCCAAAAGGATTCCGTTTACTTTTTAAATTATTCGGTCTGTGCCCTGGGGGTTTCCCTAATAAAAAGCAGAAAAGGAAAGTCTGGTTGATCATGAGTTGGTTCCAAAAGACTGTAGAGTGGTAGCTGTAATCCTCTCCCAGAAATGTAAGGAAATGTTGCCACTTGTTACATTTGGTTGTGCAATAAGCTTCCAGTTATGTCATTGATGGTAATGATAATCTGACAGTGGAGAAGCCTCTTTTTTTTCTTCTGATTTTACTTTCATATGAAGAAAGAAAAAGGAAGAGAAGGACATGTTATCATCAAGAAAAATAAACTATGAGAATTTTTTCTTAGAGCAGGTGGAACTCTATTTACTTACTTCATTTTAATGTTGGAATAGGGTAGTGTACAACTGTACAGGGATTATGAATAAAAGTTAAAACTGACTAATGGGAAGAAACTATTAAAGCTAACTAGGAATAGGTCAGGATTAGCATATTTTGTATCTGAGGAAAGGTAGGTTAACAACAAGGCATTTCAGAATCTGTCAGAATTTGATAGGTAGTAAACCACAGACTAAACTTGGAAAGAAAAGAAAAGAAATTACTATTTATAATTGCAAGCTTTGCAATGAAAATTTATTATGCATCCCCTATTAAGCTTCATCATTGGAAAACCCAAAAAAAATCCCAAAATATTCTTTTAAGAACATAATCCCATTTGCCTTTTGCAGATAGAACTTCCCTTGACCTCAGTGTCTGGGAATTTAGTAAACTAAAAATTTCACTGTCTGAACTATTTATGTTGCTGTATGCTAGCAAACCATTCAATTGAATTGAACTTCACATCTTTCTCCCATCAGGGTCACAGAACAACTTGGCTCAAATACATTAGCAAATAGTTGTTGCAAAACAGACAATAGGGAGTTATTACTCATACCTACAGACTTCTGAATGTCAATGTGAAAATAACTATATATTTAGAGGTTGTCTCCAAATAGACCCTACAATTGTTTACTGTTATTTCTACATAAAATCTTAAATACATTTCCCTGAGGAGCCACCACCTCGGCTTTCTCCTCACAGAACCCCCACAGCTGCCAGTGCCAGTGCCATGCACCCAGGACAACACAGTAAAACTTGAATAGCTATAACAATGGTGGGACTGAGAAAAATACAGTGATGAAGCTTACAGGCAATCAAAACAAGTCCTCTTTTTATGATTAGTGTATTAGAAAGAAAAACAGCAATAAAATATTTACATGAGAGGCAACCAAAGTAATTGAAGGCTAATAAGTGCTGGTGCTGTTTTTCAATCCATTAAAAATGCATCTGTATATGCTAGGAAATGAGTGTGTCTCTTCATGAGCCTGGATGGAAGCGAATGTCTCAAACACAATGAAGACAAAATAAAGGAGAAAGAACATACAAATCTTCTCACCAAGAAGATCTATGCACCTTTTTTTTGTTGTTCTTCTCTCTTGGTTTCCAGACTGAATCGCTCTATACTTTTGTGTTCTTTAATAGAATTGTATTTTATTAATGGCAGATAAATAACTAGAACATATTCCCTGGTACATTTTGTATTTATAATATCTGTGAGGATGAGACAAATAGAAAGAAGCCCCTTTTTTTTTTTTTATTTTTTTTTTTTTTAACTGATAGGGATACTTAGTTTTCATGCTAATTGGAAAAAATAATAAACCTAGGAATTAGGATAAATATTATGATATGTGAAAAACATAAGCTATGACTTGAAATGTTTTTATTTTTCCTGCAGAAAATAATTCTTTATGGACTTGTCAGAACTTTCCCTGCCTGACAACTGCCAGAGAACAAAGACTGGTCAGGATATTTTCACAGTTAGACACCTTGTGACAGCTACCTTCTTATATTTTAGGTCAGGTAATTTGTTTAGATTAATCCAATCCCTTTGTGGTTAATAAGACACACTTTATTCTAATTTCATATGTCTATCTAAATAAAAATATTGTTGATTGTTCGGAATCCTTAATTTTTTTTTTTTTTTTTGTTACAAATTACATTCCATAAAATTACCTGTAGTTTCTGCATTAAATACATAATGACAGATTACGTAACTTATGATAAGTGCCTGCTTTCTCCAGCAAATTTTTGGCCATAAATTGTTTCATTTAATAAGTTTTTCAAATAGCTGCATACAAAGTCTATTCTTTTTTACTGTCTCTAGATAATAGGCAGTTGCTGTCCAAGTCTGCCATTTCAGACTTAACATTTTTCTTGAGCTGTGGTTTGACATAGATTGTACATTAGGAATGATGAAATATAACAAGAACTACAACAAAAGCCAAAATTTTCTTTTGGTAGTTCTATACTATGAAATCAATATAAATTGTATTATGAGGTCTACCATAGTATAGAATATATAGAAGTCCACTGCTGTCTCTGGAGGAAAAAGCTTCAGGAAAGTAGCATACTGATGTTTAATGTGTATTTTTCAACTAAACAAGCTAGAAAAATACTCTAGTCTTATTTTAAATCTGACTTTATAGGAATAACAATGATACTTTGGAGTTTACAAGCCTTTGGTTAGGCAATTTCCATCCATAAAGCCTAGGTTTCTGGGGAAAAAAAAAAAAAAAAAAAAAAAAAAAAAAAAAAAAAAAAAAAAAAAGGTAGGTTTGCCACAGGAATAGATTTCTGTTGTGATCAGCAGTGATTCATTCCTGAGGCTTGGCTTCTCTCCCATCTCTCACGTCCCTCAGGTTTGTGTCAGAATCAAGTAGTTTTAAACCCCACAGCAGATATTTATTAAGAGGTGGCACAAGCAGAATGGTTTCTCTCCATATGTCCTTAAACATTTTATTGTTAGTTGTGATTCCTGGTTTTGCATTTAAATTATTTTTGGTATTTAAAATGTAAAAAACTGTGGCATGTAACTAATAAGAGATTCTAAGAATATTGATTTTTATAATTACTTTATAAATTACACTTAATTTGTAATTAAGTGTTTAGTTACCATCTTCTCAATAAGCTTGTAAGTCCATCAAACATGTTTCAGCCTGGCTTTAGATCAGATTCAGCTCGTCATTTTTACATTCCTCTCTGCCTTACATGCATGCATAAAGGGAAATAGCTGCCCAAGTAGTGTTTTCTTTTGTTTTGTTTTAAAGCCTGACAGAAAATCAAGCTGCAAATGGGCAAATAAGGTTCTTCTGTCAAGGGGTCAGCAAGAAGTTACAGAGAAACACATGGATAGCCACCATCACCAGGAGGGCATTTTGCAGAACATGGGGGAAAGATAACTGAGAAAATTGTCCTGAATCAAAATTGAGGATATAGATAACTATTTAGAGGTGACATTCCTATATGAAGGCTATGCAGACCCTCTACAAGCTATTACTTAAATACTGAGGGTATTTACATACACTTTATTCTAAGAGCTTATATTTTCTACCTAGACACAAATTCTAATATTTCCCTAGTATTGCAATTTACTTAAATTGATAGCTAAATGTTTATTTCTTTTGATTGTGCCATTCTGTTTCTTAGAAAGTATTTAGATAATCTAAAGTCTATAACTACTTTGATGTGCTCTATCTAATTAAATTCTAAGATATTTAGGTATCATTGTGAATGCAGACTGATTGTATGTATAGAGAAGACACATGGATTAAAAAAATTGTGATTAATGTTCTATTCAAAATTAGTAGCTTCCATTCTACAGTGTGTTAACATCCATCAAACTAAATTAATTAGTAAAATTTTAGGGGAATACAAGGGAAACGTGTTACAGTGTCACAGGAAATAATATTATTTCTCTCTGAAGTTGGGTTTGTATGAAAACAGGGAAGACTTTAATAAATGGAAGACTTATCCAGCAGTAATCATAGAGTAAGGCATGACGGACATTCATTCTACTGCAAACATTTGTCAAAGTTGTCTGATTCATTTGCCATGAGCAACAAATGCTTTTGAGAATTCTCTGTGATCCATGCATAAACTACCAGCTCCCCACTTCCCATTGCTATCAGTCAGATTCTTCTACATCTCAGAATCAAGCTCAATGGCAGTAGCTTCAGACCTTTTATTCTGTCAAGGGAAAAAAAAAAAAAAAAAAGAAAATACATATTTAGGTAATTTAGAACATGCTTTCATGAAATGAACCTAATTAGCCTGCATGTAATATATTTCTTTAATACATGTATTAAATTGCAATATTTTTCAGTGAAGCCTGTTGCTAGCTTAAAGTCCTGTATTCATTTGGGAAGTATTAAAAAGTGCTTAGGTTTACTTCATAATAAGTCCTAAATTCACATTAAATTGCTGTTTTAAGTCTCCTTCAGCTATTTCTTACAATAAAATAAATCTGAACTAAGTGTATGAGAAAAAAAAGAGAGTATTTTTTTATTAATCCCTTTCTGTTCTTCATTATCCATGGACATTAATAGAGTTTTAATTTTTGTAACACCAAAGTTTTACACTTTATTAAATCTATGTGCCGATAATTACAGGCCTTATTGATTTCCAGTCTTTTTAAGTATTCAAGAGCTCTTCAGGGTTTGCCTCCCCCTGAATTGTTTTTCTCACATGGAGATGTGATTGCTAATCTTTCAAAAGAGAGGTTGAAAACATTTAAGCTTTCTATAACACACTCTCATCTTCTTAACCATGTTACAATTAATTAGATGATCTCACAAGACTTTTTCCCATGCATAGAATAATTCAGAATTTTCTGTGATAATTCTTCTATAACAAAAGAATAGGAAAGTTCCCAGTGGTCTCACAATATGCAACAGAGTACATTTTCAGCACAACAATTTAGTTTTTCCATTAATTCAGACGAAAATAACCCAGGTAGACAGATAAGGATTTAAACTGCTAAAACAGAATGCAGGCAGATAACAGTCACCTAAATGCAAAGCACTGATCTCTTTTAGTTTATTGACGACCTAATCATGTAAGTGTCTAACTCACTAGGTAGGCCTGATTTGACCTACAAGCTCTATGGAAGTGCAATTCCAACTGCATGTAGCTCTGGAGCAAACCAAACCCAAGCATGCTGGAAACTAAACTAGTCAGCAGTATGTGAGATCAAAAAACTTGACAGAATAGAGATATTTCTTTTGGAGAACTTAGAACTTAAGAATATTTATGAAACAAGAAATGTAACAGAGCGGTAGCAAGTAATATTTTTGCCCCTCAAAACTTTCTGGAATTTTATATTGTCAGATGATAGTTTAAACTGTATGGAATAATTTTCCATCTTTCTTAATCCATTTGGAAAGCTGTGTAATAAAGAATGCAACATATATAGGCTAGAAGAAATAATAATAAAAGAACAAAAGAAACAAACAAACCAACTGTTAACATCTAGCAAATGGCAAGGAGGCTCATCTCTGGACAGACAGTTGGGAATATCAGCTGTGACAAAGGAGTCAAGTGCTTGCAAATGGATTCCTTCTGAAGTGATTTTATTGTCTCATTTTTATTATTGTGTCTTCTGATTCTGGCCAGAACTTCTCTCTCTCTCTCTCTTTTTCTCTTTTTTTTTTTTTCTTTTTTTTTTGGTAGCCAGGAGAGACGTATGGCTAGGACCTGGACGTTATTCCATACCACCTCACATAATTTTCTGGGGTAGCAGCAGGAAGTCACTCCATAATGACTGTGTTTTGATACATAACACAACCCTTGAATTCTTATGAGATTAAATCACAGCACATAAAAGCAGTGTTAGATATGCCAGTATTCACAAATGCATTTGCTTTTAGTTTTATACAAAACATTTTCTATTGTAACACACACAGCTTTATGGAATCAGTCGGCATTGTATTACCCAGGACTATGACAATTATGTCTGATGTCATTTGTCCAAGGCTGCCTATCAACATTCAGTAATATGAGAATACAGCAGTTTATAAATAGCCCCACACAGTCGAATATTCAATTCTTGTCTGTCACAGTTGCCTCCCCCATGGACACATATACAGACCATAATGGGCAATTTTACAGGCAAATAGAAAGAGGCTGAAGACTGAGCAACAATGGGAGACAAAACCTTTGGCCTCTTCAGATTAGTACGTTTATCAGCTTAATTCCCACAACCATTCAAAAGAAATTCTCATTCTAGAGCAATTAGAAATTATATAAATAAGAATACAGATCTTTCTGAATGTTAATAGTAAGAACTAATAAAGATGAAATTATTATTTGATCTTCAAAGAAGGTGTATGTTGAGTCCTACATAATATAGAATTAAAAGTGTCAAAACCTTTTTTTTTTATGAAACAAAATTATTGCTCTTTTTTCCTCTACAAATCAAAGAAAAAAAATAAAAAATTGATTCCTTCTAAATGGAAGGTTTGGATTCCTTCTGAATTGATTGCTTTTGAATGGATTTTTCAGATGGGAAAAAAGATTTTTTTTTTTTTTATTTACATATAGAATATGTGTTTAACTTGTTGCCACAAAAAGTCTACCAGATTTCCTCAATTATCAAAAATTAACCTTGTGTTGGCTTGAAAGCAAAACCAGTGAGAGACTCTAAGTCACAAAAACAATTTAATAGGAAGAAAAAAAAAAATTAAATAAATGCAATAGTACAAATGATCACTGACAGAGTTAGAATACAACCTGACACCCTGTTAGTTTGGGTGGTGGTAGCAGTCCAGATGAAGAGGCCTTGTTGAAGCAGTGATCCTGCAGAAAGTTCTGGTAGCCCTTGTCCTCTGATGATCCAGTGGGTAAGGCTACCTGTGCTGTCCCAAATCCCAGATTATATCCAGGTGGGAATGTTTGGCTCCTCCCCCTGGGCAGAACATCTCACAATGAGCTGATATCATTCTATGAGTCTTGCAATGGGTCCTTGATTGCCCATTAAACAGCGATAGCTCCTGGAGGGAGTTATCTATGAGTCATGCAGCAGGGCATTGATGGGCCATTAACAGAAGATAGTCCGGAGGGAGGGGGAAAGGGAAACACTGCCCAACCTAGTTTCAACAGCTCATGTAGATTGTGATAGAATACGTATTTTGGGCACATCTTACATTGTAACCTAGGACAAACACACACAAAATTATTCTACCAGGGAATCCAAGTAGCCAGACAAGACTCCAGTAATGCCATATTTATAATTAAGCCAAAACACTGACAGATGCTCTTCAAGAAAATATTTTTAAGGGGATTATTATCAAGCTATTATTTCTCAACTGTTTGCTTACAAAAAATTTTTAAAGACAATATTACAAGATTATGTAAAGTCAATGGATTGCCACATTTGCCGTTTCTTTTCTACCTATGAAGATAACTATCCTCACAAATTTGGGAATTAGATTGTCCCAAAATCTACATTTATAAAGAAATACATATTGTATATTTAGAGTTTTATTATCCTATAAGTAAATACATAAATACTGTCTAAAGACTTTTCATAGTATATTCTCAAAAATCAGAACTAGACTGTTCTAGCTATAATTCTCCAGGTACTGCTTTTCTTCCCTTTATTAATGAGAGATACTATGTCTTTTCTTTACCTTATGTCAGTGTTTTTTCTTTCAAAGATCTTTCTAATCTCCATAAAGCCTTAGAATAAGAATTTAAAGATAATTTGGGTATTTTTTCCTCCAGGATTTATGGGTAAAATAAGACCCTTATCTTTAAATAATTGATTAGGATTGGGTTATATATATATATCTCCTTTCAATTATGGGGTTTTTTTGTTGAGTTGTTGTTGTTGTTGGGGTTTGTTGTTGTTGTTGTTGTTTTTAATTCATGCATTTGTGATGAGTATCTGGTCATAACAATTTCTGTGGTGGTTCTTTAGAGAGACCCAGATGATCGCCGATGGCAAAAGGAAAGAGCCTGCTCTTTGTTGGGGGCGGGGGGGAAATTATAGCTTTACTTGGTCCAGAGCACTCTTAGCTCCTTCCCCGTCCTCGCAGGTGCCAGAGAGAGCCCAGCCCTGCCCATCCCAGGGCTTTTTCCCAGGGGGTAAGGGGCTAGAGGCAGGGACAAGCCACTACCCAATCAGGGACAAGGTGGGAGTGGAACAGAGTTGGGTTACATTCCAGTGTGGGAGAATGGGCACTGCTGAGCAGGGACAAATCATGTGATACAGTTTCCAAGGGGAACAGGGAAGAAAACACTGCAAATCCCCGCACCGCCCCCCCCCAAAAGAAACAAAATATAAACCAAATTAATACACTGTAACAAATTTCTGTAGAAAACAATGGGTAAAATGTTCCTGTAATTTTTTCATTTTTCCAAGTTGTCTGCTTGAATGCTCTTTCTCCTGATAGGCAATAGAAATAAACTTTCTTTTTCTCTTCTTCTTATCATGTACTCTATTATCATCTCTGACCTCTACTGTTTTAATGTTCACAGAGATCTGTAATTCTTTTCTCTCCTTAACCTTTCTGACTTTATATTTACATGACTACTTGCCCTATATCTTCACACTCATCTTTAGTAATATATGATTGCTTCTATTTTGTGAATGACCTTTTTGATTTCAGTGCCATCAAATTACTACTGAAACAGTCAAATATACCTCATCTTATGGTTTACTCTTGTCTGTGGGGTGAATTCATTAGCTTTTGGAGTAATAAAATTTTGGGTGCCAGCTTACTGTATTCCCGTTTTGCTGCATATTTTTTTCCTAAGAGAAATTAAATATTTGACTTAACGAGGTGTGTTTTTCAAAGTTTATTATTTTCCTTTTCAACCCTTTTTCTTACTAAGTACTTTTATAAAAATTACTTTCAATCTTCAGGTTCTTATGTTCCTCCATTTTTAAATCAGAAAAACAAAACCAAAAACAATTTATCTGATACTATCTCTTTATAATTTACTTCACTCACTGAACTGAAATGTTAAATTACAAAGAATTTCCCATGTCAGTGAATTCAGTATATTGCACTGGACAAGCCTTACAACTCCTGATCTAAACTGGTCCATCTCAGTCTTAAACAGCTTCATATGAGAAAGTTGTTATAAACCTTACATTCTTGTAATTTACAACCCAACTTTGCTTACTGTAGGCCTTAAATCCTTGTGCCAGTTTCATTCTTAATTCTATTTGTTTTTATTCTTCATGTTGCCTGCTTATTCTCTTAAAAATTATTATCTAACATTTTAAGAATATTCTGAGCTGTTTATTCTACTGTATTTTTCAAAAAGAACATTTAGATACTGGTTCCAGATAGGCTCTCAAGATTTATATTTGTATCATCTTGTATATCTAGAAATAGAGTTGAATCAACAAGAAGATTGGATTCGAGTCTGAAGTTACATTCCCATTATTAAGGACGATTAAGGTCTGGGGTGTGGTAGTACTTGAATCTTTTGCTAAAGTCAAGGTCCTCTTCTTGTCATTAAAGTCATAAGTCCACTTACATTTTCCCCACATTTGCATAGGTGTTGCTGTAATCAAATGTCTCATAGAATTTATCCTCTAATGAGTGGAGAGACTTTGGGGGTCATTTCAGATAAAGATTTTCCAATTCTCCAACAATTATGATGGAAAATGCTACTACATTATTTTTTTGCATTTAATATATGTGACTGGGGTGAATTGAGAATAAAATTTACCTCATTAGTTTACATAACTGCAGTCACTACAGGGATAAAAAATTCCTGTGTAGCATTAAGTACTAAATGAAAAAAAGGAAAGTATTTAGCATTAAATTAAAAAAAAAATACAAATAGCAATGTTCTTACATTTCACATTTACATTTACATTTTAATTCAACTGTCTTACCTTGCACTAAAGTTGCACTTGCGGGACGAATATATCAGCAACTCTCACACCAGCTGAAAAAAAACCTCAACAACCAAGTTATTTTTTTCTATCAAGCAGACTAGCACAAAACAAATACATAAATATTGGACAATATTTTATCTTCTACGTGAAAATTACTCTACACTTCTCAAGCATAAGCACTTAATATGCACCCACAGTTTCGAACTTTTAAATGTCATTTACTAGTTTGCATTTTGTAAAATTGTCATTAGTGGAGTGAGAATCAAGCATAAGATGTTTTCCAGATGAAACTTGCAACTTTAATAATAGTTTATAACTATTCTCTTTTCCTGAGTGATTTCTAGAAAGTGGTGGTTTGTGTAAAATGTATATGATTTGCTCACAAGATAGTGTTTCTGGGAAATCCAGGGGAAAAGAATAGTGAAGAAAATTTAGGAGGTGTTTTTTCAGCCCATGGGACTTCAACTTTTCTTGCTGAGACAAAATGACTACACAAGAATACCTTCTCTTTATGAGTTACTGAACTGGTGTCATGGCTTTGCGGACAACCTTGTACTACTGAGCAGCTCCTGGGAAGGAATGATCCATAACATCAAGATCCTTGAGACCTTCTGCGATCTAACAGGTCTCAAAACACAAGGGGAAAAGTGTCATGGCTTCTACATCAAACCAACCAAAGACTCTTAGAATGTCAACGACTGTCCTCCATGAACAGTAAGTGGCACACCTCTCAACATGATATCCACAGGAGACTCTGAAAAGTACCTAGGGCTGAGAATCAACCCTTGGGTTGGCACCACAAAAGCAGAGCTTTTAGCTTTTAGCTTGTCATCTAAAATTGATATGTGGCTGTCTTGACTTGAAAGAGCACTGCTGAAACCAATGCAAAAGATAGACCTCCTACGAGTGTACACCATCTCTAGGTTGTTCTGTCTAGTGGACCATACAGATACTCGTGCAGGGATCCTTGAATCCATCAACCTATCAATCAGATCTAAGGTCAAGAAATGGCTCCACTTACCATCAACTACCTGTGACAGCTTGCTATACTCTAGCATGAGACACAGAGGTTTAGGACTGGCCAGACTGGCGGGACTCAACCCTAGTATTCAAGCTAGGAGACTGCATAGACTGGCTCAATCATCAGGCGAGGTAATCAGAGAAGCTCTAACTGAGGATGATGTGGAAGCCAAGTACACCAAGCTATGGATTAGAGCTGGAGGGGATGAAGAAGAAATTCCATCATTATGGACTACTAGATCAACGGCTGTGCTAGAAGTGCCAATGAAAGAAGAGCTGACTAAATGGGAAAGGCCAACCCCAAAATTCAAGTACCCAAATCCGTGCAATTGGAGAAATAAAGAATTTCTGAAATGGAAACAGATGGTATCCCAAGGCCACGGAATAGAACAATTTGAAGATGATACCACCAGTAATGCCTGTTTTATACACTACAGAGGCATACCTCACAGGAAGTTGCTAACTGTCTTACAGCTTTGAGCAAATGTTTACCCCACATGTGAATTCTTGGTGAGGGGGTATCAAGAACAGCGTATTAAGATCTGTAGATATTGTAGTGCAAAGAATGAGACATGCTCCCACATCATCGGGAAATGTCCAGTAACGCAGGAAGCAAGGATCAAACATATAAGTATGGACCAACATTGATCCATACTGTCTCATATTCTGAACTTCAGACCACTTCAGACTGAGGAAAAAATGTTAGGACCTTAATGGTAGCTTCAGTCTTCTTTCATGTGCACTGCCTGGAGCAGGCCTAAATAAAGCTAGCTGTGCAGCCCAATACATAGTAGAGGCTTTTTAGTTTTGAAGTTTTGTACCGGGCACAAATGGCAGTGTCAGAGGAGGTTGAAAGGACTGAGCACAATGTGGGGCAAGAAGAAGGGGAATTTAGACAGTTCATGTTTCTGTTTCTCAATACATAAGTCTGTAAATAAAAGCCAATGTTAAATGGTTGCACATTAAATTAAGGAAAAATTTCCTAGTCAAGACCTTTCTTACCAGCAGCAAAACTGTGAGTTCATACTATATTTAGGCAAAATCAAAAAGGTGAATAAAAAAAGTATGGTCATGAGACTTGGCATGCTTAAGCCTGGCTGCATTGTCCTCTGGCAGTGTAGTTGGAGGTTTAGTGTGCTAAAGCTGTGACACATAAGTAATCAAAGACCATTATTAACCATAGATTAGTAGTCATGCTTATATTCACTGGTGCCTGTTTTCTTGAGTGGCTATCAAAGACAAAATGATAGTGTAACTTCTAGAAGAATTGCAATTTACAGTAGTATTTGGGGAAAGCACAGCATGAAGTTTCATACTAAGCCAAAGGGTTGTAATGAATACTTTTTCTGTCCTTCCTCTATAAGAAGCCATGGTGCTGTTAATTAGTTCTAATGTAGCATTAATACCAGCTAGTGACAGTAATGTTAGGTTTAGTATTACTGTTTAAACCTACACTGGTAAGTTTGTAGATGCTGAGATGTGATCATAGATGTAAAACTAAATATTATACTTTCCTTGATCTGGATACTCAGCATTTCTTGAAGTAACATTGAAACACTCGTCTCCATGTATCTTCTGATGTGATGGGATTTTAATAGTCCCTTACATGGGCCCATAAAGATGAAAAATGTGATTATTATTTCAGTTGAATATATAGCATGTTCCAAGTACCTTTAGAATGATAAAAATTAGTTGAATGCAGTTTTCAAGACTGAGATATCTCTAAACCATTACTACATCACTTGAAAAATTGCCTACTTTTTTCATTTCAGCATTCATCTGATGCTGAGATGCAAGCTAAGAAAAAATTTGAAGAGAACCCAACCATTTGCATCAAGTATCAGTAATTATATGCACTCAGCATGAAGTATTGTCACCGAGACACACAAAGCAGCCACACGCAGACAAGCAGTTTTGCAGAGCAGAGGTTTCTCCGTCCAGCCCAAAAGCTGAATCCAGGCGGAGAGAGAGACTCTTTGTTTTATTTCTTGCTTTTTATACATTTGTGGGTCTAGCAGAAGATTGGCTTTTAGAGTTTTCACCTCTCAAGCCAACTGGCCAGACCAGCCGTCACTTACAATTGTTTTCAGGTTAGAAATATGCAAACAAAGGACAGAGAATGAAAAACAAAGGATTTGTTTATGTTACATCTGTGGGAAAAGGTAGAAAACTTCTCTTAATATTGTACAATAACTAAAAAGATCTGACTCCATTTAAGAAAATCAAAAGGCTATAAAAAACTCAGAAAAACCAGGGTAACATCTCACCCTTTTAACTTAACAAAAAAAGAAAAAAACAGAAAAACAAAAATGAACAAATTTACAAAGGGAATATATACAAATTCAATCACTGTCTGTGGAGGAATCATCAGAGTGAACACTCGAGGATTCATCCACGTGATGGCTTTCAAGTTGATCACGGCTTCCACCTTGCCTGTTGGCCGAATTCTGTCTCTGGGGTCGCAGGTCAGGACGGACAAACTTTGAAGGTAGCCAGCGTGTCCCAGTGTCCGTGGAAACACACGCATACCCTCGCCCCATAGCGATTAGGTCATAAGGTCCTTCCCATTGCTTGGTGACTAAATTTCGGACCCATACCTTCGCTCAAGGCTGTTGCTCACCGTCCGAAGCCTGCAACGAGAGATGATGGTTCAAAATGACAGGATTATTTGAGTTCTGTGGCACTGTAAGGTGATTGATGGTGTACAAAGCCTTTGCCAACCGACTGTGCGGGGTTTCACCCTGCATACCCCATTTTTGTTTTTGAAGAACACGCTTGAGTGTACCGTGAGTGTGTTCTACAATCGTCTGTCCTGTCGGAGAATGAGGGATGCCAAAGTTATGTGACACACCCCATGACTGTAGGAACTGCCGTACCTGCTGCGAGGCATAAGCAGGACCATTGTCAGTTTTCACAGCAGAAGGTATGCCAAGAACGGCAAAGGCCTGCCTCCAGTGGGCAATGACATCACGGGCTTTCTCTCCTGTGTGAGCAGAAGCCCACATCGCAGAGGAGAACGTGTCCACCGTGACATGCACATACTTGAGCCAGCCAAACTCGGCGACCTGGGTAACATCAGTCTTCCAAAGCTCCAAGGCTTTAAGGCCTCTGGGATTAACCCCTGCCAGCAATGGCGCACCAAGGGCGTGACAGTCGTCACACGACTCGACAATTTCACGAGCCTCAGTGGCCGTCAGTTGGAACTGCTTCTGCAGAGTATGTGCATTTTGGTGGAAAAACCCATGCAATGCCTTGGCCTGCGAGAGCACGTCAGGCTGAGGGGCTACCCACGCTGGGTTAGCCAACTTGTCAGCCCTTGTGTTACCTTCCGCTACAAATCCTGGCAAGTTAGTGTGACTCCATACATGCAGAACGTAATATGGGTGAACTCTGGCCTGAATCGCACACCACAGGGCCTTCAGTAAATTAAACAAGGCAGGGTTACTGACCTCCTTCAAAACTGAACAACCCAATCGCTGTGCAATGTTGGCAACATAGGCGGAGTCCGTGATCAAATTGAAAGGTTCCTGGGAAAATTTCTCAAATGCCATGACAGCAGCCCTTAGTTCAACCAGTTGGGCTGACCCATCCTCATGGCCTTCCAAAACCTGCCACTCAGATCCATCCTGCCAGGTAACAATGGCTTTTCCTGTCTTGCCCGAACTGTCAGTGAAGACGGTGGGACCTTGCACTGGCTCTTGGCTATTTTTGGGGCGTAGAGAAAATTGAGTATTTTTTGCCACTTGCAATAGCTTCTGGCTAGGCAGATGATAAGTGATCTGCCCTGAAAAACCCTCGATAGCACTTTGCAGCGAAACATTGTTCGCATAGCTCCAATCAAATTCCTCCCTCTGAACCGGGAGGGATCTTTGAGGGATCTGCACGCGTCAATTGCAAACAGCGTTGCCGGCACTTGATTATCAAGCGCGCAATCAATTCAAACAACACTGTCGCCGTCTTATGTGGCTGATGAGGCAGGAAGACCCATTCCAAGACGTGCAGAGGATCAGTCCAATCATCATTCCACTGGCCGATGATACTTGTAGGATGTAAATCAGGAGTGGTGATGAACACAGTGACATCAATGGAAGGTTCAATGCGGTACACCTGGCAAGCCGAAACAGCTTGCTGAACCTCCTCCAGCACTTTTCGTGCCTCAGGGGTCAATTCACGAGGTGACTTTAAATCAGTGTCCCCTTTCAACAATTCAAACAAGGGAGACAGTTGTGCTGTGGTCAGTCCCAAGTAAGGACGTAACCAAGTGATAACACCCACCAGCTTCTGAGCATCATTCAGTGTCTTCACCGATTGCACAAATTGCACCTCCTGGTGACGGATTGTCCGTTCCAGAATTTTGACTCCCAAATATTTCCAGGGAGGTTGTTGTTGTACCTTTTCTGGAGCCACCTGCAGTCCACGTGAATGCAGAGCATTCAACAACTGAGGCTGTATCCTCAGCAGCTCATCCTGGGGGGCGTAGCCACCAAAATGTTGTCCATATAATGACAGACGTGAGCATCAGGAAACTGCTTGTGAACTCCAGACAAGGCACGGGCTACATACCATTGGCATAACATTGGTGAATTCCGCATTCCTTGCGGTAAAACTCTCCATTGATACCGCTTTGCGGGCTTGGCATTATTTATTTTTGGTACCGTGAAGGCAAATTTTGGTCTGTCATCAGGATGCAGAGGGATTGTAAAAAACAATCCTTCAGATCCACAATGAGGACTGGCCAGTCTGCAGGAAGCATGGTAGGCGATGGCATACCAGCCTGCAATGTCCCCATGCCTTCCATCACAGCATTGATCTTTCAGAGGTCTTGTAGCAACCTCCATTTCCCAGACTTCTTTTTGATACAAAAGGCAGGAGTGTTCCAGGGACTGGTAGATGGTTCCAAATGCCCCTGATCCAACTGCTCCTGTACGAGTTCACGAAGGGCGACTAGCTTGTCATGAGGGAGGGGCCACTGGTTCTCCCAGATGGGTCTGTCCACCAGCCACCGTAAAGGAGGCGTGGGACACCCTATGCCCTTCATCACAGTGGCCCCAATCAAAAATCCGTTCCCAATCGCACCCCCCACGCGGCCAAAACATCCCTCACCCAGAGGTTCTGAGGAATCTCAGTAACATGAGGCCAAATTATGGCCATCTGTCCCTCTGGGTTCGTGATGGCCACTGGATTCTGGCTCACGTAGCATTGCTTCGTTCCTCCAAAGCCCGCAATCGATGTCTTTGCCAGGCTCAAAGGCCACTGTGGGGGGCCAAGCAGCCAGGGAGAGAATGCTCACGTCAGCCCCGGTATCTAGGAGGCCACGAAGGTGAATCTCCAATGGCGTGGCACCAACCATGGACACGGTACACAGCGTCTCAGGACAGTCTTTGGTCAGGACAGCAGTCCAGCGCTCTTAAGGCAGCCCAGTAGAGTCGAAGCCACCGTCTCCTCACAACCGGTCCTCGATTCTGGAAACAGAAGACTTAAAAGGAACAAGTTGAGCCGTTCGTGTGCCTTTTGGGATAGTCAGAGGGGGGGTGGGTGTGGAGACCATTGCATGAATCTGTCCCGAAAAATCCGCATCAATCAGTCCCAGGTGCACCATGATACCCTGAATGGTGGCACTAGATCTCCCCATCAAGAAAGCACTCATGCCATCACCCAAGGGACCAAAGGCATCCAGGGGAACCTTGTGTATTTTGTCCGAATCAATCACGACAGACTCGGCTGTGCAGACATCAACACCTGCTGAACCGCAGGTGCTGGCTGCAAGCCTGCTGAGCAGATCTCCATTGGTTGGGGCTGAGGCAGAGACATTTGTGTCGGCACGTGTCTCGCCTTTGCGTCGCGTTTCCCAAACTGCCCAATGGCTGACCATTCACATGCACTGTTGCCTTCCACGCATCCACAGCATGATTCGGCCTTCCACATCGTGCATACAACAAGACAGCCGTAGACTTCTGTGCCTTTCCACCCTGTTTCTTCCTGGTCCAAGCACCCCACTGCTGCTGTTGCACCCCCTGGGGAACGACCCAAGCAGGCTGCACAGCAGCAGCCACAGCCGGTTGCATGGCCGCAGGCACGGCTGGCTGGACCGCTGTAGTCACTGTCAGTTGGACAATCGTAGCCACAGCTGGCTGCACAGCTGTAGGCACGACAACCATCTGTTGGCTGGAAGGGGTTACCTTTGCACAGGCCCCAACCCTGTCCAACATGGATGGTTCCCCGGGAAGGGCCTCAATAATCCTCTTGCAAACAGCATTGCAGTTGCCCTGAGCAAGGGACTGCATCGTGAGTTTCCTTGCTGCAGGATCACTCACCTACTTCTCCACCGGAGCCGTCAGCCATCCTGCAAAGCACAGGAAGGGCTCATCAACTCCCTGGACAATCGTAGCAAAGGACTGATGTGGAGTAGCCAGCTGTAAAGTCTGAACCAGGGCTGCCATACCTGTTTGCTGGCACAGCTCCTGGACCAAGGGCTCATAACCAGCCTGCCCTTTGGCCCTGTTCCCATATGCCTGTTCCCATTAGCATATCAATATTAACCATATGCCTAGGATCACCCTGACCCAGTGTCCTATTCCGTTCCACCGTTCTGCCTGCCAACGGAGTCCATTTATTCTCAAAGAAGTAATATTCAACTGGTGGAGAAAGAGCTCGAGCTAAGCTCCGAATGTCAAAGGGTGTCAAAAGACTGGCATTAAAATAATGGAGAACCTGCATCACCTCGGCTGAGCCCAAACCATATTTCCCGACTGCATCACGCAGTTCTGTCAACGCCTGCCAAGCTAAGGGTTGATAGGTATTATGAGTAGGACAGGGAAGGCCTGAAGACCCTCAGATTAAGCAGCAGCACCTGCCTTATCCTGCCCTGTGGACCCTACAGGGTCAGAGGCAGGCACTCAGCTGGGGACTAGCTGAACATCAGACACCGCAGGTCCAGCACCAGCATCAGCATCTCCACTTAGTCCTTCAACCTTAGCCTTTACCTCTCCCCAAAAGCGCCCGCAGTCTTTCGGGCGTACAGTCACCTGACAAGGGGGTAGCGTCCAGGCTGTGGACAAAGAGCCAACAGCGCGGGAATTTCTGCTCTTGTCAAAGACCGGCCGCATTTTGGCCGTGTCCCCATTCGCGCTGAACTTAAACACCTCGGCGCCTGCAGCCACCACAACGCGAGCAGCGGGAATCGGGGGCGGGGCCAGACCAGTCGCTGCTGCCAGGCCCATCACATCCTCAGCGGGGCTGGAGCCCGCGCCGGCCGCTGGAGACTGGTCAGATGGCTCCGCGGCAGACACACGTAACGGTGCGGCTGGGGAGCTTGGGCTGCGTTCAGGCGGAGACAGCGACCACACCTCCGTCACTGGCGGGGCCGCGTCGGTCCCTGCTGGCAGCTCATTAGAACTAGCCACATCAGCTCTACTCCCCGCCCTGCGAGCATCGCCTGCAGCCCATGGGGCTGGCGTGGGAGGCGGAGTGTCCGGAACCCCCCCGAGAAGGGGTCCCACGGGGGGATGGATGCCTGCAGCCCCCCCACCCCCGAGCAGGGCAGAACTGTCAGCCCACGCACGGTGGCAGCGCCCGCCAAGGGACCGAACGGGGCCCTGCCTTCAGCAGCGTCCCTGCCCCTCACCGCCGCATCAGCAGGCGGCATGGGGGCAGAGGCGGCCAACGCATCCGCCTCCGGGTCCGGCCAGGCGGCAGGGCGGGGAAGTCCATGTCACCCGACTCCATCGGATACGTGACAGTCGTGCAGCACAACAGACAATGCACAGTGACCGAATCTCGGCCTAAAGAAAGTGGAGCCCGCATTCCCAGGCCACCCACACCCACCAACGCTGGAAAGGCATGGAGAGGAGGCGGCTCCGCCCCGCTCCAGCGGCTCTGTGGCGCAGGGATGGGTGGGACCGGCCCCGGGCTGGGCGGGGCTCTGCCCCCCCTCTGCCCGAGACCAGCGCTGGAACCCGAGGGGGGGAAACCCCCCCCACGCAGGAACGGGTGAGGAAGGGGAAGAATCCACATCACAAAGGAGCTGTAGTTCGGATTCCGGGTCTGATATAATGACCCCGCCCCCCTCCAGCTCTCTGTCCTGCTCCGGAACGGGGCTACCAGCCTGCGAGCTGGAAGGGGTTGCCTTAAACACAGGTCTCTCAAACAACTTCCACTGCAGGAACAAATCTGCAGTTTCTTCGTCATATTCTATATCAAGGGTGTCTAACAGAAATTCTCCCAGGAGATACCATTCCCGTCGACTGAGCGCAGCATCTGGAGTGGGAAAAAACTCATGCTGTCTGCCCCATACAAATAGACTCTGGAGTCCCTCCCGGGAGATCTGAGCATTCTTCCGCTCTAAGAGGTCTCCCCAAAGTTCCAAAACTAAAGAGTCCTGCATAATAAACACAAAACAGGGAAAAAGGGGAAGGAAAACCTCACCAAATTGGTTCTTCTACACGAGGGGTCACCAATTGTCACCGAGACACACAAAGCAGCCACACGCAGACAAGCAGTTTTGCAGAGCAGAGGTTTCTCCGTCCAGCCCAAAAGCTGAATCCAGGCGGAGAGAGAGACTCTTTGTTTTATTTCTTGCTTTTTATACATTTGTGGGTCTAGCAGAAGATTGGCTTTTAGAGTTTTCACCTCTCAAGCCAACTGGCCAGACCAGCCGTCACTTACAATTGTTTTCAGGTTAGAAATATGCAAACAAAGGACAGAGAATGAAAAACAAAGGATTTGTTTATGTTACATCTGTGGGAAAAGGTAGAAAACTTCTCTTAATATTGTACAATAACTAAAAAGATCTGGCTCCATTTAAGAAAATCAAAAGGCTATAAAAAGCTCAGAAAAACCAGGGTTACAAAGTATTAAATGAAGGCTGTTGATTTTCTTCGTATAGTTTGTTTTGAATATGTGTAGAGATAAAACTTAGCCATACTATGTTTAATTTTCAGGAAGTGAGTGCTCTAGGCTAAAGTCCTAGAGACCCTTGGGTGTTTGTTCGTTGCTAGCTCTAGTTCAAGTAGCATGACTAAACAGCATTGCTAACTAATAAATGTTTTCACAAAATTAAATTAAATGTTGGTCCTACCCCAACTCTTGGTCAGATATACTCAAATGCGGCACTATCAAAACAGAAGCAAGGACTGAGCAGATGGAGCAATCACACCATTTCACTATAGTATAGTATGCTCCTGTTTATACTGAAACTAATGTGCAGTATACTTTAGGAGAACATATTCATTTTTCCTCATGGGAAGCACTTAGTCTTCCTATCTGCCGAAGAACATGCTGGCATCTTGTTCAACAATTATGTAATTAAAGAGCAACTCGCTGTTTCCTCAGGATAAATGAAAACAAAATAACTTGTGTCTTTATTGCTTTATTATGTGTTCCATCCCAGGGGCCAAGCTGAGGGTGAACACACAGTTGTGAAGAAAGTGAAGGGACAGTTGAAGCATTTCCTAATATTTGACTGCTTGGTTTTCAGCACTAGTACTGACCTTTTAATGCAATTTTGTTTATAATATTATGAAATTGTACTATTTAACTTGCCTATGTGTCTATTAACTATATTTTAGAGGCTGAGAATCAAATCAAAACTGAACTCCTTTTATTTGTTTTTCCTCTTTTCTCTCTAGAGTGTTGAGGGTTAGGGTTAGCTGTTTCTTTTACATGTCAATTATTTCATTCAGTGTTCTTTAACTTGCTTCTGGCATCTGAATTCTGATGGCTTAAAATTTAAGAGCTTTTTTCCTTATCATTTGTCCAGTACTTCTTAGCTTCAAGTGTAGGTAACTATTAGATTTTAAGTGATATTTCCCTGAGTAGTGAGTGTTGAGTTGAGGTCATCGATCATACCAGATTTCTTGCACTTGTCAAGGTTGCATTCCAATTCTAATTTCAAGTATCCTTTTCATTTACAGCAAATGTTTTAGTGAAATGTATTTGTATCACTTTTTTAATCTTCTAGGAATAAATCTTGTTAATTCTTTTAGAGCTACTGCTATATAGAATGAATAATACTGAAAAAGATGGAAGAAAGTGCTGCAACACTTATAGTTAGCTATAGTTTTATAGTTATAGTTATAGTTATAGTTTTATAGTTATAGTTAGTTATATATTTAATATGGGTTTATGTGATAGAAAGTATCATATGTTTCCAAAAGTGAACAGCTAATACATACATACAGACAGACAGACATATACATTTATAGTCCACTGCTAAACTGAATATATTAATCTTGTGAGACAAGGCTAGCTAAAGCTTGTTTTCTTAACTGTATGGTATAATATTTAAAAAACAGATATTTAATACATCTAATGTTTTCTGTTGCAGATTATTATCACAAAATTTTCTCTGTATAGTTGGAAAAATGTTATTATTTAACAAGTGACTTTCCTTTTGGTAGCAGTGATTTCATTGTTGCTTGTGACAGTCTGCTCAGATTAAGTGAAATTTATATAATATTAAAAATATTTTTTCCCCCTTTCTCACCCATATTCCTTCAAGGCTTCCTGTCAAAATCACCAAATATTTTCATGTGGAGCTAGACTCTTCACAGACCATGGAGACATAGTGTGGGTTCACTGAGAAGAAATGTTTGTTGACACAAGGCCTCTGTGTGAAGAGGAGGTAAAAACAAACCCTCCTTCCCCAAGACAGCTCTATGGAGCTGAATTCCTCCCAGCCTATAAGTTGCTGACAGAGAGAGGCATTTTTGATTTCTTTCTTTCAAAACAACTTTCATGCAGGCAAGAGGCTATCAGACTTGAGTGATGGAAGTGAAGGGGAAAAAAACAGCTTCACCAGGAAAACTAGATCAATACCTGGCTCAAAAACTGCTTGTCATGTAAAAATTAGATAGGCAACCCTGTCTATGTATAAGGAAAACACAACAAAGGCAATATCTAGAGGGAAAAAAAGAAAAATCTTCCACAACAAGAAAACTTCTATGCCTTGATTCAGTAGGCTAGCTAGAATATCCCAGGAAGCAATATCAGCACAAACAGATTACAACACAGTCCCTGTACACATCTTAGCAGAATTCAGTTTTGTATTATCCTGTCATAATACAGTAAATGTTTCTGTGAGTCATACTGGGGTTTTTTTGCAAATTAGATTATTAAGGGCAATGCCCCAATATCTTAATTGCAGATGGTGGCAGTTGAATTATGCAAGATTCTTCTACTGTATTGGTAATTTCTCAGTGAGATTTCACAAAACTTTTTATTTGGATGCTTTTTGTTGAGTCAAATTAATATTTCATAGGAAAGATAAATTGTACAGAGGAGTCTAATAGTAATGCTAGTCTCTAAAATGACTGAACATATCACAGTCTGTTTCAACATTGTTTGTAAGAAATTTGGACAATTACAAAATGTGACTTTGAATTATGGATCATTTACGCAGTTCTTCTGATATGGTATTTATAATAGACTGCACTCTTATATCTTTTCACCAAAAATTTGCAAAACATCCAACACAAAATTTTTCTAATTAAACATTAACTTTGAAAACACTGAAAACAAGGGCTTTAAAACTTGCATTCAGTTGCATGGCAACATTATGCATAAACTTGCATAATTTAATGCATATGTACATATTTAACAACATAAGAATTAAATTTAAAAATAAACTAAAAACTAAATCCCTCTTTAAACAAAGTGAAAGTTAAAAAGAAAAATTCTTAGGTTTGCTTTACAGAAACACACCTAGTCATCCTATTGTATGTTAGCTTGACCACGGCCTATTAAGTCCCCCAGCAACTCTAAGGGGTAGTGATTCTTTCTTTTTTTGTAGATAGAAATTTCTATAAACTTGAAAATTCAATATTTTGTGCTGTTTCATATGCTTGGAAGGGGTCTTAAGGGTTTTATTTCACAAAATGTTGGCATCTAACTACTTTTGAGGGCAATGTTACACTCTGAGATGGTGTTGAAGGCCTGAAGGTTACAACAAGAACCTACATACCCTCTAACTAACATGACCTGTCAAATTCCACAAATATTTCCCCTGTGAAGCTTAGAGCTTCAGATTGCTTCAGATTCAGAGCTCTGACCCCTGATCAACATAACTTTCCAAAAGAAGGATTTAACAAAGACAAAAACTCAAGTTTTGAAGGTGGTAATAGGTGAAGAAGGATATTTTCCTTACAGTTATATCTGGCAGCTTTATTTGTTTGTGTTAGTTTCATCTGTAATTTGAGGTGCAGCTGGTAGTATATGAGAATTTTCTCTTAATAAATCCATCCAGAGTTGTCATCCATGCTGACCAGTGCCTTTGATCTCCCCCACTTCCTCTTAAGGAAGTTTATATTCCCATTCTGTGAACTTCTGTCCTGTAAATCTAAGTTTTCTAAGACAGGAGACATGCCTTCTGACCCACAGAGAATGTGAAGATGTTTGTGAATTCTTTTGGGTATCATGTCTGCCGGGTGATTATAAAGCATTATTAGGTCAACAATCCAGAGGATCCCTTTAAAACCCTGGTTACCCTGGAACTGGGAAGCAAAGTAAAGTGTCTTGACCTGGTTGACACAGATTATCTGCAGGCAATAACTGTTGAACTCAGCTTTCCCAAGGCAGGTATCAGCTTTGATAATTTGCTGTTTTGTTATTAAAAGAATGCCTATCTAATAAAAATACTCTGGTTTAAGAGTCATATTTTCTGTAATGTAAAGACATGAGAGATTTTCAGATTTTATATAAAAATGACATCTCCTCCTTTTCCTTAGAGAAACTGATTAAGAAACCTTGAATTTTTTACTGTTAATATTACCAAACTGTTGATTATATTGACATATTTTTCCATCAATTATTTATTTCTTGGCTTTAAATATTCAACTAAAATTGATAATTGTCCACTGTAGAGTCCTAACATGAAGCTCTGTGATGTACATACTAGAACTATACTATATATATTTTTTTTTCCAGTGATCTTTGCTTAACAATGAGATAACTTTTGACTTACAATTTCCATCAATCATAGCATTTCTTTAACTATTTTATTGAATTTAACAATACAATTGTAAATCTATCTCGCAATGGTAGTGAAATGTATCGATAATCAGTAAGAACCTAGAATTTTGACTTTCTAAATATATAAATATACATAGGAATTAGTGGAAAGCTGCTAGGTCATTATGCTGTTCACTGGGAACTGCAAGGGTCTAAGTGATTCTCATTAAGTGAAATATCTGCAATGAAAATATATCATTGTGTCATCTGCTTAAGAAATTGGTATAAAATAGCATTTTAATACCTGGCCTAATATTAATCAGTACAATATAAACTGTGTGCAAATCATGTATATCAGGATTAATGGATTTTCCAAGCTTGTCTGAAATTAAATTTGAAAGTACTCCAAAAGAATATTTTACTGAAAAGTCTTCATAACCCAGGTCTGCATTGTGGTATCCAGCCCTGGCCATGGGATTTAGCTTGATGTTGACACACCATCTCTCTGTGCCTCTGAGACCTATATGGGAAGTACATATTTGTAGGCCAGAAATATAAGTATACCACAGTCTACTGTCTCCCAACATCAGAACAAGAAAGGCAAGTGAGTTTCAGTGTGGCTCACTTGCCTGTTCTCTATATAAATTGAGCAAATTACTGACTACTGGGACCAGACACGCTCCCAAACTTGAGAAATCACTTTTTCCTCCAGGCTAAACAACTTCAGCTCCATCAGCACCTCCTCATCAGACTTGTGCTGCAAACCCTTTGCCAGCATCATTGTCCTGTGATTGACAGGCTCTTCCACATCAGTGTCTTTGTTGTAGTGAGAAGCCCAAACTGGAGGTAAAAGAACCCCAACCTGTGCATGTAGAGACTGAAAAATCTAGGTGACTGTCCTCTGTGGATGCACATTGTACAACATCCACAGGATTTGGTGTGTGTGGTGTTTGCCAGCTCCTTATCTGCCCCACATTTCCCCCTTCATATTCTGCACAGTATATACTGTGCTTTGCCCTTCCACCTTTGCTGTGCTAGGAGAGTAGCTTTGCAGTGTGAGGACAGGAATCAACAGCTCACCATGTAACATGGGCTGTGAGCAAGTCTCACAGAGCAAGCTGGCAGTGTGGGGTGTGCCAGGTGCAAAGCCTCCCAATGAGCCAGTCCTCTCAATGAAGTGGGATTTTGCAGAGCAGTATCCTTCACCATATCTCCTTTCTGGGGACAGAGTTGCCCCTCCATCTTCTCTCTTATATGAAGTGCCTGAGAGGGAAAATTCATTGAGAGAATGGCAGTACTGTTCTAAGTGTCTGATGTTCTATGGGGATCTAACTAATAAGCAAAGATCAGTTTTCCAAAGTTTTTCTGGAGTAGGGAATAGTCAAGGTTGTGAGGAAGGGAGCATGGTGGAAAGATGCATGTCAGGTGTCAGTTGCTAAAACGTGTGTAGATGTATGGAACTGCAGAATGCTATAGCCAGCTACTTTACTTGGCTCTAAGTATTGACTCTGAAAAAAAATTATTAAGGGAAGGTTTTGGTGCAAATGTCTCAAAGACAGTGTCCTGTACAAGAGATCCAGTTATAGCTACCTTTGAGCTAAATCTTAGGGCTACTATTTGGGGACAGCACTGTGAGGAAAACTCTTTAAAAGCAAAATTAACTGCTTACAAATAGAAAAATGCCAAGAACTTCTACTTGAAGCCTAATCAACTGTTCAAAAGTGAATCATCAGTAGCCAGTAAAAATTCATATTTTGCACAATATACTCATTTGTCAAGGGATGCATTAAATGTCCAGATGGTTTAGGCAACAAAAAAATTACTTCATTTTGAATATATTCATACATCAAGAGTTTAACAGAAAGCAAAATAAGAGAATACAAAGAAAATATTTCTTACCTAGCTGCTTAACTTTCCTTCTGAAGTGATAATGTAAAAGTTATGCATTTGTCATTTTCTTGAGTACCCAGTGTTTATATGTGAAAGAATTTTAGTCAAATAGGGCAAAATATTATAAGAAACACTTTCTTTTATGAGTTTCTGAAAACCAAGACTGCTTTAAAACGACTATATTTTTTTTCTCTCTCTTTCAACCAAAATTACAACCTGTAAGCTTTCAACACATTTTCTAGAGGTTGATAAAATATTGAAAAGGAATTCATTAATCTTTTATACAAGTTGTACTTTATTCTTAGTATGTCCTCACATGGTTATAGATTTCTTACAATCGACTAAAGTCAATAAATTGAAAGAACACTTTCAGTTTCTAGAAGTTCAGTTCAAAACTCTTTATGCAGTAGTACTGAAAAGCTTTTGGTCTGTTTTAACAGTATATCATAATTATGCCACAAATATATCACTAAGTAAAGCATCTAATTAAATTATTTTTATAATGCTACAATTTAGCCATATCAATAGCTCTAAAATTATAACACACATGAAAATTCTCCTATTCTATCAATAGTACTTCTAAATTTCATTTACCTGTCTTTATTTTGACAAAACTATTTTCTCTTTTATTTTATAAGGACTATAAAAATAAAACATGAAAGTAGTTTATAGACAAAAGAAGATGAACTTTAAGTGCTATCATTCAGTAAAATAATTTTCAGTAACATTTTGTCAATGTAAATATGTTTACTACTTTGATTGATGTGACTGAGAGCTTTTCTTTAATAACCAAATGGAAAATATTACAATACCTTTACAGTTACACTGTAAAGTGTGAAAGTGTGAAAAACCATTTCAGATATTCAGTAACACTAAATTAGTTGCTGTTCAGATATAATATCATAAGTACTGAGAATTATTTGAATTGTCTTGTAATATGTTCTTTCCTATTGAATTGTTTTTAAAATTACTATCATATCTGAATAGATACTGTAATACTATAGTATGCAACTTTGTAAGGGGAGAATATGCAGCTAGTCCACTCTGCCATTATATATTTTAAAAACTCATAATTACATGCAGAGCATATAGTTCTTTCATGATTGATATAAATTTGCTTTTATTTTTTGTGGGGGTAAGCTATCACCCAAAGGCTTATTTTTACACTTTGCTTACCATGAATTCAAGACTTGTCAATTCTTGGTTTTGTTTCTGTTCTACTCCCAGTCTTAGTGGAGCATTATTAGTTGTCATACTGATTCCAGTGTAAGTGGAATTAAGTAAACCCTGAATGCATTTCTGTCATTCTATTAACTTTAAATGTTCTTTCCCTCTTCCTTCCCTCTGTCATTATTTTCAGTATGTACAGATATTTAGGAAACAAACAAACAACAAAATCAAAATAGTTAGATGCCATATTTATCCATTAGATGGTAGCCATCCATTAATGCAGATTACGTTTATGCTGGGTTTTTTCCCTTTTTACAGCATGCATGTAAAAATGGTTATATCTCATTGGTTGTTTAATAAGTGCAAATTGCAATTGTATTGTTATATTTTTACTTTTTATACAGTTCTATTTTAAAACATTTTAAAATTAGGGGAAAACAATACCTTCATGACTTGAGTGACAATTAAAAATCACTTGTGGGACCAACTTGTTTAACATGTTTTTTCTGGCCATTTAGACCTTTTCCCAGCAAAATATGTTATGGTGTGTGCTGCTTATGTGTGTAGGTGTTGGCACTGCAGAACACCACAGATGTCCACTTGGCTCTGAGTATTGACTTTGAAAAAAGAATTATTAAGTTCATGAAAGGTTTTTCCTTTGAAAATGTTTAGGGGTTCAGATTAGGTTTGTAGTGGTTTCTGATTATTACAGATACCCCACTTCCCAGGAAGGTACTTCTGACCCTTACACAAGATTAACCCTGGAATAACTTGGTCAGTCTTCAGGAAGCAATCATTTCTCCTGCCCCAGTAAATAAGAAAGGACAGTTTGTTCTCTAAACCTAGCTACTGAATGATTAGTTAGATAGATAGATAGATAGATAGATAGATAGATAGATAGATAGATAGATAGATAATCTTGCTTGCATTTCTGCTAAAATGGAGAAAGAAAAACAGATTGATTTGATTTGAACACATATAAGAAAATCTTTATTATTTGAATGCAGTATGCAATAACAATTACTAGAAATTAATCTTACTAAGTGAGTGGCATAGATGATTGAAAAGATCAAATAGCTTCCGACAGACGCTGTTCAGGAAGAAAGGTGCACTTCTTTTGCAGTATAAAACCATAGAGTGGCTGTGTAAAATTTTATAGTATCTAAAATAAAATTAAGGAGGAAAAAAAAGATGTAATGTAGACAGGTATTAAAATTTATATTTAAGTAAAAATGGAAGGTAAACCTGAAGTTTTAAAAAACTCCAACTGTAGCTTTTAATATCTTAATATCTTAATATCTTAAATTCTAATCATAAGTCTTTTACATATGTTTGTTAGCAAGCATTTATTTATTCACAGATGCAAGAGGAATAATACCTAAAATTATGATATGTACCAGTTTTGAAGTTCAGGAGCATCAGAGCTCGTGTTAAATTAGTTCTTTAAACCATTCAGGTAAAGCTTTAAATATTCCAGCCCGTCTTGCAAGCATGAAAACTTCTGTATTGCTGTGAAAAACAATCAAAGCTGATATTGGCTGCTAAATTTAAAGAAAAAAAAAGTATAAATAATATTTATTTATACTTCTTTATTTTATTTTCCTGGGCTTATACAGATTCATAGATTTCAATATGCAAATTGAATTTAACATTTTCAGGAAATTTATATAAATTCCTGTAACAATTACACTTGATCTCTCTGGAAAATGTCCCCCTCTTTACTCTTCAGAAACTACCTTTGCAAAAAGAGATGAGTCTATATAAGAACAGCCCTTTTCCATCGCCTGCTTTCCTTCCTTAAATCCTTAGGCAACCCTCGAGGTTCACACTAGGCACAAGAGCAGTGAGTGCCGCGTACAAATACCATCTGACTTGGCACTGCGCCCCTCACATCCAGCAGAGCTTTGCTCTAGGAATGGTGTCGTTTCAATGAATAGGTTTCAGAGCAGCTGCCAACATTCATTTCTGGCAGATGACAAAAGGAGATGTGTGCCATGTGAAAGCTTTTTGCTAGGCTTCAAGGTATTAAAGAGTAAGTCTGGAAGAATGTGGCACAGGGATAGACCTGCCTATCACCCACAAGGACTCCTAGAGAGAGAAAAATCTCCTTTATGATTATTTAATAGATTAGGAAGAACATTGGTCTGAACTCTCTTCCAGTACTGTTCTACAATGCTGTTATATGTCAATCATAAGATACTGCCCTTGGCACAAAGAAATATGGGGACAATATATTATGGGTATGCAAAATGTGAAAATCAAAGCCATTTGAAAAATTATTTAAGAATAATTTCCACGAATAAATTCTGAGTCACTATTTTCAGTAGCTTATACGTATCAAATAAGAATCAGCAACAGCTTTTGATTTGTAACTGGAGAGAAATTAAGAAACAGCATTCGTGGTTTACCGTCCTTTTCTTTGTCTATTGATATGAAAAAATACTCTGGGGGAGGGAAACACAAACTGAAGAAAAATTTCTGAGAGGGGAAAAATGGTGATTTCAATTTCAGTAGACCTGTGGCAATTTCCATAAACCCAGGCCTATTCACTATTTGATCAGTTTGGTTTGTGTTGCTCCTACTCCTCTACCACATGCAGAAACTCTTCAGTAAAAAGTCACTTACTTCTGAGACATAAGCCAGGAGCTAGAATCATTATTATCTGAGGAGAATATTATTGTCATATAGTGGAAGCAATGCAAAATATAAATGTCAAACATTAAAACAAAATTATATATTAATAATTTTTCAGTGACTAGGATTAAACTTATGCAGATTTGGATTTTTTTGAGCTTTTTTCCCCCTTTTTTTTTTTCTAGTGTGCACATGCACAGTGTGCCAGTGTGCTCAAGATAAATGGCCAGACATGAGGCTCTTACAGATGACACTTTAAGAATCTTTATTCTCTACACTGCTTAGTGCTAGATGATTTTCATTGCTGGAAGTCTGAGGATGCATACAATTTAGACATGAGTTCTGCTTTTCCAAATTACTCTCTGATTTTTTTTCTTGTGGCAGTTTTACATGCTGTCTTTGTTGTAGCATTATTATTATTGTTATCATCATCATCATCATCATCTATATTTTAACAGCTCTCTTTTTATGACTGTGTTAAGTCCCCATAGTCTAAGCAAATACACCATTGACCATCATTTATGTCTCCAGTAATAAAATAATTTATCATTTCAGCAATTTTCTTGGCTATTTGTAAAGGGAGTTTTATGCTATCTACTCAGGTTTCATTTTATTCTGAAGACCATGGGGTGCTTTCGTATGTGGAGGAATCACAGAAGCAATCTATCTGTCAACTCAAATTTTGTATTTAACAGGTAACATCACTAAGGATTTAATGGCAAAGGACAGGCTGAATCATTTATCTTAGTACTGCATTCCTATGCTCTTTTCATTCCAACATAGGGAAATTATAAAACCATAATTTAAAGTGAGACTGTAATTTCTCATTTCAGCACAGGATAAAAATTTCTTGTTTAATTTTAGCAGCAGAATTATGGTGGTGCTAATCAGTAGGAAACTGTATGTTGTAACATTGTCCCGGGTTAAGGGATTAACAGTTTGCTGAAGATACTGTGTTCTTTACTCGCCTGTTGGCTCCTGAACCAATGTCCTTCCCCTTCGCCTTCCCCTTCTCCTTTCCACTACTCTCCACTCTCAAGGTATCCTTTTTAAAGCATTTTCTTCTGCAGTTTGTAGAACATCTGCTAGGTCAATAAGAAATATGTTCTCATATTCCTGATATGCCACTTATTGTAGCACTCTCCCCTTTTTATAGTTGTTCAATAATGCTTTTGGAATTAAGGTAATCTGATTTACTTTTGATGAAAACATTACTGATTCATTGGAGCTTCACAACCAGATTTTCAGCTGGCTATACTCATTCAAATAAGGCATCTTAAGAGATAGCACACTTCAAACTGTGATTTGCCTTCCTTCTATCTTCTTGTTTGCATTTCTTATTTCCTCCCAGATATGAATTTTTTATCTGCTGTTAAGGGTGTGCTATGAGGATGTGGGTTTACTTGATCATTGATAACACTGACGATTAACTATCAGATTCTAAAATACAGATGACTGAGTATCATCTGCATTTCAGTTGTTTTATAGATAATAGAATAGCTTTCCCATTGACCTAAACTTGTTGCGTCATGTGGCAGCAGTGACCATCCTGTCCAGGGAGGTTACAACCACCAGCAGGGAAACAGACGAGACAAGTCTTTGTTGTAAGCATGAGAATCCATTTATTCCCCCCCACCCCGGGCTGGGAGTGGGTGAGAGCGAAGAGGGGTGAAGATGAAGAGCTCGAGCAGGGGCAGGCTCATGGGTTTTATTTGGTATTTTAGGGGAGGAGTCTTAGGTTTAGGTCAAAGGGGGGAGATCATATTTCAGCCTCCTCAAGGCAGGACTCCACATAAACTCATAGTAACTACCATAGTAATTCCTAATAAAGTTGATGAGATTTGAAAAGTGTATTTTCATTTCTTGTCTTTCAGTTTCTAACTCGGATCTCCAAATGGTAAGGCATTCTACTAGGAGAGTTTTCATGTCTATCTTATGAGCTGTTGTGAGATGACTTTGCACTGAAGTTTTCAGTTCCTGCATCTGGTGACACAAATGAAATGTTGTAAGTGTTTTTATTACTTTCTTTCATATTTAATTTTCATATTTAATACTAGGTAATGCAATTTAATACTAGGTAATACTAGCAAGAGAACTAGCTTTAGTTCTCTACCAATGTCAGAGATTATGACCTGAATGTATCAGATTAGACACATAGGCAAGAAAAATCTACTGGAAGGTCAGGGCAGCACTGGAAAAGAGTACCCAAGTAGGTTGTGGGATATCCTTGGAGATTTTCAAACCTTGGCTAGACAAAGCCACAGCTGACCTTTTCTAGTGTTGGTTATAACCCCATTCCATGTAGGAATTGACCTGTATGAACTCCTTTGACCACCCCCTCAACCAGCACTTCTGCTTTGGAAGTTGAAATGCTGTAACTCCATAGAACATTCACATTCCTATATGCCATCACAAGGGATAACCTTCCTGGAGAATTAGCGTCTTTGGACTTGTCAATTTTCAGGAGTTGCTCAATATCACACCAAGATCCTGTGATTAAAAGGGATGCTGATGAAGCTGGTTGCTCCTCTTATGTAGTTGACACAGTACAGAGAAGTGTATCACAAACCAGAGCCTCATTTTCATAGCCTGTTTTAGTCTGATAAGGAGTTGCAACAATGTTTGCTCTGGACTGTCTGCAAATTACACAGTTGTGTCCTTGTGACCTGAGTCACACAGCACAGTCTAGGCAGGACAAACAAGGAGCTTAACCTAGGGATTTTTCATATACCCACTATTATCATCAAATGATGATTCATAGTCAGCCTTTTGTAACTGGCATGCATTACTTGAATTATAACTAATACTTTTTTCTGTGTAAATTCATTGTTTCCTCTTTGTCATAGGCAAATATGCTTTTCCTGCTGCACCTCAGCATAACTGACAAAGTTATTACAGAGCACAATACAGTCCTTCTGTTCTTATATTTTCAGATTTCACTAAGGCAGACAGACTCAATAACAAAATTATTTAAACTGTATGGTCTCCTCAAATGTCTTTACCACAGTCAATGGTCCTTGATGCATTATTGCAGTTCATTATTGAATGGCAAAAAGAATTATTTTCTGTTTATATTTTTTGCTAATGCTGATAAATCAAATATGTTGATAGTCTAAATTTGAAATACCTCCTACAGAAATCTGCAGCAAAGGTAATGGCTGTTACTTTATAGAATGACTGTATAAGATGAGGTGCTTAGGTAGAGTTAAAAAAACCCACCTTAAAAATAACATTCATCATATTTTTCTCTTAACGGGTATGCCATCATGCTAATGTTGCTTCTGCTGCTCAAATAAACCACTCCATGCAACGTTTCTACTAGCAGTGAGCAAACTCAATACTTTATTACAACACCTCTATTTTAGTTTGCATTTTACCTCCTGGTTGATACAGAGAAATTCTTTAGATGTGCCACATTTTCCCTCAAGATTGGGCAGATCAGTGAGAGCCATAAAATATTATATCGGAAAAGATTAGATAATTAGATGTCTGTAACTGTATGTTTGTCTTGTGGGCAAATCTTTCTCAGTCTAAATTATTTCTCTTTTTTTAAGTCCATCAGAAATGGTTCACTGTAAAGGATTAAAATATATGTGGTTTTTCAGACCAGAAAAAGCACCTGATTATTTTATTCAGTGCTCCAAGGTTATTTAAGGACCTTATACATTTTTAGTAAGTTTGTTGTCAAAAGCAGATCTGATTTCCAGTATGCTATTTTCTTTTATTTCTCCAGTTATGACACTATCCTGCAGATCACATGGAGCTAAAAGAAATTATAGAAGTATGGACAAAGAAAATTATATCTTCCTTTGTATACTTGTGCCACTACAGGGAAAAGATACTTAACCAGGTAGCTGCCATGGTACAATGGTACGGGTACAATGTGTGTTGCAGGAGAAGCTGTTGAAAGTCCTCAAGTTTTTGACTATGCCCTGTTATTTGGGGACTGAAGAGGAATGGGAAGTGATCTTTCCCTCTTCCTTTCCAATACTTTTTCTAACCTGTGCATTTGGGGCTTGCTTACATTAAACTGAATGGTATCAAACTTCTGTTCCAAAGGTAGAAGATCGAGTGGACCTTTTCTTTTGCTGAGATATTTTCTTTTATCTTCTTTGTTGCACTGCCTTGTATTTCTTGGTTTATTTCTTCTTTAGTTTACTGCTGTTAACATGGACTAAACAGAAATAACTCTAAGGCTGAAGAGGCAGCCATTTTTTTCAAATTAATGTTAGCCTGTGCTGGGTAGAATTTAATGAATTATCCATAAAGCAACATAATGGGTATCCTGACTCTGTAATGAAAAATAAAGGTAATTACACAAGAACAGCTCATGCTAAAAGTCCTTGAATGACAATAAGCTGTCTCTAATTATTAGTCTGGGACAATGTGGATTTTTACAACCTTGGAAAATTGATTGTATAGCACTAGGAAGATTTTGCATTTTTCCTCCTACTTAGCTCATGCTGCTTGCCATGCATTTGTTATTTTCATTTTCTTTTGCTGACTACTGTGATGGGATTCTATCAACCTTCTTCAGATAACATTTGGAGAAAATGGTTCTACATTTCTAGGCTTCTCAAAGTCTACAACAATATCTAAAGACAGGAGTCATCTCACCTAACTATTTTTGAAAAAGTGGAATAAATGGAAAGCGTTTGCCTATTCAGAGCACCTTTCTGAAACAGCTATCTTAGCATACATTTAGTTACTTTATAATGAGTACCTGTGTAAAGCAACATGGATTATATAACTAATGTTAAGCTGACTAAAACCAGAGGATGAATTCTTTCTTAATGGTTGAAAGTGTTGCTGTTTCTGCTCAACCAGATTCAAGGTACTGTCTTCATAGTTCAAAGTGTAGGAGAGAGTGACACAATAATTAATTCTTGGTTTTATACCTTGTCTAGGCCTAGTACTACATTGGTAATTCCAGTCTGTCTTTTTGGTTATCCTATAAAAAATTATCCCATCAAAGTTCCCTGTTAAATTTATACATCCACCAGCGATGGGGACTTAAATCTCATGATCTCTATCCCAGACCCCCTCAAATTCACTATCCAATATTCTGTCCATTTCTATAGCTCCTTGTAAATCAGGAATTTGGCAGTCCTTCAGTCCTTGAGGTACACCCAGAAGATGCCAAATTTAGTGAGGTTTTGGGCTCTACATACATTTTGCTTATTGTGAATACCCTCCCATGTGTGCTGCTGATGGCTTGCTTAGAGTATTTCCAAAAATCAAAAGGAGTAAGCAGTTTCTAGTGAGACATAAGCAGGGCAGTTTGGAACTCTACTGGACATCCCTTTGTTCTGGAACACTTTTAACATTATTCTTTCCATTCTTATGAAAACACTTTTCTCAAAATGTTAGAAAAGGAATGTAAGTTTCAAGACTTTCTGCTTTCTAGATGAGACCATAATATTCCTCTTGAGGTAACCAGAAACCCTGTTCCCTGTTGTATAGAGTAGTTCTGTCCTGAGCCCAATGTGTTTAGAAGATTTGAGCTAAGGTGACTGTGGTGGGTGAGAACATGAATCCATGAGATATAATTGGTGTCATCCCTACCAAAGTGTCATTTTTAACCTCATCTTTCATGTATTAAAAATAAAGAAAAAAGGAAAAGCAGCTTTCTTTTTGTCCAGAGTAGAATGAAAGACCAAGTTATATGTTTCACAAGCACAAGAAGAATCAAGCAGTTTACTATGTCATGTTGGCCTTTTGCATAGTGTTAAATTAAATCACACATTGCTCAGACTTTCTAATTAATAATAAGCTATGTGAAGGTAGTCTTTCTGTAATTACCCTTTCAGTTAATCAAAGCACATTTTCCGCTACTCTCCATCTTAAATCTATTTCATGTTTTGTTTTTTTTTTTTTTCTCCCTTTATTTCTTATCATTTACTTTGCAGTCTAGATCTTGCCTTTGAAATACTAAGATCAAGTACCTGATTCATAGCTATCAAAATTTTAAGCTACGCTGTAAGATAACAGAGAAGGGTAAAGCTTATTTTAATTCTAATAATTCTGAATTGAAATATCAGTTCTAGTATGATAGAAAAATAACTCCGATGAGCCATTTTTCTTGGTTGAAATCATATACACTAATAAAGAAGATCTGCTTTTCATTCAAAATCAATGGTTATTCATTTTAGGAATGTAGAATTCTTTCTGTAAAGGGAGACATTGTTACTTTTGTGTACAATAGAACTGCATCAAACTGAAAAATGAACTCACATATCACCTGCAGAGTTTCTCTTCATTTTCCACAATGTTTCAAATTCTTAAGCATTTCTTAGGTAGCAATTTTTTTCACTGTATTCTATAAAAATACGGAGTCATTTATAAAGAAAGTGCAGTACAAATGGGAGGCTTACAAGCCAACATATACAGATTTGAAAGTATAGGGAGGTCAGGTAAAAATTTCTGACAGAATTATCTGTTTAATAACGTAATTTTTAAAAATGCAAGCTCTTTGAAAAATATAGTTTTCTCCAGCAAAGAGCATTTTTTTTTTCTCTCTTGTGTCCACTTGAGGAAGTAGAAAAATGTACTTCAACTTCATGGAAGAGAGTAATTGCCAAATAATCAGCCTAAGTGATATGCTAGTTGATGTTTTATCAATATTTTTGCGGAATTAATAAATTATTACCTCATGCATATGTGTTTATGTAAGTTTAAAATATGTGTTTCCATATTTTAAACTTACATAAACTTAGAAAAGCTTAAAAATAATCTTCTAAAGAGAGAGCATGTAGTGACAGGACTAGGGGAAATGGATTCAAACTGAAATAGGACAGGTTTAGATTATATATTAGGAAGAAATTCTTTACTGTGAAGATGGTGAGGCACTGGAACAGGTTGCCAGAGAAGTTGTAGATACTCCGTCCCTGGAAATGTTCAAGGACAGGTTGGATGGTGCTCTGAGTAATCTGGTCTAGTGAAAGGTGTGCCTTTCCATGGCACATCCCCATGGGGGCTTGGGACTACATGATCTTTAACAGCCCTTCCAATCCAAGCCATCCTATGATTCCATGATCTAATTATTGAAACATTTTATATTTTTGCACTTCTTTATAAGTCATTGGACAGTCTAAGTCAGTATAAAAACACAAACTGCATTGTCATGTAGTTTAACAGAAACAACAAGGAATAGAAAATCACTGTGTACTTACTGAGCTACAGAACTTTAAATATTCATGCAAAATAAACAACACAACAAATGCGGGTAACATATAATAAGCAATTTATTTCTAATCATCTTTGTTTCTGTAGAAAGACTAAAAAAACAACTAGGCTCTTTACTGCACACAAACTTGCTAGAATACCCCTCTTTTAGGCAATAAACCAACTTTTCAAGTATCATGTTAAAATAATGTATTGACATAGTGAAATCACAGAAATGCGTTATTTAACCTACTGATGTTACAAGATTATATCATGTTGATGTTATAGTATTTGCAGACTCAGAGGTCAAAAGAAAATTAAAAGCCTAGGCTGATATCTACAGTACATATGTGTTAGAAAGTGATGCAGAAAATGTTAGTCTTATATTAGAATCTCAATGGTCATTAGAGCTCAAGCATTCAATGGTATAAAAATTTCAATAATATTGAAATTCTTCGACTTCTCCTAAGCCCAATTTAAAAAAAACACAGCGTACATCGTGAGCAACTATTAGATGCTATGTCATACTGAGAGCTGATAGCACCAAAAAGCATAATTGCATTCTGGGTTTTGGTTTCACGCTCTGGAAGTCACCAGGAAGAGTCAGAAGCAATCACATAATTTTCCATGTAACCTCACAGCTCTTCTTGAAGTGTTTTCTTCCAAAACACATGGTGAAATATTAAAAATATAGCAAGCACAAACATGCAGAAATTTTGCAAGCAATGAATTCTAAAAATGTTTTAGTACATAAGCCCCTTTTCTTACTGTATTTATTTCAATTAAAAATTGACAACTAAGAAAGCCAGATTTTTTTGCTTTTCCCCTTCATTATTATTCCTGTGCTTATTATCTGTGTTGAGGATTCATATAAAATTAATAATTGTAAACTTAAAGCAAAAGAAGTCAAGTATCTGTCTGATTTTCCACTTGCAGGCAATTCAGTAATTTTCCTCTAATTTACTACAGTTATATGTCTGAGTCACATATTTCCAATATACAAATCAGCAAGTCACTCTGTGCTCGCTTGACTGTATTTGCAGATATGTTTAGTCCCACTTCCCTAACCCACACGCAGAAGAGTCTGTCGTAAAACTTAGTTGCTAAATATTTACAGCAGAAAAATATTGATAATCAGAAATACTATGAATAGTTTCTTTTCCAAGGACATCGTGCCTGCAGTTGATGAAGACGTTCATGGTCTCTAGAGCTTCCAGTAAAAAGCATATTACACAGCTTGCAGCCGGAAGGCAGGGCTTCAGCATACATAGTACTTGTTCCAGAAGGCAAACATTGTAAATAATGAATGCTCCCCTTCCTCTTCCTTTCCTTACTTATTATATCTGAGCTGACATCATATGGTACAGAATATCCTTTTGATCACTTTGGGTCAGCTGGTCTAATTGTGCCCCTTCCCAGGATTTTGGCCACCCCCAGCCTACCAAATGTTGAGCTACGGCCTTGGTGCTGTGCCAGTGCTGCTCAGCAGTAGCCAAAAACTACTGGTGTGTTGTCAGCACCTTTCTAGCTACCAAGACAAAGAACAGCACCGTGAGAGCTGCTGTGGGAAAATGAACTCCATCTCAGCCAGACCCAGTACAAGGGTTGTATACCCCTTAATGAGTTGCAATAAAACAGCTCTCTGACTTGCTGTCCTCCATACAGAAAACTTATTCCACCTAAAATAAATTCCCTCATTAACACAACTTAAGTCCACTGTGGCTGTTAAGCCCTCCAGTGGGCATCTCTTTCAACTTTCATATGTCCTGCAGTAAAGCTATTAGGTACTACTGTGTGGCATACAGGTAATAGTCTGTCTAATGTGGGCTATACTGTGATGAATCTATTGAATGGAAACTCTAGAAGCAGAAAAACCATGTTCTGGGTAAAGCCAGGGGAGGAAGCTGCAGAGTCTAGGGAAATACACAAAGAGAACTATCTTGGGACAGACAACCTTGAGCTTTTTATGGAGGGAAACTTGTAGCAGTCTACTGCAGACGAGATATGCCAGCTACAGTGCCATAGATGGGGATGAGAGAGGATATGACCCTTGTGTTATTGTAGAATTAAAACATTTCTGAGGATAGGTGTAGGTTTGTGCTGTAGTTCCATGTTTTGGAGATAGAGACACTGGCTTATTGATAATGTGCTGTCCTTAAAAAGGAAGTAAAAATATTTTTTATTTAACTTTTTTGTTTTAAATAAATAAGTTACTGAGGGAACGTGAAAGGAATTCCTCCTTTTGTGTATCTATAATTGAGTACAATGTATCAGGCTGTTTTTGTAGCCAGTGAAGAGAAATTGGCATTTTGGGGGCACAGTTCATCTGATGTATTTTAGAATAGTCTTTTAGTGCGATGAATCACAGTTTAGAAATACTTTTCTTCATTGGCTAAAAATGAAGACTAAGTGTGACTAGCTCAGGTATCTGGCTTTGGCCAAGCAGACATAATTTTAAGAAGACAATGAAGCACAACTCCAATGAATTCTCAGACAATGGGGCATACATGCAATAGACATATCACTCAGCAATCAATAGCGGAGCAGTGGCCTGAAAGTATCACCTCATGAATTTTATGCATCTGTCAAAAAGTTATTATGTCTTCTGTTGCAGTTGGTCCTGAAAGCTTTATTTGAAAAGATGGCATGTCTCTTGTTCTTGTGGCTCACTAAGTCTATTTACGTAGTAATTAATTAGAAAAACTTAGGGCACTGAGATTTTATGGGTGTTTACAACAGTGTTTCTTGCCAATGTTGAGTTGGACTTTTGTTTTCCCTGAGCTCTCTGTAATATCACTGGTGGTGAGAAGCCTCTACAAAAGGTGATTCAGAAGGATACTGCAAGGTTGGTGTCCTAAAGGAACCAGTTTAGGCAAAGTGGAACATATCATTACATAAGACACATTAAACTTATTTCTGCATTTCAGGAGCTATTTAAAAATGAAAGAACTAGTTTACCTACAGGGGGCAAAGCTAGGAAGTGATGTAAAATATAGAATAAAAAGGACTTTTTAACTTGTCATGGAGATTTTATTTCTGTTCTTTTAATTTTTACTTTATTTAAGATATTGTGGATATTCTGGTTGCTTTTCTTCTCAGTAAAAATGCTATACTTTGCTCCTAGTACATAGACTGAACTAAAAGTTTAACTTATCAGTGGGTCTTGTTTGAACTTTACTTGCAAAGAAATGTAATTTTTTTAGTGAGAAACTCTTTTATAGCACTTTCTTTTCCCCAAACTCTAAAATTCTCTTTTCTTTCCAAACCACACTGTAGCTGCTGCATTGTAAAAATGAGAAAAAACCCAGGTATTGAAAGTGCACACTTAGATTTAGTGAGCTTATTTTTGACCATGTAGTGATAAATTCCTTCCTGTCCATGTATCAAATTTAATTGAAATAACTGGCTTGTTTATTAACCATATTTTTATATATTGATATGATTTAAGACACATGAGTCTTCAGTCACTTATGTGAAACAATATTTAATACCTTCTTCAGACAAAAAGTGGATTGGAAGTTACCTTAAAACACTCAAGAAAAACCCATCAAATATATTTATTAATGATTTTTTCACCCTCTGCTAATAAGCATTAAATATTTAACAATTTATTTGGAAAAATAAGGAATTCAAAAATATTTTTGGTATTAGAAATCTCAATAACATAATAGTATTTTATTGCCATGGCTAGAGTTTATTTATAATAACTGAAATATAGAATGGGGGGGAAAAGTCATTTAAGCCTTTATTGATCATCAGGCTTGACACGTGGTAAGGATGTTGACTATATCATCCAGCTACTTTGGAGATGTCTTTTCTTCAGTTTTGCTTTGGTGTGGTGGTGTTTTTTTTTTTTTGTTTTGTTTTTTTTTTGTTTTTTTTTTTTTTTTTTTTTTTTTTTTTTTTTTTTTTTTTTTTTGTTTTTTTTTTTTTTTTTCCCCAAGAAGGGCAAGAGGAAAAGTTCTTTGCTTAGGTTACAAAATTATCCTTGTCACAACCTAACAGGTACCACCAAACATAATGCTACTAAAACATAAATTGAAGCTAGAAGTAAAATTAATTAAACATCTCCTAGAAAAATGGGAAATTAATCTGCTACAAGACAGAGGCAGTAACACCTCCTCCTTCTTCATTATCCCTTTGAATAATGTGCATCAGTTCAATGAAATCAGGCTTCAGCTGCTCACTGAATAGCAGAGATTTCCACAGGCACAGGATTTGGACAGATCTTCCCTTCTGAAATGAAACCAGTTTTACTTGACAGGTCACAGAGCCAAAGAGTTGCATGGCCATGCTCACTGAAAGCAACTTTAGATAAGTCGGTGTGCTTGCAGAGATCCCAGGCTACTCACCTTCATGGATCTGAAATGTCTGTTAGATTGGCATGAAGCTTTTAATTCAAGGTCTCTTTTTACTCTGCCTAGAGCCACTTTATTCAAGTCTGTGGGAAATCTGATGATTAAAGTTGAATTCATCATCACGACTGGAAGCTGCTAGTGCACCTGGTCTGCCTCTTTTCTATGAAGGATTTATTCATGAGGTATCTAAACTAATATTAACTCAGAAGGCAAAAGCAGTGCTGATACTGGCACCAGAGCTATTTACCCCTTTGGCTACAGATCCTGCTTTGCTTGCATCATCAAATTGCATTAGATACAATATCTAATTGTATCTAATGCATCAAATGCATTAGACTACAAGATAACATTGCAGATTTTGGGTACCTCTAAAATCATCTTCCTTCCTTACAAAATCAACATCAATTAATGTAATTGATCAAGGCCAAACTATTCCATAAATAACACAGTCCACTCAACAGCAAGAATATTTTTAGTTCTTTCTTGTTTAAAAGCAAACTAATGTGATCAAGACTACTGGGTTTTGAACTCATGAACAGTTTTGGAGATATAACCTGGGTTTCTGCTAGTTAGTCTGACTTCAGAATCAAAGCAGAAGATGACAAATTTTGGATGTATTTTGTCCACACACTGCATTGCTTCTGTTGAAAAGAAATTATCAAAAAATTATGTTTTGGATGTGACAATAGATGAGAAAGAAACATTAAAAGAAAAGAAAAACAAATACAGCATTTTATGAAGAATTTGTTCCATCTTATATTTGGTTATTCATTAAAATTTAATGTAGTTTGTTGTGGTTCTGTTTTGGTTTGGGTTTTTTTAATAATATGCAAATTGTTGGTCACACTCAACCATCCATACTTTTCTAAGCCTTCTCTACCAAACAAGTTATTTTATTGATCAGGAAGCTGGTGCCTGGGTTCTCATTGGAAAGTCTTAATGAAACCTTTATCTTAGAAACAAATTAGTAGATGGCCAGTGAAAACAAATTTTATGTCATTTGTTTTTCTAATCTATTTTAAATTATTTCCAAAGGGTACCATGGCCCTCACAGATACATGGCTTTGTGCAAATATCCAATTATATGGTAGAATCTCATGAGTTTAAGACTTGCCCCTTAAAATTAACAAGCTTACTAATTTTTTTTTTTTTTTTTTTTTTTTCCTCTTCTGAAAAATTTAAACCTAGTCTAAGTAGATGTTAAAGGACCCAACCATGCTACTAATTAAAAAAAAAAAAAAATTTGGAAGTCACCCAATTTAAAAAATATTTACTTTTTGATCTTGGCTGTGTCTTCCAAATTCATACCATTATGTAAGCTCTTTGAAATAATATGTAAGGGTGGCAGGTAAAAATATATTTCAGTACTTGACAGAGGTCCATTATATCCAACAGCAAGAGTATCTCCTAAGAAGTGAATATCTTTGGGGGTTCTTTTGAGAGACCCAGACGACCATCGATGGCAAAAGGGAAGAGCCTGCTCTTTGTCCGGGGGAGGGTGGGGGGCTGTGGAAATTGTAGCTTTATTTGGTCCAGAGCTCCTTTAGCTCCTTCCCTGTCCCCGTTCTGATGCCAAAGAGCCCGAGCCCATGGCTGTTCCAGGGCTTTTTCCCAGGGGGGACGGGCCTAGAGGCAGGGACAAGCCACTACCCAATCAGGGATAAGGTGGGAGTGGAACAGAGTTGGGTTACATTCCAGTGTGGGAGAATGGGCAAGGCTGAGCAGGGACAAACCACGTGATACAGTTTCCACGGGGATACAATAGGAAAACATTACAAACCCCAATATAAAAATGGAACACAATATAAACCAAATTAACACACTGTAACAAATACTTATCACAAAAAGTGTCACTCATTCCTAATCAGAAAAAATCCCTCAGGGTTGTGCGTCTCTGGTCATGCTGCCTTCTGACAAGCCACAAACACTGTGAAGCAAGAAGAGGATGGGGAATTATTGTAGCAACTCAGTGCCTAGAGCCTCCTTTAGGGTTAAGGTTACATCAAATGATAGGTTGAAATTAGACACATATATGCAAATGCATGGAGGCTCTTTGTTTTAGTTGAGAGGTTTTGCTGCACATCAGGTTTACAGATAACTAAATGAATGTAGACAACACAAAACTGGGAGGAATGGCTGATATGCCACAGAGCTGTGCTACAATCGAAAGGGACCTTGACAGGCTGGAAAACTGGGCTGACAGAAACCTTGGTTGTCAAGAAGGAGACATTCAAAATCATGCACGAATAACAACCCCTTACACCAGTATATCCTGGGACCACTGAGATGGAAAGAAGCTTAGCAGAAAAGGACCTGGCAGCCACAGTAGACGTGAATTTGAAGAAGAGCCAGTAATATGCCCTTGCAGCAAAGACTATGGGGAAATAAAGAAGATTGGCAAGGAGTACTGTAAACACACACTCAAGTGACTTACAGCTGGGGTGTTAAAAAATACATATAACATATTAATTGCTGTTTAGCCTTGTGTGTTTGACAAGCAGAACATCTGTGTTCAGATAATATAGGCCTATGATAGGCTTAGAGATACCCTATCAAACATTCTGGAGATTTATTCTCTGCTGCAAGAAAGATGAAACACAGTGGTAAACTATTTCTGTACAAATCCCTGATACACAGGCAAAACCAACAGGCTGAGTGACCTTCTAGGATGGACCAAGCTCTACAGTGCCTACAGCTCTTCTTGTGAGCCTGGGTGCTGTTTTGAGGATCCTCAGCTGGTGAAGTAACAAAAATAAATGTACTCTGCGCATTTTGTTGATATTTTTATGTTTGTTCCTGCATCCTGACTGTGCTGACTCACACAAAGGAAAATGGTATCCTGGGCCCCTTACACAAAGCACTGCCAGCAGGTCAAGTGTTGTGCAGTACTTGGCACTGGTGAGGCCACTCCTAGAGTGTTGTACCCAGTTTCAGATTCCCCAGTAAGGGAGAGATATGTACAGGCCAGAGTCCAAGGAAGGGTCCTAAGGATGTTTAAGGGACTGAAACATCTTTGCTATAGGAAAATATTGAGACAGCTGGGGAGGTTAAGTCTGGAGAAGATGAGGCTCAGAGGGACTCTTACACTGTATGTGAATACCTGAATAGATAATGCAAAGAAAACAGCCATCAGTGCCCAGTGACAGGACAGAGTTAATGGGCACAAACTGAAACACAGGAGGTTCCCTCTGAACATCATTTACTGTGATGGGGGTGTCTGAGCACTGCACGTGCTGCCCAGAGAATGCATGGATCTCACTCCTTGTATATATTCAAAAGCTGTCTGGACAGCCGAGGGCACCTCATTCCAGGCAGTGCTACACAGACATGGAGAGTGGAACAGATGACTCCTAAAGGTCCCTTTCAGCCTCAACCTGTCTGTGATTTTGCAGTTCTTTAAAATAGCCACTAACCTCACCATTAAGTGAGGTTACAGTGTGCTGACAAGAAAACCATGATGATTTCATCAGAATCAGATTAAACTCTTTTCATCAAGATTAGTCTGCTTTGGTCAAACACTTCTGTTAATTTTTTTAATTCTAAAACTATGTTTGTCTTTGTCTCAGTGCAATTCTAGCAAAACAAGGTTGTCCATGGCACTTGACAAGCTCTTAGCTCTAAACTATAAAGGCTGTGGGACAATGGGGCATAAGTTAACACATGGAAGAAGTGTTGCTGATGCACAAGCTCATATAGCTAATTAATTTGTGCTTTGGGTGAATGGACTGAGATTGGAGGTATCTTTGCACCAGGATGTCCCTCTAGTTTATTCTTGCTGGTCCCTAATAGACTCAGGGAATTTAGTTAATCTGATAGCCTGTAGATTTTCATAATCCCAGTACTCTCACACTGTATAAATTTACTGTGTGAACAGCAATTCATTAAAGTTTTATCTTCTGTTTAATCTATCAATACTTGTGTGCATGTGTTCCTTTCATTAACTGATGAGTCAATGGATAAAATCTACTGGGTATATATATATACAAAACTTAATGTCTATCCTCATCTTTCTAAAAATTCTCTTCTCTGAATGATGCCCAGTGCTGTTTTCAATGGACAGGGTTTCTCCCTGTATTTCTGATGCAGACTTATACCCCACTCCTGCATATCTAAAAGCTTTAAATCTCACTCTCCCTGGCTATCACAGTTAACCTGTTTCTTCCCTATTCATGTCCATGCTGTTTTATTTTACTCTCCGCTTTGTCTCTGTGGAGCAGAAATTCAGGGTTATTTCAGGTTTCTTTGTTATATTTTCCTATCTTCCAGGCTTTTTCCACATGCCATTAACTCACTGTCTCTATCATTTTTCTAAAACACATATTTTACTTGATAAAATATATCCAGTGATATACAGCCATCCATACAACGATGGATTAGATAGTGGTTTTCCAATCTAAGTCATTGCAACTTCACACTTCTTAGTCATCGCTTCCCCTTGATTAGACTTGACTCCTCCATGCCAGAAGAAATGCATTACATTTTGCTCAGAGTGTTACAGCCAGAGTTTTGTGACTCCATTTTTATATCACTCTAAAGCTGTTGGACAGGAAAGACACTTCATCCACCAACACCTGCTTTGAATTTAAGTTCTTTGCTTTTCTGTATTGTTCAGTAACTTGCCTCAGCTAAATCATCTGTTTCCTCGCAAACACTCATCCCTTTTCCAAAACTGTTGGAGTCTGTATATATCTGTATACTACATCAGTGTTTGAAATAATCTCTCACTCTCTGTGAATCACGGATAATTATGCCTTTCAAATTCTTTTCTAAAACCTACTTCTTCTGCCCATCTTTTATCAATGTCAATTTCGAGTAATCTGCATACTAATGTATTTTCATTTTTTAACCTCCTGTATCTAGAACCCAGATTTCAGGAAATATAATAATCATTAAACCATTTTTTTAAACATATGTAGCCACACAATCTACTTATGGCTAGTTTAAAGCCTGAGCTCCTCTGTATTTGTTACCCTCATTCTGAGTTAAACTTTCCTTTCATTCAAACTAGTTTTTATTCCCCTGCTGCTAGTGGCAGCGAACATCCTGCCTGCTAGCCTTACACATTTTATAACATTTTATACGTGCATTCAGGTTTTCAGTATGGAAGAAAGTGAATCTGTCTGGGAGTCTATCTGAGCCCCATGGAATGGCCTATCCATTAAAATTCTCTAATACACTACTCTCTGTAGCTCAATTCTCCATCACAATTTAGATTTTTTTTTTTTTAACTTGTATAATAAAATCATGGTACATGCAAAAATATAATAATAACCATGTAAAAAAATCTGGTTTGTTTTGGGGTTTGTTTTTTGTGTTTTTGTTGTTGTTGTTGTTTGTTTTTTCCTTTTTTTTTTTTTTTAAGTGTTTCCTTTTTGACTTTATGAAGATAACTGAATGCAATCTTTGAGGTATTGTGTGCAGCCTTCCATAAAGAAAAACTGAAAAACACATAGGACAAGGATTAAGAACTGCAAATAAAGCAGTTCAGTAACAGAGTGGTAGAATACAATCCCAAAACCTGAGGAATAAAGTTCCTGCTTCTGAGTGTCTCAGTCAAATCAGGAATTGCAATAATGTTCACATGGGTTTTAATAATCCAGTCATATTTTTTTCATGTTATCTCATATAATAAATGTGGCAGTGGATCGGCTCTACCTCCTGGAATATGGACTCTACAGTGATAGGTAAAGCTACATGCCTCATTTGAAAATATTAAAATATTAAAATAATTCAGTTGCCATTTCTCACAACCATCAGTGCTTCTGTAAATAAACAATTTTTTTTAGTGCTGGGGTACAGCACTCAAGCACACCAGAATATAATATGAAGACAACCTTGTTGCTCCACCCCTGTACATCTGTAGATACAGCAAATTAATTCTACTGTTTAGATAAGGCAAAATCCTTAACCCATGTTGGCGTCCTTAAGGGTAGGATTATATAAGGAAAGTACGCAATATCTCTAAAAGCAGGACAAAACACAATTCCCTAGTATTCTCAGAATGTGATGATGAATTAAAATGGATCAAATATGAAATGGTTTACCAGAGTGAGTGTGCATGAATGTGGCCTAGAAAAATTATTCTACAGATGGCAAAAAGTCTTTTCCTCTGAAAAAGGAAAATAAGGAAAATAAAAAATCTTGCTTTTTATAATTTTTCCTCTTGGGAATAGCCATATTGAAATCCAGAATGAATTTTGTTTTAAAATTTTAATATACATCAATTAAAATATTTTCATTTCAATTTTTGGTTTCAAGGACTTGACTCATTTAAAACAATCTCTTTCTGGATGGTCATTTTGGATTTACTTTTTAAAAAAATGTTAAATTTCTTCTGGGTATTGCAAATTCTGCAAGAGAAAACCTCACAGTGTTGTGTGAAAATCAGTTCTTGACCTTTTACACAGATTTCACAACTTTGTAGATCCTATAAAGACCAGAATCTACACACTGTAAAGGTATGTCATTGCATTTTTTGGCTCACCACTGTGTATTGTTTCAGAAAGTCAAAGGAATGTCACATTACCATGTAAAACTGCACATGTATGTCTGGTAACAACACATACATGTACATAGAGATCTACATCTTATGTCTTACAAGTCTTACAAATTCCCTCTCGAGAGACTGAGGAAAGCAATACATCTCATTTAGAAGGAAAGTATTTATAATTTATGCATGTTTATTAATTATTTTGTTTAACTGCTTAATGCCAGATTTATGAAAGAAATTGAATTTATACCATTCTGATAGCTAGTTAATTGTGCATGAATAATGAAGGAATAAAATCTTCAAGCAAAGCTGTGCCTTCAGAATTGAATTTAATGAAGCTTTTTGTTCAATATCAAAATCAAAGATTTTTAATAATGGTGAATATTCTGCTCAAATGGTCTTAAAGAACATCAGAGGTCACACTGCAGGAAGTCCTGAGACTTTAAAAAAACAAAAACAAAAACAAAAAAAACCAAAACCAACAACAACAACAACAAAACCCAAAAAACCCACCAACCCACAACTCTCGGAAGATGTAAGGAATTCTGCACATACATATGTATGACCCTGGGTGCATTCTTAGATAAAGGCTTACAGTGTAAGGATGTCAAGCACCATTAGACAGGCTATGGCTGGGGGACAGCAGGGAGGAGCAGACTGAGGGACAGCTGTGAGGAACAGGCAAAGCAGTGAGGAGCAGTGGGACAGTAGTGAGAAGCAGGCTGAAGGACAGCGGTGAGGAGCAGAGGGACAGCGGTGAGGAACAGGTTGAGGGACAGCGGTGAGGAACAGGCTGAGGGACTGCGGTAAGGAACAGGCTGAGGGACAGCCGTGAGGGACGGCGGTGAGGAGGAGAGGGACAGCAGCGAGGAACAGGCTGAGGGACAGCGGTGAGCAGCAGGTTGGGGCTGGCATGGGCGAGCCTGCGCTGCCACCTGGTGTCAGCAGCGGTGTCAGAGCCTCCTCTCTGGCGGGATTTACCGGGGAGTCCCTCCCTTCCGTGTCTTTCCTGGGCATGGACCTACCAAGTGATCCGATGAACAAAAAAAACTCCATTGGAACGATGTTTTGCTTTCAGATGTTTCCAAGTACTAAACAGTGATGTAATGGCTTTGTGTGAAAGCAGCACAAGCATTGCATGTGTTCTCTGAGTGGTGACTATACTGTGACCTCCTCTCCCTGTTCATCAGTTTTAGTCATGACAGTCCTATGTTCCTCTAGCCTCACCTATGCAATTCCCTCTATATTTATTCTTAATCCAACATAGGGTCGATCTAATACAGTATGACCAGGAAATATAGTTCGAAGCCCCTTCCTCACCCTCGGGGACTTCAAACAGGTAGCTCAGGGCAAAGATGGGGGACCTGTGTAACACCACAGTCCAGACAGCAAATATGTCACATACATTCATCCTGCAACTGAAAAAAGCCCACATTTATTTATTTCCAAGTTTGGGGGTTTTGTTTGGGTATGGGGTTTTTTTTAGGTGTTTTGTTTTGTTTTTTGTTTTGCTTTGTTTTGTTTTGTTTAACCCAAGAAAAATGTAGTATGCTGGCAGTGACTACAAGCACTCCAACCCAGACTAACCGCATTTTCAATAGTCAGGATAGTTAATGCCTCTAATATGACAAGTGTCAGTATTTAATCTGTCCAGTGGTCCTCTGATTGGTTTTAAAAAGACTTTAGTGATTTGAAAATCTGTAATTATACTGTGAGAAGAAGAAGGGATGGGGAAGGGGAGAAGGGGATGAAAACAAAAGAATTAAATAAAAATTAAACCCAAATGGTATGTGTAATGTAGTCTTTTCTAAAACAGAGACAACCTTTCATTTCCACAACAGTCTGCTGGAATCCACAGAAAACCAGCAACCACTGTGCCTTCATGGGGAGTTGCAGGGGTATAGGTCGGCCTGGTGTTTAGAGATTCATGTCCTTAACACCTCCTTCCCGAGGGTTATTTTCAATGACCTTAGATATTAAGAAAAAGGAAATCCTTGATGTAACTTAAAAATATAAGTTTTTAAGCTTCAGAATAATTAGGTTTCTTTAATTCAGCCCACCCTTGTAGCCTTCCCCACGAGACTAGACGGCCACCAAAGGCAAAAGAAGAGAGTCTATTCCCGGCTTCCTTGGGGACTTTACGGCTTTATTCTCATGTCCAGCTTAATTTTGCTGAACTGTCCTGATTGCTTGCCAGTGCCCAAGTGTCCCCGGCCCCTCCCCAGCCATGGCTTTTTTCCCCAGGGGACAGGGCCCATAGGCGAGACCCAGAGGCCTTGCCCAATCAGTGGTAAGTGGGAGGAAACCGGACCAGGCCCGAGGGGGATGCTCAGCATCGGGCAGGGACAGATAGAAAAGAATACCACAAATATAAACCCAATCAATGCATTACAACATTTCCCCTTTTCCTTATTAAATTAAGAAGGAGGAGGGCTCGGTTCATGGGAGAGGCTCAGAGTTTGGACCTTGAGTACTTTTAAAGTTGCAAAAGAATAATAACCTTTAGTACAAGATAATTAGAAGGAGAAGGTTTGGCACTTTCTCCTCCTCCAGGCAGCACTGGCCACTTGTGGAGCCTCTGCAGGTGTTCTTGCAGTTTTTGGGATGAAAGGTTTCACCCACTTGGCTGGCACCCACTTGGGACCTGAGGGAGTGGGCACACAGGCATACCCACGACCCCAGGTGATCAGATCATGAGGACCCTCCTTGGTTGCTGGATCCTTTACCATTACCGGTGGCTTTGCTTTCAGCTGCAGTTGGCAGTTCTCCCTGAAATGGCGCACAATTGGTGGGTTAAGATTTTCAAATGTGCAATTTAAAAAGTTCAGTGTGAACAGGGCCTTGGACAACTGGATTTGGGGTGTTTCTAATTTTAGAGACTGATGCTGTTGGTTGAGGACCCTTTTGAGATTTTGGTGGGTCCTTTCCACAATGGCCTGACCTGTCGGGGAGTAGGGGATGCCGGTTTTGTGCTCTACTCCCCATTGCTGCAGGAAGCTTCTGAACTCCTTGGATGTGTACGTGGGTCCATTATCAGTTTTTATGGATTTGGGGATGCCCAGGAAGGAGAAAGCCTGTATTAGGTGTTTCATGGCATCACTAGATTTCTCCCGTGTGGGCAGAGGCATAGCTCCAGAAAAGGTGTCTACAGATACATGGACATACCTTTGCCTACCAAAGGACATGATGTGGGTCATGTCTGTCTGCCATACCTCACAGCTGTTCAATCCCCTGGGGTTTGCTCCTGCACTCAGGGCTGGGAGTGCGTGTTGCTGGCACGAGGGGCACACTGACACAATTGCCCGAGCCTGTTCCCGAGTTAGGTGGAACTGGCGGACTAGGCCTGGTGCATTCTGGTGAAAGAGCTGATGGCTGATTTTGGCTTGTCCAAAGATGTTTGGGAGTGTGGCCATCTCCACAGGCACAGCAAGAGCATCAGCTTTTCTGTTGCCCTCGGCTATGAATCCTGGTAAATTGGTGTGTGATCTGACGTGCATCACATAAAATTGTTGCTCTCGGTGGGAGATCAGATTTACTAGTTTTGAGAGCAAGTTGAAAAGTGCAGTGTTGGAGACCTCACTCGGTACAGCTTGATCAGCTCTGGATACTACACCTGCCAGATAGGCCAAATCTGTGACCAAATTGAATGGTTCAGGAAACTTTTCAAAAGTTCTTACAACTGCAGCCAACTCAGCTACCTGAGATGATCCTTCCACCTCGACAATATCTTTTTCCCACTGCTGAGTTTGAGGATTTTTCCACATTATTACTGATTTATCAGATGCTCCAGATGCATCTGTAAAAACGGTTAAAGCCTTTAAAGGCCTCCTGCTCTGAACACTTTTTAATGATAATTTGAACTGAATTTGTTCACTAAATAATTTGTGAGCAGGCCGATGAATTGAAATTTGACCTGTGTAGCTATCCAGAGCAAACTGCAAAGCTTCATTTTCATGAATCAGGTGCTCCAACATTGCTTTTGTGATTTGGCCCGAGGTTATCTCAATTGGGATGTGAATACACTCAAAATCACATCCTGCCAACTCCCTGATCCGGGTCCTGGCTTTCCAGACCAATTCTGCTACCAATTCCTGTGGCCTGGTCCTGGCTTTCCAGACCAATTCTGCTACCAATTCCTGTGGCCTGGTCATTCTTTTGGACTGGTGGTGACTGAGGAAAACCCACTCTATGATTAAGAGGGGATCCCTACAGTTTTGGTCCTTTTTTGATTTTTCCACTCTTTCCCACTCAAAAATCATCCCATGTAAGTGTGGCAATTTGCCTAAAATGGTGAATTTAAATGGCAAGTCTGATTTGCACCTGTTGGCTTGTCTGGTGGCCATACAGTCCTGTACCTTTTCTAGGGCTGCTCTTGCCTCTTGGGTGAGGGTCCTAGGAGAACTTAGCTCCTCTCCCCCTTTTAAAAGATTAAACAGGGGGTCTAGGTCCTCAGTGGTCAGACCTAACCAAGGTCTTACCCAATTTAAGGACCCACAAAACTGCTGGACATCCGCTAAGGTTTTGATTTTATTTTTGACAACCAATTTTTGCAGCACAATGGTCCGCTTACCAATCTCCAGACCCAGGTACTTCCAAGGCAGCATCCTTTGAATCTTTTCCTCCTGAAGCTTGAACCCTGCAGCAACCAAAGAATTGATTGTCAGGTCAAGTGCGTGGGACAGTAAGTCATCATTGGGGGCACACACGAGCACATCATCCCTGTAGTGCAGGATGATGGCTTCTCCTACAGCTGCGCGCACTGGGGACAGCAGGGAAGAGAGGTACCACTGACAAATAGATGGTGAGTTTTTCACCCCTTGGGGAAGAAATATCCAGCAGTATCTTTTCCTCGGGGCTTCTAGGTTGAGGGTATGAGCTGAGAAGGCGAAACATGGGGCATCGTCAGGGTGCAGAGGGATCTGGAGGAAACAGTCTTTGATATCAATAATTGCCAAATTCCAGTTTTGGGGGAGCATCGCTGGGGATGGCATCCCTGGTTGGAGAGAACCCGTGTCCTCAATGACATTATTAATTTGACGGAGATTGTGAAGGAGCCGCCACTTGCCTTTGTTTGCCTTTTTGATAATAAAGACTGGGGAATTCCATAGAGACGTGGTTTCCACAATGTGGTCTTTAGCTATCTGTTCATCCACTAGCTCCTGAAGCACCTTCAATTTTTCTTTACTGAGCGGCCACTGCTCTACCCAGACTGGTGAATCAGTTTTCCAATTGAGTTTCTGGGTAGGGCGCTCTTCAGTGGCTGCAGCCTGAAAAACCGGGGGGGGGCATCTGGAATGTCAATCATGACCCCCCACTGGGCCATCAGGTCTCTCCCCCACAAGGGCTCTGAATAATCTAAAACAAATGGACACAGTGTAGCTAATTGTCCATTTGGCCCCTTAATTTGCACAACACCTTTTCATTGTTTTGCCCATTTCATTCCCCCTACACCTTCTACGTGCCCAGCCACATTTTGCAGTTCCCAATGTGAGGGCCAAATCCTTTCTGGTACAATCGTTACATTCGCACCTGCATCCAAAATTCCTTTGAGGTTTATTACAACCCCACTGTGACAGACTTCACACCCTATTATGAATTTGTGCCTCCCAATAACTTGTGTGGGGCAAACCTCAAGGTGTTTGTTCCTTGCGCTGTTTTTCCCAGGGAATGGGTCAGGTGCTGGAATTGCCTAAGCTATTATCTGCCCCTTAGGCAGAAACAAAGGTGGACGGACACAGCGCAGCCAGAGAACTAATTGTTTAGGGTTTGATGAGACAGGATCAGGAGGGATCTTGATCTCGCTCAGTGTGTACTCAGTGTCCCCAAGGATGACACACTTACTGTTAAGATGTTGCCAGGAGCCTAGCACATGTAGATCCAATGAACCTAAATGCCAGTCTGTGTCACTTAGGTGCAAGGATTCTGTCAGTTGCAACCTAAAAGGCTCTTGGAGACATTCTGTGGTTTGACAGGGTCTGCTTACATCATGATCTGAAAGGGTCATATCTGGTGACTTCTGCTGAAATGTAGAACTGATTATAACAGGATTATTTAATTGAACATTTGCATTTTTTAGCTTTTTCCCCCCCCACCCCGATTTGCCCTATTTATGTCAGCATGCTGGGCAAGTGAGTGCTGACATTTTAGTTTTTTGAAAATTTCCCCTTGAGCTCTTGAAACCTCCTGCCCTCATTGTCCCAAAAGTCTAGAAATTGCTTCTTTAAAGGGCATTGAGATGCCCAATGTCCAGCCTGATCCCACAGGAGACACGTTGTTCTTCTTTTGGGTGGTGGCATGGCATCTGCTGCGGCAGCTCTTTGCGGTGGTCTGAATCATCTCTGGAACTGTGATTAAGGTGTGCAGTCATAAAAGGAACTTTCTGGGTACAAACATGCAGCATGTCATCTAAGGCTGGAGCCGGGTCCATGGGCAAGCTGAGGATGGCTGCCTTACACTGTTCATTTGCATTGGTCAGTGCCATCTCCTCCAGGACATGTTCTTGGGCCCCTTCATTCTTAACCTGTAACTCGACAGCTTGAGTTAGTCTCTCAACAAACATTACAAAAGGTTCTGATAGCAGCTGCTTAATTTTACAATAAGGTTGAAAGGACCCATCGGGTTGGATTGAAAAGAATGCTTTTAAAGCAGTCTCTTTAATGCGTTCTAAAACAGCTAAAGGAATTTCTTGAGCTTGTTTTAGTGCTGCAACCCATTCACCATCACCACATAGATGTTCTAACTGAATTGGCAAATTATTATTATCAACAGCCGTTTCAGGATTTTGCCAAAGCTCTGCGAGTAAATCTCTTAATCTTTTTTTCTATGTGGAGTTCAAAAGCCTGTGTGCACGAAAGGAGGGCAGAAAAAAGCTGCCGGAAGTCAAAGGGAACAATAGGATTCCCTGCTAAATTTGCTTTTAAAAGGCTGTGAAAGTATTCACTTTCACGTCCAAATCTGGCCTGAGCTTTACACAAATCCTGAATCACTTGTTGTGGGAATGGGTCCCAATTACTGTGGACAGCACCCCCTCTTTTTGACTGTCAGTATGTGACACGTGGCCGAGAAGCCAGGATAATTTCCAGCTTCCAGGTTCCCAGCTCTGGCTGCCCCCTGCTTTTTCGGGGTGTGGGATCCGGGACTGTGGGCAGGGAAACCATGGGAACCAGGGGCAGGGAGGGGCTGGAGGCTTGAGTCACATGGGTAGGAGTTGGAGGGTGGAGGTTTGAGGGTAGGGGGGCGGAGTCGAAGGGAAGTGGGGGTCTGGGGGGAGGAAGGGATTGCGAAGGGGATTGTGGGAAGGAGGGACAAACAAAGAGACAAGCTCCTCCTGACTCGAGAGCACGTGGCTTCAGCCATTTGGGGAAACACAGGAATCCCCTCCATCTTGTGATCCCCCTTCCGAACTAAGACTAGCTTGGGATTCACTAAGATGGGGTTTTTGTGCACTCGAACTGCCTGCAAAAGTAAACCTAACTCTGGGTTTACAAACTGGGGAAGAAGGGAGTTTTGGGGAAAGCTTAGGGGTTTCTCGAGGAATATCTGATTTTGGGGAAGGGATTTTGGGGTCAGGATAGGGAGAAACTGAGGAAACTGGGGAAAGTCCACAAGGAACTGGCTTTTTATTCTTTTCATTTTGTTTTTGCATTGCAAATAGAATCTGCAGGCTCCAAAGAGCAAAATTTGCTTTTTCTTTATCATTAGGGGAGCTTGACTGAGACAATTCTTTTACAACAGTTTCCCAAAATTCTGGGGAGTTTATTTGCTCAGATACTTCTGGAAATTGAGCAGATAACCACCAAAGGAAATTTTTTAATTGCTTCTTGGAAACATGGGTTTTCCCATCCTCCAAGGCATTTAAAATATTGTAATAGACCCTCTTTTGAGGAACAGACAATTTTGCACCCATTTTTGGCTCAGATTTTGAGTTTCTGTGTCCTCCCTATTGTGACTGAGAAACTGAAAAGAAAAAAACTTGCTGGAGAGAAAAAAAAACCCAAAAGGGGTTCCACCCCCCCCAAGGCTGCCAAAAGAAGTGTGCTATCTCTAAAGCACTTTGAAGGTTCACTCTGAAAGCAAAACCTTCCCCGATAGGAAAAAACACTTTTCCCTGAGGAATCCTACCTCTGAAAAAAGATTTTCCCTTAGAAAACTGAAAGTAATACTCACCAAAATTCCAGCATTTCTTTCCTTTCTTTCCCAATCACTCCTTTTACCTAGAGACACCTCTTTGATGCAAAAGGAGCTTCCAATCTCTGATCCTAGGGTCTTCTTTCCACGAGCATGTGGTAGTCCCTAGGCAGCTTGCTGGTCCTGGGCTTCTTTGCAGCACTCCGATGAGATTTTTGAGTCCAAGGAGAAAACTGCAGCCCTGGCCTGTAGAACCTTGTGTTTCGGAGATTCCACAGCGAACGCCAAGCCTGACGGGTCTGTCTCTGAGTGAGATTCCTCGGCCACGTGCTTCCTGAGCAGTTTTTGGGAACCTTTTGTGGCTTCAAGCCCCATGTTTGAGCACCAGATTGTAGCCTTCCCCACGAGACTAGATGGCCACCAAAGGCAAAAGAAGAGAGTCTATTCCCGGCTTCCTTTGGGATTTTACAGCTTTATTCTCATATCCAGCTTCATTTTGCTGAACGGTCCCGATCACTTGCCAGTGCCCAAGTGTCCCCGGCCCCTCCCCAGCCATGGCTTTTTCCCCCAGGGGACAGGACCCATAGGCGAGACCCAGAGGCCTTGCCCAATCAGTGGTAAGTGGGAGGAAACCGGACCAGGCCCGAGGGGGATGCTCAGCATCGGGCAGGGACAGATAGAAAAGAACACCACAAATATAAACCAAATCAATGCATTACAACACACCCTAAATAAAGACAGACAGAGATATATATTGTTACTGAGTCCTTTTTTTTCTTCATGCAGCCGGTAAATTGGTTTTATTCTCAACATAGTCAATATAAAAACATTCTGTATACAAACAGCCTCCATTTACTGCAATCCATTTAGAATCTATAGATTCCTTGCAATTACTAATTGCATTACTAATATTTGATATATTAACCTTCTGGTTCTCTAGAGTCTAATGGACTCATATTTTATACTGTTAAATATGTTTATTCAGTTTGGCAAAACAAATACACATTGATTTTGTGCTTGGTAGGGTTTTTTGTTATTAGGACTGAAAATTTTATATATTACATGACAAATCATTTATTGAACTTCTAATATGGCCTATTTTTATCAGTGTAGATGTTTAACACTTTCAAAAATGAAGGTTTTTAAGTGCAGGGTTTAACCATTTCATGTGTAGGTTTTTTTACTACTTCATACAGGCTAGCTTTAAAGTCTTCATTTGTATATAACTTCTATATATTAAATTTGATTGAAAAATCATAAATTTCTATGAAAAATAGTCAAAATATGAGTAAGAACATAATACATAATATTAAGTTTATAGTCTGCTATTTTGCTAATAATCCCTTAGAGTTTGGGCACTGAGATCTTTAATTTAGGGCCAAATCTTGTTCAAACACATACAGTCCTACACAGTTTAGTGCTTATAATTTGATGGACAAGAACAGTATTCATCTTGTTTTACAGAGTAAAATGACTAAAATGAATATGCATCATTGTGATATGACTAGACAATCCTCTTTCTTCTTGAACAGAAATATTGAGGGACGTCATGGTCTCTGGACCACCTTTATTTGATTTATCTAATCAATTTAGTAAGAATTTCACAATACTCTGCTTAGTTGTGTCTGGTCTAAGGTAGACACCCACTTTTCTTCTGAAGATGGAAATAATACCTCCACTGAGAGTTTTTCCATCCTAGTGCAGAGGCCCAGGGCTAAGGGATGTTATACACTCTTGTTAGTGCTCTTTCACCTCAGGTAAGGTACCTTATTTGTTCCTGGAAGCTCTGGTATGCAGAATTCTTCTGTTGGTAACAACACTGAGTTATGCAATAATTTACTCCTTGCCCATTGACCTGGCCTGTTGCTGGGAGGAGACATACATACATGGGGGAACAATGCACAGCAAACTAAACTGTTGATGGACTTCTGCCACAGTGACATCATAAGCCTACTTTAAAATGGGTACAGCAGTGGGTATGTGTTTTTTCGTTTGCTCACACACACACACACACACACACACACACACACAAAAAGCTTAGTTTGTAGTTAAGATTGTATATTAAACCTGAAGATGAAGATGACAATGGTTAAATGAAATTAATTCTAATTAATTCTGCCTGAAAGTGCAGTCTATGTATATCTGAAAGGATTTGATATATCTGAAGGTAAGTTTACCTGTTGTCATGCTTATCAGGTGGACCATTCTTGTAATACTGTGGTTTTATTCATAGGTGACACTACTGCATGCAGTTCTTCACGAGACACAACTTGAAATATTTTGATAAAATGAGATGCTTGCGGAAGCGATCAGCAGTGTCGTTCTTAGGAATCCTTGTTGTTTGCTTGCTGTTCATGAACTTGTACATTGAGGATGGTTATGTTTTGGTAAGTTGCGAACTATTTGTGTGAGCTGGGAACTTGTTTTTCAGTGTACACTGGAAATCTCACCTCTGAATACTGCATTAAATGCTATTATAGAAATAATAGAAAGTTTACACCCATTCCATCTACTTTCAGCTCCTTGCATGAATAATTTCATTTTAATGAGTTTATTTTGTGTTTTTCTTACTTTCTGTAACTCCGGTTTTAATCTGACGGGTTCAGTGCTACAGCATTAAAAATTAGACAAATGAAACCTAATGTAGGTTTATGATTTTGAAAAAAATTGTGGAAGTATTTATGTTAGGAATTTCAACAAAAAAACTACTGACAACATAACATAACTCTACATTTTATCTGTAACCTCGGGATGTTTCAGTGCTGAATGTCAAGTGAGCCCTGGAGGCTCAATTAATGGATTGAATTTCCAGTTCTTTGGAAATTGGACTGGGCCCAGTAAAAGAACATAGTGGTTGAAAAACTGGATCTTACAAATAGTAAAATGACTAAACTGAATTTGTTATATTGTGATATGACTAGATAGTCCCGTCTTTATCTTGAATTGAACAGGGACTGTATGGATTTTCCAATATTTTGAACTGTGAATTCTGATCTCATTTGCGTCTGAAAAGAAACATAATAGTATGTCAAAAAGTGTAATACTCAAGTAGTAAAATCCTTACATTATTTATCCATAACCATATATACAGTCCTAATTATTTTAATTTAAAATATTATAATTATAAAATTACTTATTACAGTATTGTAAATATTTACAATATTAATATTATGCTAGTACTTTTTAAAGCCATTTAAAAGGTAGCCCATGCTTGTAGAATGTTACTCCATTACAGACTTTTTTTTTTTTGTCTAACACTGTACTTTTTTATTTATTTAGCATTTCTTAGTTATGATTAAATTTGACCTGGCTTATCACTTTTTTTCCTAGTTGCATTTTCCCTTATGTTTCTTCTCTGTTCACTAATTGCTTCAAAGTCCCCCAGATGTTTCTGAAAGTGCCTTTATTATCACTGCTAATGGTGTTCCTCTTGGCTTGTTTTTGAAATCTTTTCCTGTCCTACTTGCCAGCTCCCCAGATGGCAACACGTCTTATTCTTAAATTGCTCTTCCCCCCCCCCCCCCCCCCTTTTTTTTTTTTTTTCTTTTACAAATTGACTCACTTCCATTGCTTCTCTCTTCACAGTTCTGGCGTGTTTGCACTCATATAGCTCTCAGCCGAGTCTCCTGAGAGTTCTCCCAGGTCTCTTGATACCTTTATGGTCCATCAAGTATTTTTCAAGTGTGTTAGGATGTTGACATTTCAGCTTATTTAGTTAGTTTTATTCTCAAATTTCCTGACCCTGTCTGACATCTCCAAACATACCATGTCTGTTGTGTTTTCTCTGCTGAGGTAAACATGAGCAATTTCAGTGTTTGTGGTGAAGAGGAATATACTTGGGGAAAGCTTCTGAGGACAGCAGACTAAGCAGTTTCCCTCAGGGAATGAAAATCTGAAAGTCCTCAGAGCCCCAAAGGCTCTCTGAATTGCAGCCAATCTCCTGTTGGACTATCCTCTAAAAGTATCTCGGCAGAAAGAAGACAACTGACCCAGAGTTCCTCCTCCCAGTCTCAGGCTGCAGGCTGTGCAAGGGCTTGTGGTGCTGGTCTCTCTGGCGCCAGATGTAAGAAAAGTGGTCTTTTTCAAAAAGTTAGAGTACTAAAATGACATTAATTTTGGTAAACCTTAAGAAGAGAAAAGAGAAACTTTCTGGTTTTGTTCAAAGGGTGTCACATGTCCAGAGAATCCTTTCACTCTTTTCTGCAGGGCATTTGCTGCAGAAATGGAAAGTAAGTGCCCAAGTCGCAAAATAGCTGAAATATATTGGGTAGAGAGTATGCAGTTGTACAGTGCTAATATATGTGTATTAGAAAAGTAGTTTAAGGTGCTTCATCTGCAGTATAGTAACTATATTTGATAAGGCATTTTGAAGACATACTTAGCTAAAATATACCAGAAATCACAATATACACAAGGGGGTCTTCCACCTGTTCAGAGTTGTAACTGGATTGTAAGTGAAACATAGGTTCCGCACTCTCCTATGTATACTAATCACTATTTTGGGCACTGTGCAAAGAATAGCACTATTGTTGACAAAACATCCTTAGCAGAGCAGAGTATCTTCATAAAGGGTGGAGAACTCTGGCACTTTATCCTATGGCACCCACATGAAATTCCCAGAAAACACTGAAATGTAAGTTAGAGGTTAGTTAACAGCTGAAAGCCAATACCATTCTAGAAATAGCTACAGACTAAAATCAAGGAGAGTTAATTAAGTTCCTCAGCTTCACTGACCTCTACAAAGTAGCCGGAGATAGAAGAAGCAGATTTAAATCTTTTGAAAAAAATCCAGATTTCAGTTTTGCCCGTCATTCAACAAAAGAATGAAATAGCAACTATTAAAAATAAATGTTAGCCACAAAAGACATTCATTAAAGAGGGGGAAAAAATGAATTTTTTTGTTGCTATTTTAGATATTTTGCTTCTTACAATCAAAACATTTTCTACTGACATTGTCTATTTCTAAACATTTTATGTAGCAAAACCTCAGAATAGGCTTCCATTCTGAAACCGTATGAAACAAGGAATTTTGGTGCTCCATTCTGGGACCCATGACACAAAGCTTTGATATTTAAGAAAGGTTTTTAAAAAAGAAAGTTTTTGGACCAGCCTTTTTTTTTTTTTTTTTTTTTTTTTAATCTGACATTTTTCATTGAAAATCTCCTGAAGTTTGGTGTATTTTCTTTCTAGATCATTGAGTTAAATTTTGATCTTTGTCCTAGGGTAACTTTATGATGCTTGTATCCCCAGTCGTCTGTTCTGTTTGTGCTGTATATTGAGTCCTGTGCCTTTAAGACTGGTTCTAAGAGCAAGGAGAAGCGCGGAGTTTGTTTTGAGAAAACTGCCTGACTCCTCCACATTCTTCTGCGGACGGGGTGTTCGGCGGAGGCTTGGAGAGACAGCAGGACAGAGATTTCTTTTGCTATTAGTTAGTTTCAGCTAGCTAGGGCAGAGAAGTTCCCTGGACTGTTTTTTTTTTTCCTTTTTCTTGGAACTGTTTAAACCTGCTCTGGACTGAAAACCCAGGGGAGCACTGGGGGCTGCACCTGCGGCCCACCAGGGCCTGGACCTCGGCATTTTCCAGCAGCGCCGGAGGGACTGGGACTGATGAGAGGCACTGAGAGATCCGAGCTACACCCACGGCAAGAACTTTCTCAATTTGCCATCTCACTCCAGAAGGAGAGGTTTTATTGTTTCATATTATTCATTCTTTATACTTGTATGCACTTCATTTGTTTAGTAAAATAGTTTTTTCCACTTTTCTCCAAAGAGGTGTTTTTTTTTTTTTTTTTTTTTTTTTTTTTTTTTTTTTTTTTTTTTTTTTTTTTTTTTTTTTTTTTTTTTTTACCGGACTGGTTGGAGGGAGGGGCCACCTGGGTTTGCTTCCCAGAGGGATCCTATACAGGGGTTTTCTCCCAAATTTGTCCCCAAACCAGGACAATCTTGAACCTGATCATCAAACTTCCTCTCATAATTTATGAGGAAATGCAAAGTGGCACATAAGCACTAAAGAGAAATTACTCAAGAGACATTGAGAATCAAGAGAGCAGAACAGTGCAGGTTGATGCCCCTGGATGTCTGTGAAAGATCTTTACTAAGCTCAGAAGTAGATTATTTACTACTTTTATACAAGAAAAACAATGAACTATAAATGAATGTAAGATCAGTTTACAGAAATATTTCTTTGTGCTATAAAATATAACTTCAGTACTATTACCGCACATTGCTCCCATTTAATGACAGATCTGGCAGTTTTAGTGCATTAACATACTGCATATATCAGAAGACATTAACTCATTCATACATGCGCCTGTTGTCAGACTAAAATCAAACTAGATAAATTAAATAAGCATTCCTACTTTTAAAGTCAGTCTTCACGATCATTTAGGTATTTTCCCTTTTCTTAAGGACTAAGGAACAGATTTTCCCTGAAACCCAAGTGGCCTTATGGATAGGGCACTACTGAAGACACTCTTTCCCTTCTGTGCCTTTGCTATGGCTGGGGAATCCTCTTGGAAGGAAGGACTTAAGAAGGAGGCAGGAAGAGGAGGCGTGGTGATAAATGTACATTTTGACTATGCCATCAAAGTGTTCTCCAAATTCAGAGAAACTTACTGTCTGCATGATTACATGCATTTCTTCTTGTTGCAAACCTGAGTTGAAGCTTCTCAGAAAAATGTCAAAATGAGCGAGATGTAAGGATCTAGATTTGTCTTTCCTTTCAGCAGTTCTGGTGGATTTTTTTAATCATTGAAAACATTTTTGAAAATTCTTCCCTGTTTCTACATATGTGTAAATTATCTTACCTGTTGCTGAGTGATGTTTTCTTATCCCTCTTTTGAATACCACAACATTGTTTGGCCAATAATTTAATGTTTGCTACCTTTCCAGAGATTTATGAATTTTTTTTTTTTCTTTTCCTTTTACTGTAATCTGAAGGTTTATGGTGGATTTTCTGTAGCCAAAATGTATGATATTCATACATTGGTTTGGGGTTCTTAGTTTGGGGGGGGGGGGGTTTGTTTTTTTGTTTTTGTTTTAAATGAGGTGACTTCTACATGCTTTCATGAAAGTTGAAACTGAAAAATGTTATTATTGGAAACCTGCCTGCCCATGTTCCCTCTCTAGCTGGCATTCACAAATGTGCTTCTCTCTGTCTCTCTCCCTTTTTTTGTTATTTTTTGTTTTCCTGCTAATAGGAAGGGGACAAGGAATTAATCAGAGAAACAGCCACACACCAGCTCAACCCAGAGCGTTATGTTCACAGTTTTAAAGATTTGTCTAATTTCTCAGGATCTATAAACATTTCCTATCGCTACCTAGCTGGCACACCTTTGCCAAGGAAAAGTAAGTAACTTCAATTTGAATGTTGCAAAATGAGGTAATTCAAAAAGGCGTGAAATTCATATACTCCCTGTGGTATTTCTGTGCAAGAGGGGCTGAATTAAGCAGTGGCAAAAGAACTAGTGGGATATCTATCATAGGCCGTTCTTGAATGGCTGCTAGTCCAGACCTAGCAGTGACTGCCCCACAGCCTGATTACCTTCTGACCAATTGCCTGACCTGTAGATATCCTGCAGGCAGCCCCTGGATGGTCTGTGTCAGCCTAATTCCATGGATCTCCTCCCAGGCAAGAGAAAGATGAATTACAAAGTAGAAGCAAGGGGTATGCTGGTGGTGTTCTGCAACCACCCTCTGAGACCATAATGTCAATCTCTGTATAACTGGTGAATCCAGTCTTGCGCATGCTTGACATCACATTTATGCACCCCTCAGGTCCACTGTTCTGTCAGCCCAGCAGCTGCAAATGGACCTTCTTGCTCCTTCAGCTGTTCTAAAAAGGGAGCTGAATTGTGTGCTATTATCAGGATAGTAAATGAGGATTCTTCTCACATCCATCTGCAGATGGACTATTTAGTTATTCTTATTTCAGACATGGTTCAAGACTTTCTCTAATGGTGAAATACAGCCATACCTAGACTTTAGGCAAGTGTCCTTCAGGTTCCAAATCAACCATTTCACATACATAAACAAGGCTCTGAAGTCCAAACCCAGAAGGTAAGATAAAATAAAATGTGAGTTGTAGAAAGCTATAAAGTTTGTTCAAAATAGATTTGAAAAATTGGTGGCTCTGTAGGGAGTGTAAATTACTTCTGGGGGTTGTACTTCACTGTACAACTTCATTTTCAGCAAACTTAACCTTGAGGGAAACCCTGAATCACTATCAAACCAGTCTTTTACAAATTACTATATTTTAAGAACATTGTAGATTCAACTTAAGTACACCCTTTTGGTTACAAAGTCTTAACATTTTTTACATCAGAAGTTAGAAAAATAGAGATATATTAGCAAATATTTGAAAAAAATCTTGACTTGGAATGCTGGTAAAAATTCAATGGCAGTGGCTAAAAACCAGCAGAGATTAAATGTCTTGTTTTATAAGATATATCTCTCTCTAGAAAAAACATAACAACATTAAAAATTGTTTGTATAAGGAGGAGAGAAGTTCTCATCTACTTTAAAATAATGTCGAAGTTGCATCTTCCAAGATGGTGTTTCTTGGGAAATTCTTAATGGGTCTTGAAAGAGGGTTAGAAGAAAAACTACTAGGAAGGAAAACTAGACAAATTCACCCAAAAATGAACACCCTGAGAAATAATTATCCACACAGAATTCATAAAACTGTAAAGTTATGCATAGATGTAACGACTTTTAGAGGGCTTAAAATGATAAAAATGCTGCATTTGGTAGTTCCTTGCTTTCAAAATATGGTGTGAATAATCCCCTCATAATCTCCTTCCTTTTAGCAGATTTACAACTTTATTATTGTATATGTGGTTTTGTCTAAAAGGCATAAATGTTCACACCTCTTTGGCATTTGTCCCCAATGCACTACTCCTTGAAGTAAACAAGTGAATGTTTAACACAGTAGTCCCCATATGTCTATTTGCTTGCAATATCATATTTTATGAAAAGACAATAAAGGTGCTTTTTCACATGCAGCTTAATAAATTCACATACCAAATTACAGTCTTCACCATTCATGAGGTTTATGTGATACAAACACAGCTCTGGAGAATATCTTTGTGATAAAATTGCTTCCAATATCAGATACTCAGTTTTTGTTTGAATTGTCTTTTGTTCAGGGTATCTTACAATTGGACTATCCTCTATAAAACGGAAAAAGGGAAACTATTTGCTTGAGACCATCAAGTCCATATTTGAGCAGTCAAGCTATGAGGAACTCAAAGAAATTGCAGTGGTAGTACAGCTGGCAGATTTTGACTCAGCCTGGTGTGAAGGGATGGTCCAGGATATTTCACAGAAATTTGCACATCACATAATTGCAGGCAGATTAATAGTTATTCATGTCCCTGAGGATTACTATCCTGTACTGGATGGCCTTAAGAGAAATTACAATGACCCCGAGGACCGTGTGAAGTTTCGATCAAAACAAAATATAGACTATGCTTTTCTTCTAAACTTTTGTGCTAATCTTTCTGACTATTATGTGATGCTGGAAGACGACGTTCGCTGCTCAAAGAATTTTTTGACTGCTGTTAAGAAAGTAATTACCTCACGAGAAGGATCCTATTGGGTGACATTGGAATTCTCTAAGCTGGGCTACATTGGAAAGCTTTACCATTCTCATGACCTACCACGCCTGGCCCATTTTCTATTGATGTTTTACCAAGAAATGCCTTGCGATTGGCTGCTCATCCACTTTCGTGGCCTGCTAGCTCAAAAGGAAGTGATACGTTTTAAGCCATCTCTCTTCCAGCACATGGGATACTACTCATCTTACAAAGGAGCTGAAAACAAGTTGAAGGATGATGATTTTGAGGAAGAATCCTTTGATATCCCTGACAACCCACCTGCAAACTTGCACACCAATATGAATGTATTTGAAAACTATGAGGCAAGCAAGGCTTACAGCAGCATTGATGAGTACTTCTGGGGTAAAGCTCCTTCTACTGGTGACTTCTATGGGATTGTATTTGAAAAGCCCATTAAAATCAGTAAAATTAAAGTTGTCACTGGAACTGAAGATCGGCAAAATGACATTTTACATCATGGGGCCCTGGAAGTAGGTGAAAAGATTGTAGGCAGTAAAAAAGGAAGACAATGTACAACTTATTTGAGACTAGGGGAGTTCAAAAATGGTAATTTTGAAATAACAGATGTAGAGCACAAAGTTCTGTTTGATATTAACTGCATGAGAATACTTGTTACTAAAAGTCAAAAAGAATGGCTGATCATTAGGAGCATTAGTGTCTGGACTTCTCAAACAGCCAATCAATAAAGCAAGACCACCTGACAAGGTACAGAGTGCATACAATCAACTAGGTCACAACTGGTTCCAGGCCCCAGAAAAAAAGGCACTTCCAGCTCTTCACTAGAGACACAGGCTGTCTGGGGAAATCACAAAACAAGTAAAGCAATTTATTTTTTACCAGTTTGGTCAGGCAATATACAAACATTTATTTGTTGAAAATTTTGAATTTTATAGAAAACAGAAGGCTCTCAAACCTCTCTTGAGATCTTTAAACCCTTTTTTACTATTATCTCTGTAAGAGAGGTCTTGTGGACTATAAAGAACAAAAAAAACCCTGTCTTATAATTGGCAAAAGTTTTAAATCTATGACCATTATGTTGTGAAAAGAAATTGGATTGCCCCTTATGCACATAAAAAATTTAAAATCTTATGGTAAATACAAATTTGTACTGTAGCTGGTAATGTGTTTCTTTTCCAGGCAGTTGTGACAAGGAACTCTGCCCTGAAACTGGCAGTTTACTTCTGAGGACTGTAAGAAAATAATGTGGCTAGTCATTGCAAATTCTTGTTAAAAGGGAATGTATAAAATTATAAATCTGACATGACAATTATGTAAAAAATAGATAATTGCATCTGTTATTCTGTCTCAACATATATCCTTTGGTCTTTTTCCTGGGTCCTTTCACTGAAATGAGCACTACTTGGATTCTATACCAAGGGACCTAAGGGACCAATTTACTCTCCTTACTTGTTCAAATTGCCTCACACCAAGCAAGCCTTCTGCTTAAATACCAATGTGGGTATCAAACCCAGGTACCTCAAGAAAAACAGTGTTTTCTTAGAGAGGCATCTTATCAGATCTCAGCTTTAACGTTATCTGTCCCTTCAAGATATAGAGAATTCCCTCTGCAAAATTTACAGATAGCTGAATACTACAGCATGGTTTCCAAGAATTGTCATACCTTCCACATCTACATGTCCAGTTCACGCATTATACGAATACAAAGTGTTCTGCGTTCATCAGTTGGGGGTGAATGTAATCTCCAGCCTATCCTAGATGATCTATAGTCCATAGAAGAGACACAAAATGAAGGATCCTAATACAATGAGAAATTAATATGTTTCTGAATTTGGGGGGCGGGGGAGGGGGCATGTTTTGGGGGTTTTTTTTAAGTTTTCTAATTCTGATTGTATTAGTGTTGTAGACATCTTCCCCTTGCCTCTGGTTATTTCTTATAAACATATTTTGTCTGGCTTTAGACAATGAGCACAAAAGTTCCTCCAGTCCACATGACTTCAGTGTTAGCTCTGGGCTCCTAGTGCATCACACAGGGAGGCTGTATAGCATATGATTTACACTATATGCACACGTTTAGATTAACAGATTCTACGGAGTTTTTTCCTCTAAAAATTCCTTAGATTGTCTCAGTAGACACACTAAGAAATATATGAGTAGCAAGTGTGACAGAGACAAACATTGTATTGTCAACCTCATGAATACTGTGCTTATCATCTAATTGCATTTAGGGGATTTAGTTAAGCCTTGAAAGCAAGAATTAAATTTCAAGAATGTTTACACTAACAAAGAGTGAATTAGCTACTGGATGAGTACATAAAAACCTAACATTGCTATTTCAAAAAGATAAATTATTTTTAAAATCTACACAAAACATCAATGCAATTGATTTTCCTGGTTCATAAATCTGGATAAATGCAGGTCCAGCTTTGGCAAATCACCCAATACAGAGGTAAGGGTGTCAAATAAGTCTCCTGATGCATGCTTCTACTTAATTCAGAAAAACATCTTTTTCTCAAAGAAAGTCTTTGTTTCTTTGTTCCTTTATACACCTAAATCTCTGGCTTTTTTATATACATATCTTCAATAAAATAGATTAAAAGTGTCATATGTGTTCAACTTGAAAAGAAAAATGAAAACTCTTTAAAAAAACAAAACTAATACATGCCAATCTTAAATTATTATAAATACTTTTGAAGGACTTGTTTTTTGATATTGATATGCCAGATTTCAAAAATAATTAGCTGGTAAATAGTTATTAGTTAATCTCTCCCCCCCACCTTTTTTTTTTTTTTTTTTTAATAAGCTGTCATTCTTCTATTTTTTCTTTTGTAGAATCACAGAATGGTCTGGGTTAAAGGGATCTTAAAGATCATCTAGTTCCAACTCCCCTGCTATGGACAGTCATGTCTTCTGCTACATCAGGTTGCACATCCAGACCAGTATTGAACACCTCCAGGGATGGGGCTTCCACAGCTCCTCTGGGCAACCTGTTCCAGTGCCTTGTCACCACAGAGAATTTCTTCCCAATATCTATTCTAAACCTAATTTCTTTCAGCTTCAAGCCATTCCCCTTTGTCCTGTCACTAAATGCCCTCATAAAAAGTCCTTTTCCAGCTCTCTCATAGTCTCCCTTTAGTACTAGAAGGTGCTGAGGTCTCCACAGAGCTTTCTGTTCTGCAGCTGAACAACCTCAACTGTGAGCCTTACTCACAGCAGAGGTGCTCCAGTCCTCTGATTATCTTTGTAGCTCTCCTCTGTATCCACTTGATCATTTGATTGTTAACTTGTAATTCATTAACTTTCTTTGATCCCTATTAGGGTCAAAACAAACATTACTAGGTTAACGAGGAACCTTTACTTTTATTCAGAAATGCAATATATCTGAAGCAATCTTCTAAATTAGAATTGAAAATGCACTCAATCCCAAGATTCCAAATACTCTTGTAATAAAAACTATAGGCAAAGTGAATGGTTAGTACAAATTAAATGCTCTCATCATAAGCTTAAGCAATCTAAATAGTATTTTTGAATTACAAGCTGAACAAAACTGTTTTCCTTTTCAAAATAACACTAGTAATGAGTCTCATCTTTGGCATAATGGCTCAGCAGCAAGATGTCTCAGCTGGTTGCTACCAGTCTTAGGAGATCAAACCTACAAATGCCCTCAGAGAAAGTTTTCCTTAGCTGTGAATATTGCTAAGTGCTAAGAATGCAAGCCGTGCACATTCTTTCTGTTGAATTTGACCTGACTTTGAAGAAATAATTAACAACACATTTATTCCAGGAGATTCTAGAATTCAGTTGTGAAAGTTAATGTTTTGAGCACTCACTGTAGGGCATCTGGCTTCTCTGTCACTGAATGCATTTTTATCCATCACATTGACGTGAAAAAGGTTACCATATTTTGGAAAAAAAAAAAAAAAAAAAAAAAAAAGAAAAAAGAAGTAATAAAATCAATGATAACTGTTTTTCAGGCAGATTTCAAAAAGATGTATTTGAAGACATGGGTTTTTTCCTTGTGCACTAGGAAAAGTGATTGTCTTCTGCAAGGAAAATATTTAATCAGAGGTTTATACCTTCACTAATGTTTTACAAAGTTTGAATTTTTTTTAATTAGCAGTATTACAAAGATCTGTTCTTTGGTTTATACAGTTGATTCTGTTAGTGTGTGTTTCCTGGCTTCATCTGTGGACTGAACATCAATATTTTCATACCAAAATGAATCCCAGAATCATAGAAGTTGAGTTGGAAGAGACCCAAAAAGGATCACCTTGTCCAACCCCTAGCCCTGCACAGGATACCCCAAGAATCACACCATGTGCCTGAGAACATTGTCAAAATGCTTCCCAAACTCTGCCAGGCTCAGTGCTGTGACCACTGCCCTGGGGAGTCTGTTCCAGTGCCCAAACACCCTCTAGGGGAAGAACCCTTTCCTGACGTCCAACATAAACCTCCCCAGACACAACTTTAGACCATTCCCTCCTGTTTTGTCACTGGTCACCAAAGAAGGATATCTGTGCCTGCTCCGCCTATTCCCCTCCACAAGGAAGTTTTAGACAGCAGTGAAGTGCCCCATCAGTCTCCTCTTCTCCAGACTGAACAGCCCAGGTGACCTCAGCCACTCCTCAGATGGCTTCTCTTCAAGGCCCTTGACCAGCTTTTCTGCCTTCCTTTGAACATTCTATAATAGCTTTATATCCTTTTTTTGTTGTGACACCCAAAACTGCCCCCAGCAGTTGAGGTGAGGCCAGCCCAGAGCAGAGCAGAGCAGGACAATCCACTCCCTTGCCCAGCTGGTGATGCTGGGCCTGATGGACCCCCCAGGACAGGGTTGATCCTCCTGGCTTCCAGGGCACTGCTGGCTCATGTTCAACTTGCCCTCAACCATAATGCCCAGGTTCCTTTCCACAGCTCTGCAGTTTCTCATCCCCCAATCTGTCCATACATCCAGGGTTGCCCCATCCCAGGTGCAGAATCTGGCACTTGCCCTTGTTGAACTTCATATGGTTGGTCATTGCCCACCTCTCTAAATTTTTGAGGTCTCTCTGCAGGGCCTTTCTGGGAGTTGACAGGTCCTCCCAGTTTTGTGTCATCTGCAAACTCACTTAGTATCCCTCTCAGGCCTGCAGTTCAAGTCATCTCTGAAGAAGCTGAAGAACACAAGGTCGAGAATGGAGCCCCATGGAAACCCATAATTGACAGGATCCCAGTTCCAATGTCACCCCTTTCACTATAACTCTTTGTGCCTGACCTGTGAGCCAGTTGCTCACCCATCATATGATGTGTTTATACAGTTGTGTGCTGGACATTTTTTTCCAGAATGCTTCTGTGAAAGACACTATCAAAAGTTTTGCTGAAATCCAAAAAGATCACATCACCTGGCTTACCTTGATCAACTTGGTGGCTTACCTTGTCATAAAAGGAAAATGGGTTTTTTAAGCTGGACTTCCCTCTCATGAAGCTGTACTGGCTGTGACTAATGACTGGGTTGTCTTTCAGGTGTTTTTCACCTGAATAATCATCATAACATTGCCAGGCACTGAAGTGAGACTGAGACACCTGTACTTTCCACAAATACTGAAAATATTTCATGGCAGTCTGGACAGTGATGCATATGTTCTGAACTTACCTACACATATTTTTCCTATTAACACGTGGATTGCTCATTGTATAACATAGGGAATTCTTGGGAAGTAAAATACTCTTCATTGAAAATTAAAAGGAGAAATGAGCCCTTACTGCAGAATAAACAAATCCAGGCCATGACAATTTTCAGGAAAACAGTTTTAGAATATTTAACTACTATGTTAAGGGTAATTCACTAAGGTTCTATACAAATGTGATATTTTTAGATCAATCTTCTAACATGGTGCTCTGTTTTACTCACTGCTCAGTATTCTCCTATGTAAGACATTAATGTTTTCACTTCTATAAAAGGGCATTGGGAACTTGTTCATTATTGAATTATTAAAAGTTAAATAAAGAACAAATTATGACACTTTATAGAACATTTTATTCCAGAAACTTACTAAAGTTACAAACCCCATAGTTAACTGTCTTAAAAACTGCAGATGACATCAATTTTCATTGTGAAGCATTTCAGGTAATCTGATGGAAATGATAGTACTTACTGCTTTCTGGTTAAATTTGCAGTTCTGTTAGGCTACATTTAAATAAATATTAAATTATGAGTTTTATTGCAGATCATGTGTCATGAGCTCTAGCAGTGTCATATTCTCAAATGGTAAAGTATAATATTTTTTAAAAACAAGTGGAAAATACAGATGTATCATAATGAAAACAAACTAAATTATTTTTATGTCACATGCTATATACAAAGACAAATTAATTGGAGCATCTCCACCATTCCATCAGCTTTTCAGATAAAACAAAATAAGGGGCTTAACCTTTGTTTCTCAATCCTTAGTCGCTGGAGATAAAAATTATTAAATGTCTGCTTCTTTTAATCAAAACTTCATTGACCTCTATGTAATAGAAAACTGAAAGGGTGATTTTGCAAAATAATTATATACATGCAGATACAGAAATATCTGTCTTATTGTCTTCATTTTAGTTTTAGCCACTCTGGAAGACTAAAATGAAGATGTTCTCCAAATAGGTGTATTTTGGTATCTTCAGTTGGCATTTTCCAATATCTTGCCAATTTTACTAGTTTTGCCACAGTAAATACGTACTGTGTCATGCCCTTGCTTTATGTGACTGACTGCAGAACAGTCAGTCACGTAAAGCAAGGCTGTGTTGCTGCTTTTGCTGTAAAAGAAGAGAAACAGGACCGTGTTCAGTCATCCCACTGTACAACACTTGCCCAAGATCTGTTTCTTTCTACTTGAATTCTTCATGATCCTTCATGCAAGAGGTTTGTCCTGCGCATTCATCTCCTAGATAATCAGAGGTACAGGAGACCTGTTTTCGTATGATTACATATAACAGACATAAATCTAGATAAAACTACATGATACGTAGTGACTTTTACAGATAATTTCCTATCAACACCACCATTCTTCCCAGAAGGGATGTTCAGTGTCTTCCTCATAAATACTATCTTTCAATGAGAATAATTTGTTGAGCTTTAAAAAAAGAATATGATCTCCACCTCAAGCCAAAGAATTATTTATTGTATGTTAGTTTTACAATTAAATTAAGTTGAGAGAAAGATTAATTTCAATACCATATCCATAACAGTAGTCTGCTGTTAAATTGCCATGAAATTGAATTGGCATCTGAGCAGATACTAGACTATTTTTCAGCCACATTTCTTGACGGTTTTTTTTTAAACTGTCATGCTAACTACTACTGTTCTCAAATAAAATTCCACTTTGCTCTGATAGTTGTAAAAATGTTCTTAAAATTCCATGTAGAAATTGAAAGTACTTTAAGTAGGATTATATTGCTGATTAAACCCTTTGCCAGCCCTTTGATGGGCTTATGTAAGAATTTCACATTTAACAAGTAAAGCTGAACATCAAAAGCTGATGTTCACTTCCTCTGTTCTGACAGTTAAATAGTGGCCTTCCTTCTTTATTGTTATTTACCCATTTAATGATAGTTTTACTTTTGCCGGAGTGAAGTCTGGAGCCACAATTTGCAGTATTCTGGCTTTTTTTTCTTTAGTATGCCATGTACCATTAAGAGCAGAGTTCTAAGGGTGCAAGTTAAATCCTTAAACCAGCCTTTGCTTCTTCTGAAAGTCCCTTGCCAGTTGTGCTCATGCCATCTGGGATATTTCAGTCCATTTGCAACTATAAAATCTATTCTATTTTCATGTTACATTTTCACTAGCACACACAACCATTCCCCTCTTCTTTCTTTAATTTCAATACTGCATAAATGAACATCATCTTGGGTAGATATTGCCGAACCACTTTCACCTCCATCCACAAAACTTGGATGGCTATTGCCATATATTTCTCAGAATTACTTCCTGCTTTTGGCCATTGCTTATAGCATTTAAATGCCACATCTACTAAGACAATAAGCATGCCCTAATGAGACACCATTTTAAAGTAAACATACAAATTCTTTTTCTTTTTCTTTTTCTTTTTCATATAACTCTAAGAGTGTATAACATTTAACCTCCATGGAAATCCCGTCAAGCAAACAAGTTTTGTTAATCACTCCTGCAAATGGTTCCTGGCATCCGTCTGGCTTTGCATTTACAAAATGAGCCAGGTTTCTCTCTTCCACAGAATATCAAGTTTCAGGGAAGGGGGGAAAAAAAAATCCCAAACATGTCTTCTCTTTAGTGATTGTCTGCTACCTTTCAAAGATGCAATTTCTTTCCCATGTTTCCTCTCTTCTCTCACTTAAAATTGTATATTAAAATCAACATAAGGTCCTCCTTCTTCCCAATACCTCAACTCACTCCAATGTGTACACTCATAGTTTTCTCTTAGAAAGGGGTAGTTGTCGTTTTAGTTTATGCAGAAATTCTTAAAATTTGGGCAATAAACAACACAGCCAACAATTTTTTTTCAAGGGTCCATGTTCATTTTTTTAAACACTCAAAGTGTGATATGCAATATGTTCACTCAAAGTAGAAAATATCTTTACTCAAGCATATTTGTGATAACTGGTCCTTACATAAAAACAAAGAAAAAAGTAAGGTAAGGCTTTTTTGGTAAGTAACTGTGGCATGTGTGTACATAAGTGCATTAATAAAAATGTTGCGAAGCCCCACATGTACGGCTGTCTTCTATACCAAAGACTTTAAGCTTTCTGGCTAAGGAGAGAAACCAGTGTGTCGTAAATAATTTGGATATTAACTTTTGTATCATTAATCCCACTTTCTTCTGAGCCTGCGCCAATTCTATAGAATATAATCCCTTGGGTTAATATTACTTACCAAGTTGTTTGCTAAACAGATGTTACTTTTCTTGAATATTGATTATAATTAATATATTTACCTTACCTTACCCTTATTATTAATAACTTTTTTTTCTTGTTTTGGTTTATTTGAAAGCTCTTTTTTTCTCTTTTAAACTGAAGATTTTTTTTTTTTCAATAACTTTAGCATAAACATTATAGAACAAGGGAATAGGATTTAATACCATTTAATCTAGTGTGAAACTGAAATCTAAAGTTTTCATAATATCGTACTTGATAAAAGGTATCCAAGTCATGAAAGTATATTGAAGCATTTATCTGTTCTAAAGAAACATAGAATATCTTTGTTTCAGGACTCTGAGATTTAAAAAAACAAAAAATCCCATCTAAGACAATATGATTGGAAAAATTCCCTTTCCCAAATTTTCATTTGTTCTGCCAGCAGCAAGGCATCAGATTTCCTCAGTGCTGATTCATGGTCAGATCCCCACTAGGTTTGTATGCATTTAGCTAATCAACATTTATCTTTTTATGCTTATTAAAAATTGAGCATCTATCTTGCTATACTAAAGAAAAAATATTGCAAATTTCTGGTTAATGTTTCTCATTGTTTTTAACATTTTAGTGTAATATTTTCTTTTATTTATTTCTCTTCATAGACATCGCTTTCCTGAAGAGTGAAAGGGAAAAAAAAAAAAAAGGTTGCATTTTATCCTAGGGTGATTGTGTATCCCTCAATCGTCTATTGGGTGCAAAGGGAAGGGAAGTGCCATTTGTTTTTCCCCAGGAAAACTCTGCTCCTCGGAGTGACCTTGAAGCGGGGGATTTGGAACACTGCAAGATGAAAGAAGCTCTGTTGTTTTTTTTCGCCGGCAGTTAGTTAGTTTAGTGCTAGCGTAGTTAGACGCTGTAGAATAGCTGAAGTTTTTTTGGTTTTGGTTGGTTTTTTTTTTTTTTTTTTGTTTTTTTTTTTGCCTTTTTTTCCCTTTTTTTTTCCTCCCTTTTTTTCTTTTTTGCCCTCTCCCCAGAACTGTTCCAACCTCTCCGGAGTAAGGACCTGGGGGAAGCACCGGGGGCCTCCATAGGGGACCCACCCCACCAAGACCAGCCCTGCACATCTCCTTTTCTCCCAACGCCAGTGGAGACAGAGCAGTGGAGCACAGTGACTATCTTCAAGAGGAGACTTTCTTTAAGTTTGTTATCCCTCCGTAAGCGGCACAAAGTTCTTGTCATCGGGTATTGTGCTGGGAGTGCTTTGCCTGTTTAATAAACAGGTTTTTTCCACTTCTCTCTGAGGAAGTCTTTTCCTGAACTGGTTGGGGGAGGGGGGGTGGCCCAAGGGAGGGTTTCTCCCAAAATCTACCTGAAACCACCACAAACTTCCTTGGTGCCCCAAACGTGGGGCTGGAGAGAGTGGAAAAACCCTGTACTGATTAGTATTTAGCAGTCAGTAACTATGCTGCTTGAACTCATGTCTCTTGGGGTGAGGGCCTTGATGTGCTTTGGATCCTTAGGCTTCTTTGAGGTCTTAATACCTTTGTGGTCCTTAGGTTTATTTGCATATCCAGAGATAGCCCCAATATTGTCACTAATATGCAGTTTTTACAGTAGAGGGACACGGATTAGAGGTAGCTAATTGGCCTTGGTTTAATGATAATAATTTGTAGGAAGTTATAAAGGTGCTGAGATCTTTTCCTACTATGTATGGGTCATGGTTATGGTTATTCACCCTGTTTGGGGGAGGGAGGAGCAGAGGATGAAAGCGTGCAGTCTTTCGTTTCGTTCTTCTCCTCTGAATCAGTTAAATCATTGTTGGAGAATGTTGAGTTTCGCCTGAGTGTTTAAAGAGACCATCTTACTGGTAAGTCATCTGGTAAGACCTCCTCTATACAGTCTGCAGCTTCTCTAGAATATGGGCTGAGATTTCTAGAGGGGCTGATGAAACTCCTGACCCAGGCAGAGGAAATCCTGAGTGGTGTGGAGAATGGGGAGGATATGGGCCAGCTCCTCAAGGGAATTCTCTGACCCTGTAGTCTGGGATTTTCCACGGCAACAAATTCAGAAATCCGGTGGAGCTGGGGAAATACCTGAAAGAGAGGGTACCATGATGGCTCTAAGGGGGAAAGATGGCTGCAGTAAGCTGGGCCCTGGCATATGCTTATCGCACATTGCTAGAGACTGTAGGGCAAGCAGCAGAGGCAGGGGGGAAGGGATACAATCAACAGCTATCCCAGTCACTCAGGCTGCAGGCCAACACCCCCAGTTAGGAAGCCAGCAGCTACACTAGAACCTGAGCCTGAGTCCGGCAGCTAAAACCAGACAGTAAGCCTAAGCCCCTGGCAGTTGCTCCAGCAAAGAAGCACACACTTAAAACCAATCGACCAGTGGACGATGATGAACCAAGAGAAGGACCTTCACCAAAATCAGAAGCCAAAGCTTCTAGCACAGGATCAGAAGCCAATATTGATTCCTTTTCCCTGAAGGACCTTCGGGGCCTAAGAAAAGATTACCGGCGACAACCTGATGAATCTATAATTAGTTGGTTAGTCCGTCTTTGGGATGCTGCAGGCGAGGCTACAATTCTGGACAGCACTGAAGCGAGGCATCTGGGATCCCTGTCACATGATCCAGTCGTCGACCAAGAGATGATGGGAGAGGCTAGTCCTTGCAGTCTCTGGGTACGGGTCCTAGGAAGTGTGGCAGAAAGATACTTGTGTGCAGATGATCTCTATATGCAGCAAACCCCATGGAAGACCATAGAACAAGGGATTCAACGCTTGAGAGAAATGGCAGTGGCAGAGATGGTCTTCTCAGATGACATAAACACTAGGAACTCAGACTTGGTATCATGTACATCTGTGATGTGGAGAAAACTTATATGACTCGGGCCATTAGAATACGCTTCTGCTTTAGCAGTAATGAAGTAGGAGGACATGGAGGAGACTGTGCTTGATATGGCGAAGAAGCTCCGAGCATATGCAGATGCTGAGCATGACCCAACACACGCCAGAATCGCAGCTGTAAAAACACGTCTGCAGAAACTAGAGGATAAGATAGAAGAGAATCATCAGAAACTCAGGGAGGAGATTAGAGAGGACCTTCTCCAAATCTCAGCAGTACAGATCAGAGGTTCTGGTACCCACCGTAGACGCTCCCCAGCTAGGGAGAGAGGATACACTCCACGTGCTGAGCTATGGTTCTTCCTGCAGGATTGTGGATAAAATATGAACAGATTGGATGGAAAATCTACGGCTGCCCTGGCACAACGGGTGCGTGAATTGAAGGAAGTCAAGACTCAAAGAGGGAGTTCCACCAAAAGGGAAGCGGCTCCAGTTGCCCGTAGCCGAACTGCCAGGTATGACGATGATGACATGTCCGACCCCCTTGAAGGAACCTCTAAGACATATGCTCAAGGAAAGAAGGATAACCAGGCTTAGAGGGGCCCTGCTTCTAGCCAGGTAGAGGCTAGGGAAAACCATGTATTTTGGACTGTGTGGATTTGTTGGCCTGGCAAATCTGAACCACAGGACTATGAGGCCTTGGTTGATACTGGTGCGCAGTGCACATTAATGCCATCAAGACATGTAGGGGCAGAATCTGTCTCTATTGCTGGCGTGACAGGGGGATCACAAGATTTTACTTTGGTGGAAGCAGATGTGAGCCTAACTGGAAAGGAGTGAGAGAAACACCCTATTGTGACTGGGCCAGAGGCCCCATGCATTTTGGGCATAGATTACCTCCAAAGTGGGTATTTCAAAGACCCGAAAGGACTCAGGTGGGCATTCGGGATAGCGGCTGTAGTGACAGAGGGCATCCGGCAATTGAACACCTTGCCTGGACTGTCCGAGAATCCATCTGCAGTAGGACTCCTGAAAGTATAAGAGCAACGGGTACCAATTGCCACTTCTATAGTGCACCGCTGACAGTATAGGACAACTCGAGATCCTGTGATTCCCATCCATAAGATGATTCAAGAGCTGGAGAGCCCAGGGGTGGTTAGTAAAACCCACTCACCCTTCAACAGCCCCATCTAGCCTGTGCGTAAATCTGAAGGAGAATGGAGATTGACTGTGGACTACCGTGCATTGAATGAGGTGACCCCGCCACTGAGTGCTGCCATGCCAGACATGTTGGAGCTCCAGTACGAGCTGGAGTCCAAGGCAGCAAAATGGTATGCCACAATTGACATTGCCAATGCATTTTTCTCCATTCCTTTGGCAGCAGAATGCAGGCCTCAGTTTGCCTTCACATGGAGGGGAGTGCAGTACACCTGGAACCGACTGCCCCAGGGTTGGAAGCACAGCCTCACCATCTGCCATAGACTGATCCAGACTGTGCTAGAAAAGGGTGAGGCTCCAGAACATCTGCAGTATATTGATGACATCATTGTATGGGGGAACACAGCAGCAAAAGTGTTTGAGAAGGGAAAGGAAATCATCCAGATCCTCCTGGAAGCCAGTTTCGCTATCAAGAAGAGTAAAGTTAAGGGACCAGCTCGTGAAATCCAGTTCCTGGGAGTAAAGTGGCAAGATGGATGGCAGCAGATTCCTGCTGATGTCATCAACAAGATTACAGCGATGTCTCCACCAACCAATAAGAAGGAGACACAAGCTTTCCTAGGTGCTATAGGTTTCTGGAGGATGCATATTCCTGAGTATAGTCAGATTGTGAGCCCTCTTACCTGGTCACCCGCAAAAAGAACGATTTCCACTGGGGCCCTGAGCAGCAACAAGCTTTTGCCCAGATCAAGCAGGAGATCACTCATGTAGTGGCCCTTGGCCCAGTGAGGATGGGACCAGATGTAAAGAATGTGCTCTACTCTGCAGCCGGGAGCCATGGCCTGTCCTGGAGCCTTTGGCAGAAGGTGCCTGGTGAGACTCGAGGCCGGCCACTAGGATTTTGGAGTCGAAGCTACAGAGGGTCTGAAGCCAATTACATCCCAACTGAGAAGGAAATCTTAGCAGCCTATGAAGGAGTTCAAGCCGCCTTGGAGATGATTGGTACAGAGGCGCAACTCCTCCTGGCACCTCGACTGCCTGTGCTAGGGTGGATTTTCAAAGGGGAGGTTCCCTCCACCCATCATGCCACTGATGCCACATGGAGCAAGTGGATTGTTCTTATTACGCAGTGCGCCCGTATGGGTAAACTGAATCGCTCTGGGATTTTGGAAATAATTACCAATTGGCCTGAGGGTGAAAATTTTGGCCTCACAGATGAAGAACAAGAGCAAGTGACACGGGCTGAAGAGGCTCCACCATACAACCAATTGCCAGCAGAGGAGACGCATTATGCCCTTTTCACTGACGGTTCCTGTTGTATTGTAGGGATGAACCAGAAGTGGAAAGCAGCTGTGTGGAGCCCCACACGACAGGTTGCTGAGGCCTCTGAAGGAGAGGGTGGATCAAGTCAACTTGCAGAACTCAAGGCTGTTCAATTGGCCTTGGATATTGCTGAAAGAGAGGGGTGGCCGAGGCTCTACCTCTATACCGATTCATGGATGGTAGCCAATGCTCTGTGGGGATGGTTGAAGAGGTGGAAAGAGGCTAATTGGCAGTGGGAGGAAAACCAATTTGGGCTGCTAAGGAGTGGAAAGACATTGCCACCAGGGTAGGGAGACTACCTGTGAAAGTCTGCCATGTAGATGCCCACATCCCCAAGAGTAGAGCTAATGAGGAGCATCGAAACAACGAGCAGGTAGATCGGGCAGCAAAAATAGAAGTCTCAAAGATTGATTTAGATTGGGAACACAAGGGAGAGTTGTTTTTAGCTCGATGGGCCCATGATGCCTCAGGCCATCAGGGTAGAGATGTCACCTATAAGTGGGCCCGAGACCGAGGGGTGGATCTAACCTTGGATAGTATTTCTCAGGTTATCCACGACTGTGAGACATGTGCTGCCATCAAACAGGCCAAGCGGGTGAAGCCCCTATGGTATGGCGGGCGATGGTCCAAGTATAAGTATGGGGAAGCCTGGCAGATTGATTATATTACCCTACCCCAGACACGTCACGGTAAAGTGCTACGTGCTCACAATGGTGGAAGCCACCACAGGGTGGCTGGAAACCTACCCTGTGCCCCATGTTACTGCCCGAAGCACCATCCTGGGCCTAGAGAAGCAAGTCCTGTGGAGGCATGGTACCCCCAAGAGAATTGAGTCAGACAACGGGACTCATTTCAAGAACAGCCTTATTAACACCTGGGCTAGGGAACATGGCATTGAGTGGGTGTACCATATTCCCTACCATGCATCCGCTGCAGGCAAAGTGGAGAGGCACAATGCATTGTTAAAAACCCAGTTGAAAGCATTGGGTGGGGGATCATTCAAGAATTGGGAGCAGCATTTGGCAAAGGCCACCTGGTTGGTCAACACCAGAGGCTCCTGGTTGGTCATCTGAGCACTCCCCACCCAGGCTGAGCCTCTGCATACAATAGATGGAGATAAAGTCCCAGTGGTGCATGCCAGAGGTCTGTTATGGAAGACAGTGTGGATCAAGTCTGCCTCAAGTACAGACAAACCCATTTGTGGGGTTGTCTTTGCTCAGGGACCAGGTTGCATATGGTGGATAATGCAGAAAGATGGAACAACACGATGTGTACCCCAGGGAGATCTGATTGTTGGGTGAGAATCATTTATAAACATCACTGTCTGCTAAATGCTATTGCCATTGTCTGTACATTAAACCACGCAGAATGAAATAGAAGGAAATGTGTGAGAGGGTATGTGTTAAGTGCTGAAAATATGAGCAAGTGTTGAAGGTATGAGTAAGTGAGAGAGGAATCCTGCTGCCCTGCAGCCTGGGGCCTGGATTCAGTGGCTCAGTGTGGAACGTGACAGGAGCATGACGGGTAGTGCTTGTATTCTTTTTTTGTGGGGAGAATGGATGGAAGTTTTGCGTGGAATATACGTTGGTTCTGTCCGTAAGTCAACGATACGGGGATAAGGGGTGGAAGATGTCCTAGGGTGACTGTGTATCCCCAATCGTCTATTGGGTGCAAAGGGGAGGGAAGCGCCGTTTGTTTTTCCCCAGGAAAACTCTGTTCCTCAGAGTGACCTTGAAGCGGGGGATTTGGAACACTGCAAGATGAAAGAAGCTCTGTTGGTTTTTTTCGCCGGCAGTTTAGTTTAGTGCTAGCATAGTTAGACGCTGTAGAATAGCTGAAGGTTTTTGGTTGTTTTTCAGCCCTGCACATCTCCTTTTCTCCCAACGCCAGTGGAGGCGGAGCAGTGGAGCACAGTGACTATCTTCAAGAGGAGACTTTCTTTAAGTTTGTTATCCCTCCGTAAGCGGCACAAAGCTCTTGTCATCGGGTATTGTGCTGGGAGTGCTTTGCCTGTTTAATAAACAGGTTTTTTCCACTTCTCTCTGAGGAAGTCTTTTCCTGAACCGGTTGGGGGAGGGGGGGCCAAGGGAGGGTTTCTCCCAAAATCTGCCTGAAACCACCACACATTTCTGCATTACCTCTTTCTGTCATCCTCTTCTTCATATCCAGATTTCACTACTCACTTGCTCACTGCAGGCACATGCTCACATGCAGTGAAAGCACAAATAAATGGAAAGACATTGTAAGCAGTAGATTTCTGGTAGAGGGTAGCATGAGAGAGAATTATAAACTGTTTTATGTATTTAAAGTTCGTTACAAGGAAATCTAAAGAACATCTTCTGCTGCCCTGCCTTTTGACTGTGACATTTCTTCCATTTCCTGTGCCTCTGTGGATATGTGAGCTAAAGCTCACTGCACTTAGTTTGAAATTTTCTAATAATTTTGCACTTCTTCACTATTCCACTTCAGCTATAAATCTTTTGTCATGTATGCCAGCTTGCTTTCTGCTTGAGCTACACTGTGTGGTGTCAATGTACCCTTCTAGCTGTCTATGTGGTTTTAAATATGGGACAAATTACTAACACAGTAAACATTTTTGCAGCTGCTTTAAGTAAGAGAGAGGTGTGCTCCTGCTGAGATTGGGTACTGGAGCCAAACTTGGCCTGCTAGAAGAACATCACCTAGAGGACTGCTTGGGCATGCATTATAGCACCATAGGCCTGCAACTCACATCCAGCCAGCTGACAGCTGGACTGGTTTAAACCTTACCACCAGACAGCTTTTGTAGTATTCCCCTCTCCTCCCTTTCCTTAAAGTTACAGACCCACCAGTGCAGCCAGAAGAAGAAAAGTGCTTAGTGCAGTGTCTTTGTTAAATGTGCATCCATCAGTATTTTAACTATTCCAAGAGGATGAGGACCTGCCATGCCAGAGGCATCACATTATGCTGCTCTCAGCTCCTGCCCAGCAGGCAAGAATGGTCACAAGGAGCTGGTTGGATAAAACCTTCAGCAGGCCCTTAAAACAGACTTTTTGGGGTTTCTTCTCCCACATATCCTTCCCTATAAAAACTATTTTTCTTGACTTTTTTAGTGGAGCTAACACATTTTAGAGCAGCAAGTTGCGGGTTTTTTTAATAGCAAAGTAATAAAGATGTTAAGGAAATAAAAGAAAAAAAAAAAAAAAGAAATACTTCAACCCTAAAGCTTCTTAAATTAGTCATTAAAGACAGGCCATATAGAGTAAAAATTACAAGATATTTATCTTTTTTCCACTCAAATTAGCTTTGTTTTGGGTGGTGTTTTGGGGTTTTTTTTTTTGGGGGGGGGAGGTGTTTTTGTTTTAGTGTTGGTTTTTGTTTGGTTGGGTGTTTTGGGGGTTTTTTTGGTTTTTTTGGGGGGTGTTTTTGTTTTTGTGTTCGTTTTTGTTTGGTTGGGTGTTTTGGGGGGGTTTTTTGGTTTTTTGGGGGGGGAGCGTGGGGTTTTTTTGGTTTTTTTTTTGGTTTTTTTTCTCTCACATTTATGAGTTGCATACACAGCTAAAACTAAAGA